>NC_081412.1:518414340-518731482 GCF_030272615.1 Cryptomeria japonica | reverse complement strand
AGAGGTTAGACAAAATGCATTGGAAGGGTATTTCAAGGTTATTTCTAATAAAATCAAAAATTCATCAGTAGATCTCACACCCTGTATGGATAGTGCAGAAAAATGTCACTATTATGGCAAAATCATACTTGTTCTATTCACTTTCTCCACCAAAATTTACAAAACTTTATTCTCTCTCTTTCCCATGGTTTTCCAAGCATATATAAACCTTTTCCAACATCCATAAAAAACTTATGAATAGTTAGGACCCTTGGAGAAGTAGCTAGCATCCCACCTGCAACTTTGAAAAGTTGCTTGACAATAAATGCAACATTTAGCAACTTAGGATAGCATCAATTATTAAACACTTAAACCTTATGTAAACACATCCAAGGTCATTATTTGTCATTTTTAGACTCCAAAAACCTAAGACAACATGCTAGACACACCAAAATTGAAAATACAAATTCCAAGCCTTCCTGACCTAATAGACCTCTAGGTTTATATGCTCACCTTAGAGATTATTGACCATACAAATAGGCATTCAATTACATCAAGGGTGATCATTGATCAAACCCATTATTACATCAAAAATTAACATGTAGAAACCACCATGTGCTTGAAATAGAGATTAACATGTAGACACCACCATGTGCTTGAAATAGAGGTGTAGAAGAAGGTGCTCTGCACCATACTCCCGGGCCCAAAAGAAACTAAAGTCCCTTGAGTTAGGATGTCTGCAAATATAGTTCCAGTCTTCTTAATAGCTTTAGAATTCATCCATATAGAATCCTCCAAAGTTTGATTCTTTCTGATGTAGAGCCCTCCTTGCAACCTGCCAAACACCTCAAAATGTATGACACTGACCCCTCAATCCAAGAATGGGATCCTATCAAGACAAGGCTCTAAAACATTAGGTCAATCTTCTCACTATCTTCAAGAATAATACCTATTCAATCAGGGGTATCTTTCTAAAACACAATCCATGATACCTCCAAGGGTTACAAATCATTTGCATACTGGTTTTGGGTCATACAAGACTCCCCAAGGTCAGACCAAGCACCGGTTGTAAGTATTCATGTCCATTCCTTAAGAAACTCACCCAATTAGTACTAGTTTCTTGTAGCCCTATTTAGTGGGTAAAGAGACCTTGGTGTAGAGGAAGGATGTGATAAATTAACCTTTAATATTTATAAGGGAAATACAAGGTTCAAACCCCAAGGCCTACTAGCACCCAAATGGCTCAAATAGGTCAAATGCCAACCAACACTTCTCCAAATGATTCCAAAGGTATTTAATGTTTATAAAACCTCCAAATAGGCTTTTCCAACTGGTTTTGGGGTTCTAAGAACTAGTTTAAGTGCAAAGCCCTCTTTTTAGCCTTCTAGGCCTAGTTGCCCAATTAGCCCTCCAGCGAGAAAAACAAATTGTTTTCTCCAAACTTTTGGAAACAAATAAGAAAATAAATTAGATATTAAGACACCCATTTGGCTCTAATTTGACATATCAAAAGTCTACATATGGTTTTTTTGGAAAGTATATGTTGTCTTGTAACTATGCACTGTTTTTAGACCCAAAAAGTGGCAAATTAACAAAGGAAGTATATTATGTTTTAACTTCCTAATTCCCAAACTCTCAAAATTCATCAAATATGGTTCAAAATTAAGGAAAATACAATTATTTTCAATTTTTAACCTTCTTCGATGTAAAATCTCTATTTTAGCCTCTCACAAGCCCTCAAAAGTGAGTTTTCTCATATATCCCACTTCAAAACACTATACCATCCAAATTATTATGGATTCACCTTTAATATTACATGTCTCAACACTTTCAATCATAAAATTTACCCCTCCTTAAGGCAGATTTGCTACTGCTGCTCCTAAGCAAGCATTTTCAATGCAATTTCCACTCTTTTCCAATGGTGATCACCCTCTTCTTCAACTTATCTGCACATTATTATATTAGAACATAATTTTACATGTAAAATGGAGACATCCCATGATTCAAAGTCCTGTTTCAATCATGGAATGCCTTCTTCATGTTATAAAATCACTTTTCTTGATAAAAAACTAGTCAAAATGTGTTAACAATCAGCCCAGAATTACAAACTAAACCCAAGAATGAATTTTCAGTGCATAAAAAAATGTATCCATGGTTCCTACAATTCCTCAAAGAATTTGAGATCAACAACACTAATAAAAATCAAAATTACAATGCACCAAACATCAAAAATGGCAGAAAATAGAGTGTTTTATTGAATCTCTTGGTTCCCAGTCCATACACCAGCATGATCTGTCGTACAAAGCATTTCATCTCCCTTTTATAAATTCTCCCTAACTGTATAAACCAATTTATATTGGTTACATTTCATTTTTAAAACATTTAACTCTTAAAAACTAATTTCCCCCCAAAACCACCTTTTTCAAATATTCAAATTTGTCAAATATGGAAAATGACATAATTTGATTAAAACTCCTAAATATTGACATGAAATGTCTTGAAATATTTTATTTAAACTTTTATAAACCTTCCTGGACTCTCTAAGCCATAAATTCCTATTACATCTTTTTGTTGGTCCTAAGGTCCTTACCAGGCCCTTTAGGACAAATTACAAACTTATTACATTTTTCATCATTAAAAGCCATAATGGGCTATAAGACATTATAATTTATTGTACTTCTCTTCATATGACCTTCAAAATTCTTTAATGGCTTCATTGAGTCATTTGGTCTTCTAAATGCACCTACACCATGCTCCCCAAAAAGAAAAAAATCTTGTCCCAAGAGTTTGGCTTGAGTTTGCCTCCATCAACTGGCCAATGCCTCCTCATTGGTTGGTCTCCCAATGTGACCTTTTTCCTGCCATCACCTGCACTCACTTTTTCAAAAGTATTAGAATGAAAACAAAATGTATTTGACCCTGTTTTTGGATCAGATTGCTGCCTTTCTACTCCATATGATTTTGCTGCTTCATAGTGGTTTGTTGGTTGCTGCACCACCTGTACCTATTCTCCCTTTATCTGACCTTGAAATGGACACTTGATAGTTCCTATTTGAACATATTCAAAGTCCCAATTGGCTGCTATTTTGGGACTGATTTTCTGCTCTATCATAACCAAATTTTTATTGCCTTGGGTTTGCTGCCCCCAACTAGTATCATACTCATCTCTAACTTGCTCATTCAATGGAATGTTGCTTCCAAAACACATCACCATCTTGTCATTACTTTTGTAATCCAGAGGTTTTAACTTATATCTTTGTCTACCCTTATGCACAATGTAGTCACTTGAGTAACCATCTTGAAGAGTTTTTCTTGCCCATTGCCATGGTCTACCCAAAATGATATGTCCACAACTCATAGGTATGATATCACACATTACCTGATCATGGTAGGGACCAACTGAAAAATTAACAAGAGCTCTCTTTCTAACCTCCATATTCAACCCTTGATCAACCCAAGTGGCCTTATAAGGGTTAGGATGATCCACCATTGTCAATCCCAACTTAGTCACCATATCAAATGAAACCAAATTGTTATGTGAACCAGAATCTATAATCAATTGACATAATTTACCCTTGCTCAAACAATATGTTCTGAAAATGTTCACCTTTGGTTCTTGTATTTTCTCACCTTATCTTACCATAAGGAATTCTCCCTCTGTCTCTGGATATGCTAGCACTGGTCCACCATCTTCCTTCTTCTCTTCTTGTGTCAAACCCACTCTTCTCTCTTTGCCTTTATGAGATTCAACCCATTTAGGACACCTAAAGGATTGATGACCTACCTCATTACAATTGAAACACTTGCCTTGGAAAGTTCAACTTCCTCTTCCTACTCCAAATCTTCCACCTCTATATCCTCCTCTTGGCTTTGAATTATTCCCTTTATCTTTATCCTTGTCTTCCCAAGTCTGATTTTTCCTTCCTCCTCTTCCTCTCATGAATACACCTCCTCTATTGTTTCCTTGCCTTTCATTCTCCCTCTTCAATTTCTCTTCTGCTCTCACTACTAACTGAAAGCATTCTCCAAGGGTTCTAGGCATATTCAACCCTATCTCTTCCTGAATGTTTTACTTGAGGCCATTGATGTATCTACCCACCTTCTCATCTTCATCTTCTTCTCCTCCCCTAATGCTCAGGGTGTGAAATTGTTCAGTATAAGACATTACATCTAAGTCCTTTTGTTTCAAGTTGTTTCTCCTCATCTTTATCTGGATTGCCAAGTCTGATGGCAAAAATTGACTCCTCACCATAGTCTTCATCCTCTCCCAATCTGAGATTTTATTCAATCCCCTATCCTCTCTCTCATTTTGAATACTTGTCCACCATGTAACGGTTGTTCCCCTTAGCCTTGCTTTTGCTATTTTCACCTTCTTGTCTCTATCTATATCCTCTAGAAAATAGTTTTCAAGTGCCTCTATCCAACCAAGTACTTCTTCACTCTCCATATTGCCTTGGTAGATTGGAAAATCAACTTGTGTTTTCATACCAGTACCTTGTATTGCCTTAATCAATATTATAAACCTCCTTTCCTTAGGGTCTTATTCATCCCTATGTCTCTCATATGCTTGCTCTTCTCCTTCATTTTTGTCTTCATGATTCTCTTCTCCTATAGGGTCTCTTCTTTCTTTATTGAAGGCTTCTAACCTTCCTAACAATTGAATTCTCTCCCTTCTCATTTGTCTTTCTTCCCTTTCCTTGGTTGCCTCTAATTCTCTATTCTCTCTTTCCTTCTGTTCTAGGGCTGCTTTCAACTCTTCAATCTCTCTTGCCATTTGCTTCTTAGGTGCCATGTTCTATTTTGTTGATTATCCTCCTTAAAGATCTACTAATTGAATCTCTGATACCACCTGATGCAGAGGAAGGGTGTGATAAATGAACCTTTAATATTTATAAGGGAAATACAAGGTTCAAACCCCTAGGCCTACTAGCACCCAAATGGCTCAAATAGGTCAAATGCCAACCAACAATTCTCCAAATGATTCCAAAGGTATGGAATATTTATAAAACCTATCAACTTTTTTGGGGGTTCTAAGAACTGATTTAAGTGCAAAGCCCTCTTTTTAGCCTTCTAGGCCTAGTTGCCTAATTAGCCCTCCAGCAAGGAAAACAAATTGTTTTCTCCAAAATTTTCCAAACAAATAAAAAAATAAATTATATATTAAGACACCCATTTGGCTCTACTTTGACATACCAAAATCCTGAATATGGTTGTTTTGGAAAGTATATGCTATCTTGTAACTATACACTATTTTTAGACCCAAAAAGTGGCAAATTAACAAAGGAAGTATATTATTTTTTAACTTCCTGATTCCCAAAATCTCAAAATTTATCCAATATGGTTCAAAACTAAGGAAAATGCAATTAGTTTCAAGTTTTAACCTTCTTAGATGCAAAATCTCTATTTTAGCCTCTCACAAGCCCTCAAAAGTGAGTTATCTCACATATCCCACTTCCAAACACTATACCATCCAAATGATGATGGAATCACCTTTAATATGACATTTATGAACACTTTCAATCATAAAAATGTACCCCTCCTTAAGGCAGATTTGCTACTGCTTCTCGTAAGCAAGCATTTTCAATGCAATTTCCACTCTTTTCCAATGGTGATCACCCTCTTCTTCAACTTATCTCCACATTATTAGGTTAAAACATAATTTTACATGTCAAATGGAGATATCCCATGATTCACAAGCCTGTTTCAATCATGGAATTCCTTCTTCATGTTAGAAAATCACTTTTCTTGATAAAAAACTAGTCAAAATGTGTTAACAATTAGCCCAGAATTACAAACTGAACCCAAGAATGAATTTTCAGTGCATAAAAAAATGTATCCATGGTTCCTACAATTCCTCAAAGAATTTGAGATCAACAACACTAATAAAAATCAAAATTACAATGCACCAAACATCAAAAATGGCAGAAAATAGAGTGTTTTATTGAATCTCTTGGTTCCCAGTCCATACACCAGCATGATCTGTCGTACAAAGCATTTCATCTCCCTTTTATAAATTCTCCCTAACTGTATAAACCAATTTATATTGGTTACATTTCATTTTTAAAACATTTAACTCTTAAAAACTAATTTCCCCCCAAAACCACCTTTTTCAAATATTCAAATTTGTCAAATATGGAAAATGACATAATTTGATTAAAACTCCTAAATATTGACATGAAATGTCTTGAAATGTTTTATTTAAACTTTTATAAACCTTCCTGGACTCTCTAAGCCATAAATTCCTATTACATCTTTTTGTTGGTCCTAAGGTCCTTACCAGGCCCTTTAGGACAAATTACAAACTTATTACATTTTTCATCATTAAAAGCCATAATGGGCTATAAGACATTATAATTTATTGTACTTCTCTTCATATGACCTTCAAAATTCTTTAATGGCTTCATTGAGTCATTTGGTCTTCTAAATGCACCTACACCATGCTCCCCAAAAAGAAAAAAATCTTGTCCCAAGAGTTTGGCTTGAGTTTGCCTCCATCAACTGGCCAATGCCTCCTCATTGGTTGGTCTCCCAATGTGACCTTTTTCCTGCCATCACCTGCACTCACTTTTTCAAAAGTATTAGAATGAAAACAAAATGTATTTGACCCTGTTTTTGGATCAGATTGCTGCCTTTCTACTCCATATGATTTTTCTGCTTCATAGTGGTTTGTTGGTTGCTGCACCACCTGTACCTATTCTCCCTTTATCTGACCTTGAAATGGACACTTGATAGTTCCTATTTGAACATATTCAAAGTCCCAATTGGCTGCTATTTTGGGACTGATTTTCTGCTCTATCATAACCAAATTTTTATTGCCTTGGGTTTGCTGCCCCCAACTAGTATCATACTCATCTCTAACTTGCTCATTCAATGGAATGTTGCTTCCAAAACACATCACCATCTTGTCATTACTTTTGTAATCCAGAGGTTTTAACTTATATCTTTGTCTACCCTTATGCACAATGTAGTCACTTGAGTAACCATCTTGAAGAGTTTTTCTTGCCCATTGCCATGGTCTACCCAAAATGATATGTCCACAACTCATAGGTATGATATCACACATTACCTGATCATGGTAGGGACCAACTGAAAAATTAACAAGAGCTCTCTTTCTAACCTCCATATTCAACCCTTGATCAACCCAAGTGGCCTTATAAGGGTTAGGATGATCCACCATTGTCAATCCCAACTTAGTCACCATATCAAATGAAACCAAATTGTTATGTGAACTAGAATCTATAATCAATTGACATAATTTACCCTTGCTCAAACAATATGTTCTGAAAATGTTCACCTTTGGTTCTTGTATTTTCTCACCTTATCTTACCATAAGGAATTCTCCCTCTGTCTCTGGATATGCTAGCACTGGTCCACCATCTTCCTTCTTCTCTTCTTGTGTCAAACCCACTCTTCTCTCTTTGCCTTTATGAGATTCAACCCATTTAGGACACCTAAAGGATTGATGACCTACCTCATTACAATTGAAACACTTGCCTTGGAAAGTTCAACTTCCTCTTCCTACTCCAAATCTTCCACCTCTATATCCTCCTCTTGGCTTTGAATTATTCCCTTTATCTTTATCCTTGTCTTCCCAAGTCTGATTTTTCCTTCCTCCTCTTCCTCTCATGAATACACCTCCTCTATTGTTTCCTTGCCTTTCATTCTCCCTCTTCAATTTCTCTTCTGCTCTCACTACTAACTGAAAGCATTCTCCAAGGGTTCTAGGCATATTCAACCCTATCTCTTCCTGAATGTTGTACTTGAGGCCATTGATGTATCTACCCACCTTCTCATCTTCATCTTCTTCTCCTCCCCTAATGCTCAGGGTGTGAAATTGTTCAGTATAAGACATTACATCTAAGTCCTTTTGTTTCAAGTTGTTTCTCCTCATCTTTATCTGGATTGCCAAGTCTGATGGCAAAAATTGACTCCTCACCATAGTCTTCATCCTCTCCCAATCTGAGATTTTATTCAATCGCCTATCCTCTCTCTCATTTTGAATACTTGTCCACCATGTAACGGTTGTTCCCCTTAGCCTTGCTTTTGCTATTTTCACCTTCTTGTCTCTATCTATATCCTCTAGAAAATAGTTTTCAAGTGCCTCTATCCAACCAAGTACTTCTTCACTCTCCATATTGCCTTGGTAGATTGGAAAATCAACTTGTGTTTTCATACCAGTACCTTGTATTTCCTTAATCAATATTATAAACCTCCTTTCCTTAGGGTCTTATTCATCCCTATGTCTCTCATATGCTTGCTCTTCTCCTTCATTTTTGTCTTCATGATTCTCTTCTCCTATAGGGTCTCTTCTTTCTTTATTGAAGGCTTCTAACCTTCCTAACAATTGAATTCTCTCCCTTCTCATTTGTCTTTCTTCCCTTTCCTTGGTTGCCTCTAATTCTCTATTCTCTCTTTCCTTCTGTTCTAGGGCTGCTTTCAACTCTTCAATCTCTCTTGCCATTTGCTTCTTAGGTGCCATGTTCTATTTTGTTGATTATCCTCCTTAAAGATCTACTAATTGAATCTCTGATACCACCTGATGCAGAGGAAGGGTGTGATAAATGAACCTTTAATATTTATAAGGGAAATACAAGGTTCAAACCCCTAGGCCTACTAGCACCCAAATGGCTCAAATAGGTCAAATGCCAACCAACAATTCTCCAAATGATTCCAAAGGTATGGAATATTTATAAAACCTATCAACTTTTTTTGGGGTTCTAAGAACTGATTTAAGTGCAAAGCCCTCTTTTTAGCCTTCTAGGCCTAGTTGCCTAATTAGCCCTCCAGCAAGGAAAACAAATTGTTTTCTCCAAAATTTTCCAAACAAATAATAAAATAAATTATATATTAAGACACCCATTTGGCTCTACTTTGACATACCAAAATCCTGAATATGGTTGTTTTGGAAAGTATATGCTATCCTGTAACTATACACTATTTTTAGACCCAAAAAGTGGCAAATTAACAAAGGAAGTATATTATTTTTTAACTTCCTGATTCCCAAAATCTCAAAATTTATCCAATATGGTTCAAAACTAATGAAAATGCAATTAGTTTCAAGTTTTAACCTTCTTAGATGCAAAATCTCTATTTTAGCCTCTCACAAGCCCTCAAAAGTGAGTTATCTCACATATCCCACTTCCAAACACTATACCATCCAAATGATGATGGAATCACCTTTAATATGACATTTATTAACACTTTCAATCATAAAAATGTACCCCTCCTTAAGGCAGATTTGCTACTGCTTCTCGTAAGCAAGCATTTTCAATGCAATTTCCACTCTTTTCCAATGGTGATCACCCTCTTCTTCAACTTATCTCCACATTATTAGGTTAAAACATAATTTTACATGTCAAATGGAGATATCCCATGATTCACAAGCCTGTTTCAATCATGGAATTCCTTCTTCATGTTAGAAAATCACTTTTCTTGATAAAAAACTAGTCAAAATTTGTTAACAATCAGCCAAGAATAACAAACTAAAACCAAGAATGAATTTTTAGTGCATAAAACAATGTATCCACAATTCCTACAAGTCCTCAAAGCATTTTAGATCAATAAAACCAATAAAAATCAAAATTGCAATGCACCAAACATCAAAAATGGTAGAAAATAGAGTGTTTTATTGAATCTCTTGGTTCCCAGTCCATACACTAGTATGATCTACCATACAAAGCATTTCATCTCTCATTTATAAATTATCCCTAACTATATAAATCAATTTATATTGGTTACATTTCATTTTTAAAACATTTAACTCTTAAAAACTAATTTCCCCCCAAAACTACCTATTTCAAATATTCAAATTTGTCAAATATGGAAAATGACATAATTTGATTAAAACTCCTAACCATTGACATGAAATATCTTGAAATGTTTTATTTAAACTTTTCTAAACCTTCCTGGACTCTCTAAGCCATAAATTCCTATTACATCTTTTTGTTGGTCCTAAGGTCCTTACCAGGCCCTTCAGGACAAATTACAAACTTATTACATTTTTCATCATTAAAGGCCATAATGGACCATAAGACATTATAATTTATTGCACTTGTCTTCTTATGACCTTAAAAATTCTTTAATGGACTCATTGAATCCTTTGGTCTTCTAAATGCACCTGCACCAGACCTTAGGTTCAAACTTTCCCAAACACCTTGGAAAACAAATTATGGATTCAAACATGCTTTTTGAAGTTACACAAATCTCCAAAAGGAAGGGTCAGGGTCTGGAAAATAAAGGTCTTTGCCGGTAGGATGTTGACTGTCCTAAAGGGCTAATTAGGCCTCTTTTGTGAAGCAACTATACTTAGATGAATGAATCGGCCAATTACATTCCCATGGGCATGTAGGGAACCCTAAACCATAAGGGATTCTAGGGTTACACGCCTGGAATCATCGCCAATTTCACACAAGGTAATTTTGTTGTTCAAGATCTAGGTAGCCACATAGAGATGTCTACCTAGGGTCGCTCCAAACACACCTCTCCCTTGCTCCTCCTGCAAAACACTCTTGGAATCCTAGAATACACTGACCATACTTGCCTTTCACCAAATCCTATGGATCTCAAATTGATAAAGTGCAAGATATGGCCATGGAGGAGGAAAAACCTAAGGTAACCCTGGTTTTCCAGGCACCTACAACAAAAGTTAAATATCAGGAGCAACACACACAATTAGAACTTCAAATAAAAGCCAAAACAAATTTAAATCTCTTCTCCAACCAATTCACATCATTGGGAATGGATCCCAATCCGTACAGTACCGTACCACAGACCAAAACTCCAAAATTGCAAGAAAAACTCAAAATTCTATTAGTTTGATGGCATCAAAACTCTTCTCCATATAATAAATCCTTAGGAATTAGATCCACAAGGTGTATAAACTACCCCACAACTTCTCTCAACCAAGAATCAAGAGGTTAGAGCCGTTGGAGGAGTTTCAAATTAACAAAATGCAAAAAGTGCATAAAAGTTGCTCAAGACAACTTTTGACAACTTTTGCAAAAGTTGTCAAAATGTCATCTTTCACCTCCTAATGCTTTGGGTCAAGTTTAACCCCTCCTAAAACATCTTAAAACACTAAAACCAACACATTTGATTCCCTATTGTCTAAAAGTCCTAATAGGCTCATAGAAATGCCAAAATAGGAGTTTGGCTCACAAGATGGTGTTCATTATTACAAACACACGATGCATGATTGAAAACCTATACAAAACATTATAAAGACATATTTAATGCCTTATCCTCCCTTCTCAAAGTATGAGTTATCATCTTTAAGGGTTTGATGAGGTGCTCCTACACCACTTCCATTTAACCAGGTACTCCAAGTAATTCTTCCTCCTTGTCTTCTTGCTAACCCCTTGATCCAAAATGCACTTAATCTTAGGTTTGAGAGGGGGAGGAAGTCCTTCCAACATAGCTGGACTAGAAGAATCAGATGAACTTGCATTACAAACATCATCCACAGATCCTTTATATGCATATATATCAGATACATTGAATATAGGAGATAGACCAACATCAGGGGGTAGATCTATCTTATATGCATTTGTCCCACATCTCTTTAAGACCTTGAAAGGACATATTTTTCATGAGTATCTTAGTGTAATTCTTCTTAGGGAGTCTTTCTTTTTTGAGATGAATCATCATCATGTCTCCCACCTTGAACTGAACATCTCTCCTTGTGACATCTACTGCTTGCTTATACTTTTTAGTGGTTTGTATCAATCTATCCCAGACTTCTTGATGTATGTCCCTCATCACTTTAGAAAAATCATCCACTTGAGCACTCCTCCTTTCAATACTTTTCACTTCTCGAAGTTCAAGAACACCTCTAGGATGGGTCCCATATAAAATTTGAAAAGGACTCAGTCCTGTAATTCTGTTCACATAGTCATTATATGAGAACTCTAGTTGTGGAAGAATAGTATCCCAAGTGGCCCCATGGTCCTTAGTCAAACATCTCAACAAATTACCAAGGGATCTATTAATCACCTATGTCTGTCCATCAGATTGAGGGTGATAAAAAGAATAAAAGGACAAGTTTATCCCTAACCTACGCCACAAATTCCTCCAAAAATGTCCCACAAAATTAGGATCCTGATCTGATATAATGCTTAAGGGTAACCCAGGAAGTCTAACAATCTCCTTGAAGAACAAACCTACAATATTGGAAGCATCATGTGTAACTTGTTGGTATTCTAGATATGTTGATATGGTTTTGTCATTGATGTCAATACTTGTCAACACTTGAGAAACACTTAGAGATCTTTGGTTATGTTCACCGGCATGATCGATGACATGTAAAGCCACTGGTATTTGATTCACCGACAGGTTATATTGTTCACCGGCATTGAGGATGATCTATTATCATCTGGAGATTACTTGGTTATGTCGAAGATATTTTTTGGACACTTGGTTTTTGTGATTTGTTCATTTGTCTAATCGGGTTTTCATATTTGTTGTTACTGGCAAATAGGTCCAGGATATGCACTAGCAAGCATATCTATTCCAGATCAGTATGACACGTCATGAAGATTATTTATTATTATTGTAAATGCATTGAGCCGACATCATGCATCACATATTGATTCATTTGTAATTGATTTTATTGTAATATCTTAGTGAGCCGACCTACTCATTTGGTCTTAGGTTTTGGTATATATGTAAGATCTCATTTATGAGATTGTGTGGTAGTAGTGGAAAATGATTGTAATAAGGTATATGTGAATATAATCTGAGCTATACATGCAGACATCATTCAAGATTGAAGGAAGGTTTGAAGAAGGAAAACTAGAGCTTAACCGGTACTGAATCCAACATATGAAGATGCTATTTTGAGTAGTACATTATCATTGGATTTAACCATCCAATTATAGTCATTGTGACTCCTATTTTGTGATTGAGCAATGAGCCTCTAGGCAATTGGCCTTTCTGCATGTGCAGACTCCATATTGTACACACATACTGTCTGTAGTAGTATCATCTAATTATGGGTAAGGTTTCCCACCGTGGTTTTTCCCCTTACAGGGTTTCCACATACAAATAACTATGTTATGTGTTGTGTATGTTATTTGTCTTTCTATTTCATGCATCAAACTTTACCGGTACTGCAATTAATTATTAAACTGTCTATCAACATTAAAGTTTGGTTTACTAGTATTAAGCATTAAGTTTGGTTAAGTTAGTTTTGGTTTGAAATTTATTGGACAAATGATTCACCCCCACCTCTCAGTTGCCTCCAGGACCTAACAATTGGTATTAGAGCTTAGTCCTCTTTTTGCAGAAGTTTAACAACTTGAGGAGATTCGATGTCGAGTAACTATTTCAAGAAGGATAGTCTGAAACTTGATGGAATCAACTATGGTATATGGAAGATCAGGATGGAAACACATCTTAATTGCATTGGGAAGGACATATGGGATGTTACAAAGAATGGCTATGTTTTTCCTACTCAAGGTAAACCTATTTCACCAACCTTGGCTAAAGATGAGGAAAATGATTACAAAGCAAGAGAAGCACTTTTGAGTGCATTGTCAGATCAGCAAATCATGGGATTATCATATAGATCTACTGCTAAAGCTATTTGGGATAAATTGGAGACATTGAATGAAGGTGATACTGCAATCAAAATTGCAAAACTGGAATGCTTCCACGTCAGGTATGAAAATCTGAAAATGGAAGAAGATGAAAGGATTTATGCTTTAATGGAAAGAGTTAATGAAATTTTTTTGGGTATACAATGTTGTGGAGGATCCTTAAGTGAAGATGAAATTGTTTCTAAAGGTTTAAGAGCTTTTCCATCGGCATACAAAATGAAATTAACTGCTATTAATGAATTGAGAACAATGCCTAGTGCATCAATATCTAGAGACACTTTGGTTGGAAAACTTTCAGCTTTTGAACTTGAGAAATTTGGTCCTATTGCTACTATTAAGATAGATTTAGCTTTCAAAGCATCATCATCATCATCTAAGAAATCTGACTGGAAAGCCTTTTATGCAAGAGAACTTGAAGCACTATTTAAAAGGAAAATGCCTAAAGGTCCAATTGGAAGTAAGTATGAAGGTAAAACACCATTTAAATGTTTTAACTACAATAAGATTGGTCATATGGCTTCTAGGTGTCCTAATAGACATGCAAGATTGAAAGAAGGAGCTAAAAGAACATACAAGCCTAACCCTGAATATCAAAGGTACAAATTTAAGAAGAATAGAGACAAATCATGTTACTATGTTGATGAAGGAGTTACTAACGATTTTGATGAGGAACCGATAGACAATGGATGGGATTTTGTTACAATAATAGAAGATCAACTGGCACCTACTATTCAATCGGTAGAGGAGGCCCTGGCAGCTAAAATTGAAGATAAGGATGAATGGATTATTGATTTCAGATGTTCACATCATATGACTGGTGTTAAGAGTAGAATCTTAACCTTTCAAGAATACAATGGAGGTCTAGTAAGATTTGGAGATGACAAAGCTTGTTTGATCAGAGGAAAAGACACTATATCTTTTGATGGTAAGTGTAGTACCGATAATGTTTACTATGTTGAAGGTTTGAAGCACAATCTTTTGAGTGTTGGTCAATTAGTTGAAAAATGTTTTCAATTACAATTCAAGAATGGTAAATGCAAAATCATGAATAGAACTGGCTTAGAAATTGCAACCAGTAATCAGACTAGAGATAATATCTTTCATTTGAATAACAATGAGAAGACATGCTTGATTGCACATATTGATGAAAGTTGGCTATGGCATAAGAGACTGTGTCATGTAAATTTTGATTGCATTGTGAAAATCAGTACAACTAAGGCAGTAAGAGATTTACCTAAGATTGTTAAACCTCACAATCCGGTATGTAAGGAATGTCAATTTGGAAAGCAAGTTAGAGAAACTTTTAAGAGTATTCTAGAAAAATCCAATAATGTTCTTGAATTAATTCATATTGATTTATGTGGTCCAGCAAGAACTAGAAGTTTACAAGGAGATATATATTTTATGCTAATCATTCATGATTACTCTAGAATGTGTTGGGTTACTTTTCTTAGGGAGAAATCAGAAGATTTTGGGAAGTTCAAACTATTTAAGGCGATGGTAGAGAATGAAACGAGTAAGAAAATTAAATGTTTGAGATCAGATCAAGGAGGTGAATTCACATCTAAGGAATTTAATAGATTATGTGAAGTGAATGGAATTAGAAGACAGTTATCAGCACCTCAGACACCCCAGCAAAATGGAGTTGTGGAAAGAAAGAACAAAACTATTTTGGATGCATCTAGAAGAATGATATTAGAGGCAAAGCTACCTCATGTGTATTGGAGAGAATCAGTCAATACAATTGTTTATACATTCAATAGAGTTCACATCAAAGGTGAAACCGGTAAGACCCCTCATGAACTATGGTTTTGTAATACTCCTACTCTTAAATATTTTAGAATATTTGGAAGTAAATGCTATATTAGAAGAGATGAGTATATTGGCAAATTTGATCCTAGAAGCGATGAAGGAATATTTCTTGGTTATTCATCTAAGAGTAAGGTATATAGATGTTTTAATAAGAGATTGCAAAAAACCATTGAAAGTGCAAATGTGAAGATTGATGAACAATTTAGAGATAATTTAAGGTACATAGACTTTGAACCGGAAGTTGAGATAATCACAAATGAACCTACTATGAGCACACTGGTATAGAATGTTGATCCAATCACACCGACATCATTTGAGAATTCCACAGTGAATGAGGAACAACAACAAGTAAAAACACCCCGGTATG
This sequence comes from Cryptomeria japonica, assembly GCF_030272615.1. Lineage (NCBI taxonomy): Eukaryota > Viridiplantae > Streptophyta > Pinopsida > Cupressales > Cupressaceae > Cryptomeria > Cryptomeria japonica. The sequence continues at coordinate 518,715,729 of NC_081412.1, read as the reverse complement.
TAAGATTGAATCACTCTGAAAGTCAGATAATTGGGAACAAGTATCAAGGAGTTATGACTAGGGGAAGACTGGCAAATAAAGAGGTATGTCTTATTTCTCAAATTGAACCAGTATCAATTAATGAGGCATGTGAAGATAAACACTAGATTAAGGCTATGGAAGATGAATTGGAACAAACTGAAAAGAATAACACATGGACATTAGTTCCCCGCCTAAAGACAAAAATTCAATTGGAACTAAATGGGTATTCAGAAATAAACTAAATGAAGATGGTAAGGTAATCAGAAACAAAGAAAGATTAGTGTGTAAGGTATATTCACAGAAAGAAGGAATTGATTACAATGAAACCTTTGTACTGGTAGCTAGAATTGAGGTAGTCAGATTATTCTTAGCTTTTGCAACACACAAAAACTATAAAGTATATCAAGTGGATGTTAAATGTGCATTTCTAAATGGTGATCTTGAAGAAGAAGTTTACATTGAACAACCTAATGGATTTTCATTGACAGATGACAAAGATATGGTTTGCAGGTTAAGGAAAGATTTATATGGACTAAAGCAAGCTCCTGGAGCTTGGTATGCTAGATTGGACAAATATCTTTTGAAGATTGGTTTCACTAAAGGTAATGCTGACAACAATCTATATTACAAAGTAAATAATGATGACATCTTGGTTATTGAAGTTTTTGTTGATGATATAATCTTTGAAGGAGAAGATGGATTGTGTAAAGACTTTTCTAATAAGATGCAGGAAGAATTTGAAATGTCTATGATTGGAGAGATAAAATTATTTTTAGGATTGCAGATCTCATAGACTGATAAAGGTATATTCATAAATCAATCAAAGTACTTGAAGGAATTACTAAAGAAATTTGGCATGGAAAACTCCAAACCAGTAAGCACACCTATGCCTATAACTGATAAACTATCTTTGAAGGATGAATCAACACCTATTAATCTGACTAGGTACAAGTCTATGATAGGAGGTTTACTGTATTTGACACAAACAAGACCTGATATTATGAATGTAGTATGTATTGTTTCAAGATTTCAGAGTAATCCTAAAGAAAATCATGAATCAGTAGTAAAAAGGATTTTCCGGTATCTACAAGGCACAACAAATCTTGGTTTATGGTATCCTAAAGATGAAAAATTGCATTTATGTGCATACACTGATGCAAATTGGGTAGGAGATGTAGATGACAAAAAAAGAACCACTGGTGGAGCATTCTTTCTTGGTAGTAGATTAATCTCTTGGTTAAGCAAGAAACAAAGTTGCACATCTTTATCAACAACATAATTAGAATATGTTGCAGCAGCAACTAATTGTACACAAGTATTATGGATTAAGCAAATGTTGAAGGACATAAAGGTAAAATGCAAGGAGCCTATAATCATTTACTGTGATAATATGACAACAATTGATATCTCAAAGAATCTAGTATTTCACTCAAAAACTAAACATGTTTCTATCAAATTCAATTTTTTGAAAGAGAATGTTGAAGCAAAAGAAATGAAATTGGTTTATGTAAATACTAAAGAGCAGATTGCAGATATCTTTACTAAACCTTTGCCTAAGGAAACTTTTGAATATCTTATGGAGCAGCTTGGAGTTATACCCTCACTGGTAGAAACTTAGACAGTTGGAGCATGGCGTCAGACTGACAGAATTAACAGAGAAATATTTTTTCGGCTTTGATGAGGAGAGCTACTTCTCAGGGGGAGTAGTTGGATAAATTGATAAGTTGGTATTTTGTGATAAGTTCTTTGAATTGATTGTATTTGGTTTTGTATTGCTTTGGCATTTGATGTCAAAGGGGGAGAGATATCTATGGAAAAATAAATTATCTTTTGGGGAGAGATTATTCATTGGGGGAGAGATTGTTACTCTCTATATCTGTATTTTGATGATCTCTTTTGGACATTGTTGGTTTTTGGTTTTTGGCATTTCTACTTTGGCACTTAGATGGTTTTTCCATCTTGTGTTGCCATCAATGCCAAACGGGGAGATTGTTGGTATTTTGGATATGTTGATATGGTTTTTTCATTGACGTCAACACTTGTCAACACTTGAGAAACACTTAGAGATATTTGGTTATGTTCATCGGCATGATCAGTGACTTATGCATAGTCACCGGTATCTGATTCACCGATAGGTTATATTGTTCGCCGGCACTGAGGATGATCTATTATCATCTAGATATTACCTGGTTATGTCGAAGACATTGTTTGGACACTTGGTTTTGGTGATTTGTTTATTGGTCTAATCGGGTTTGCATATTTGTCGTTACTGGCAAATAGGTCTAGGATATACACCGACAAACATATCTATTCTAGATCAGCATGACACATCATGAAGATGATTTATTATTATTGTAAATGCATTGAGCCGACATCATGTATCGTATATTGATTCATTTGTAATTGATTTTATTGTAATATCTTAGTGAGTCGACCTACTCATTTGGTCTTAGGTTTTGGTATATATAAGATCTCATTTATGAGATTGTGTGGTAGTAGTGGAAAAGGATTGTAATAAGGTATATGCAAATATAAGTAGAGATATACACGCAGACATCATTCAAGATTGAAGGAAGGTTTGAAGAAGTCAAATCAGAGCTTAACTAGCACTGAATCTAGCATATGAAGATGATATTTTGAGCAAAACATTATCATTGGATATAACCATCCATTTGCAGTCAATGTGACTCCCATTTTGTTATTGAGCAGTGAGCTTAGGTAGCTGGCCTTTATGCATGTGCAAACTCCATATTGTACACACATACTATCTGTAGTAGTATCATTTGAATGTGGGTAAGGTTTCCCATCGTGGTTTTTCCCCTTACAGGGTTTCCACGTACAAATAACTATGTTATGTGTTGTGTATGTTATTTGTCTTTCTGTTTCATGCGTTAAAATTTACTGGTATTGCAATTAACTGTTAAATTGTCTATTGGCATTAAAGTTTGGTTTACCAGTATTAAGCATTAAGTTTGGTTAAGTTAGTTTTAGTTTGAAATTTATTTGATGATAACCACTTTTCAAATCCATTTTGGAATAGTACTTGGCCCCTCCTAGACAATCCATCAAGTCCTCCATTCTTAGCATTGTAAAACTATATCTAATTGTTATCTTATTGATGGCCCTAGAGTCGGTACACAAACTCCATGTTCCTTCTTTCTTGGGAGCTAGTACTGCAGGGACTGCATAGGGATTTATGCTCTTGCTAATGAACCCTTTCTCAAACAATTCTTGGATCTGTCTTGCAACTTCTATATTTTGTTTAGGAGTAAGCTTGTATGCTACCTTATTGGGTAGTGTAGCACCTGGTATGGGGTCAATACATTGACTAATTTCCCTTTGAGGGGGTAAGGAATTTGTGGTACTGTCTGCAACTATCCCCTTATACCGGTCTAGTAGATTTTGAACCTCTTTAGGATCTACTCTCCTTTCTGTCTCTTGGCTCTTAGGCTGCTTCTTAGGTATTGGGATGAGGTATTCTTTGCAAGTTAAGATTAGTAACCATTTCAACAGAAGCTATGTTATCTGTGGACCTTGAGTCCACAATGACTTTGCATACCTTACCTTGTACCCTGCAGGAGGTTCTAAAAAGATATTTCCTCTGAGGTGGTTCTTTGATGGTTGGCACTTTCAAGAGGGTCCTATTGATCATCAAGAGTTCTCCTTGCTCCAGATTTGCAGACTTTGAACTTGATGTGTGGTAGGAGGTCATTCTTTGACTATCTTCTTCTTGTATAAGATGTGCTCTCCTATCGTCTCATTGGCTACCACTGCTTAGCTTCTCAGGACATCTGGATGACTTATGCCCAACTTGGTTGCATGAAAAACACCTATCGGTGAAGACACTAGGTCCTCTTCCACCAAATCATCCTCTACCATTTTGCCTCCTTCCTCTAAAGATACCTCTATTCCCTGATTCTACCTTTTGTTCTTGATGGCTGGACTCTCCTTGGGGTTTAGGAGATGATCCTCTTCCATTGAATCTAACTTTGTCTTTGAAACTTGTACCCTTTCCTCTATTATTGTGTTCTCTTCTCCTTTTCTTCTTCTCCTGAATCCTAAGTGCCATCTGAAAACACTTATGCATTGACTCAGGGTTGAACAAACTTAGTTCATCTTGAATATTGAATTTAAGACCATTCATGTACCTTGCTAGCTTTTGTGTCTCACTCTCTGACATCTTTGCTTTGTGGGTCATCCCGTGGAACTCCTCAGTGTAAGTACTGACATCCAAATCCCTTTGCCTTATATTTTGTAATCTCTTGTGTAGGATTATCTCATATTCCTCAGGTACAAACTGCCTTTTGATCTCTATCTTCGTCTTCTTCCATGAGGTTATAGGTTTATTTCCTTCTTCATCTCTTTCATTTTGTAGAAAGTTCCACCAAAAAAGAGTTGGATCTTTCATTTTGGATTTAGCCACTTTCACCCTTTTGTTTTCAGTTACCTCTTCACATTCAAAATAATTGATCATTGGTTCTATCCAATCCATACACTCTTTTAGATTCATCTTTCCAGAGAATGTAGGTAGGTCTGCTCTATTGTCTCTTCTTCCTACCCTATTAAGGGCTTCAACAAATTGCCTTTGATCTATCGGCATCAATAGTCTCTCTTCTTCCTCTTCTCTTTCTCCATTAGATACAAATGCAACTCCCTTGCCTGCCTGGTCTTTCTTCAATCTTTCTATCTCCTCCTCCATCTTTTTATTCTTGGCCGCCTGCTCCCTCACTATCTTGGCCAACTCCATGCTTTTCATGGGTCTAGTGTGAATCTCCTCACTATTCTTTGTTGCATCTTCCATTTCTTTATTCTTCCCCAAGATACCACCTGATGCAGAGGTTGGCAGTAGTAGGGTGATAAACCCACCTACACACCTTGGTCTTCTTTACCTTGAGTCTCTCTCAAGGCTACAATCACACCACAAATGTGAAATCGGACTCTTATCCCTAACAAGGGATGGAAAAATACTTATACACACTTCCTAAGACCTATCAAGATCTTCCACAATGCTATTTTGAAGCACAAGGCAAATATTGGCTTTTGAGGCTTAGACAGGCCTACTAGCTAGTAGCCCTATTTCACTGTCTTTTGGATTTTTCTCCAAATTATACCAAACAACACCCTAAAAAAATTTAGGTTTTAGACACCCTTTTGGGATTACTATCAGATTCCGAAAGATTGGAATTCCACCCTATTCCTGCACTCTTCAACACCTACTTGGGTCACAGGCTTAATTGATCAAGTTAGACCAGTTCTACAAAGGAGGTCTATGAGAATGGGATCACAGGAAAGTTCCAACTCTTCAAGAGATTTCTTCTATGTCCAAATACACCAATCCAATCATTTCAACTTATTATCTCATCATTACTCATAGCATGCTCAATGAAACTCATCTAATCTAATCTAAACCCTCAAACAGTTTAGACTGGGGCTTGGTGGTAAGGTTACCAACCAACTCCTCTGATCTCGCCACTCTGGAATCTCAAAATAAATGCCCCTAACTTGCATTCTACCAATGGCCTTCAGATCCCAATGAGTAGATTACAAGTTAGGGTCCCATTTGCATTGTAACCCTTGAAAATGAAGGGTTTCAAACTTGCAGAGGGTAAAACACTTATAACTTCCACTAAACTTCACTTAAATAGGTCAAACCAAATTCATTGGAAGGGTATTTCAGAGTTCTTTCTAATAAAGTAAAAAATTCATCAGTAGATCTCACACCTTGTATAGACAGTATGGAAAAATATCACTGTTATGGTAAAATCAGACTTGTTCTATTCACTTTCTCCACCAAACTTTACAAAACTTTCTTCTCTCTTTCCCACGGTTGTCCAAGCATATATAAACCTTTTCCAATGTCCATAACCAACTTTTGAATAGTTAGGACCATTGGAGAAGTAATTGGCATCCCACTGGCAACTTTGAAAAGTTGCTTGACAACAAATGCAACATTTTGCAACTTAGGACACCATCGGTTATTAACCGCTTACACCTTATGGAAACACATCCAAGGTCATTATTTGTCATTTTTAGACTCCAAACACCTAAGACAACATCCTAGACACATCAACATTGAAAATCCAAATTCCAAGCCTTCATGGCCTAATAGACCTCTAGGCTTATATGCTCACCTAAGAGATTATTGACCATACAAATAGGCATTCAATTACATCAAGGGTGATCATTGATCCAACCTATTATTACATCACAAATTAACATGTAGACACCACCATGTTCTTTAAATAGAGATTAACACATAGACACCACCATGTGCTTGAAATAAAGGTGTAGAATAAGGTGCTATGCACCAAATAGGACCATGCCTAGCATAAACCTGCCTACCCAGACATGTTCACATTGAGATATCTCTCTCAAACACACACACACACTCACTCACTCACTTAGGTGTCTTATTACTTCTATAGACTTGACCATGATCATAGAATTATTAAGTACTTTGTTTAGTCACAATTAACCATACACATTACATTTGCTTAAAGTGAATCTTAGGAAATCCTATTGATGATGTGTTTATATGTTCAAATATGTCATCTACCATTTCTAAGCATCCATATTGTGATTAATAACAATACAAAAATGATCATAAATTTTGGTGATGTTTCTCAAGGGAACCAAATCTAACACTTAGAATTTAGATGAATACCATTTGTAATTCATAATTTATTTTGATTTTCAATATCATTAGTCCATAACATGATAAATTGTTCATAACTTAACCATCCTTAATTGAATATAATTCAAATTTTAAATGTCAAAGTAGGAATATATGCACACAATGAATAAATTGATTGAATATCACCTTTTATAGATATATCCAAATCTAGAATAAAAGTTTTACAAAAATGTGGCATATGTGTCAACTCAATAAAATGTACAAAAATGGGATATTTGCCAATACAATACAAGTTTTACAAACACGTGGCATATGCCATCTCAGAATTGATATACAATAAAAATGTCAAATATTTACATGTATCGATCATTCACTAACCACAACTAACACTATATGACTAACAAATCATATAGTTGTGGTGGGTCAAAATCGAGCCTCTTCGAAGTACTATGTGGCTTTGTACATGGCTACACAACAACAATTCAAACCACAAATTAGATCACTTATGTCAATAATAGTTTACTATTGTCAAATTAACATCGAATAACTATATTGAACTATAATTTCTTTGCAATTGAATTGTTCATTACCCCATGTCGGTTTTTTTGGTTGAAAAGCACTCTAAAAATGATGGTCCCCTTTGACAATTAGGAGTCCTACCAAATCGATGAGGTAGTGGATCCATGTTATGGCCAAGTCACAAAGGGAGCTATATCGAATAAAATAAAATTGATACAAGCTATATATAGTTGAAAAAGAAACATAAACTAAAAATATATCTACTTCTATCTAAAGGTATATCTACTTCTATCTAAACGTATATTTACAATATAAAATAAACATGTATCAGAGGCTCTGATGGTTCTCTTGTTGTCATAGGAGGGGTCACTATTGAAAAACGATAAGATTGTAATACATTCATTGTTCTAAATGATCCTAGTCGTCATTGTATGTAGAAGACAAAAAAATGTAAGACTATATCAATCTAGATGTATGTATATAATCATAATATATTTGAAAAATGAAATCTAAATCATGCTAGAATAACTCATATCAGGTCTTGAAACAATTATATTTTGATTAAAATTATGTTAAACTACCTTTTCTCAATTATGTGTCCTTAACAATGACCTTGACAAAGGAGGAAACTTATCCACACATGGCATACCCTAAAAGAGTAACAAAATAGATATCAACATATAATATTAACATATATTTTAACTAATCACAATTCAAATGATATGCATATTCAATAAAAATTGTAAACAGGAGGTTTGCAAAAAATAATACCACATAGCTTTCTAGGCCAAATGAAATGGTTGTAAGGGTGGCATCATCAACCTATGAAATTTGTTCCACTATCAACACCTATTAAACCCCACATAAATATTCATTACTAAGTTAATATATCTTAAAAAATATTATTTTCAATTCAAGGTTGTATTATATTATGACACATTATAATTTTTTTACCTCTAATGAAGATACAGGTGCATGAGTTGTGGCAGGAATGATCAGTGGCATACTAATATCTATCACTACATCGTAAAATGCATAATATTTGGATAAATTTAGTTTGATATATAATTAAAAAATTATTTATATTTGAAAATTTAAATTATTTAATAAATAAAATGTTTTAAATTCAATTCAACATACTTATGTCAGAGTGGCAAAGAACTGATCCATCAAGTCATCTATGAGAACCTTATCATTTGGTGTGTCATCCTGGCAACTAGCCCACAAAATGTACACTCATGGGAGCTTGAATTATCTCCATATGTAATGGTGTCTACCCCAAAGCATACATGGTAGTAGGTGGGCAATAAATGAGAGCTAGGCACACTGGAGGTAGATGATCCAACTACTACACCATCATCTACTATTGCACCATCATCCGGGCCAAGAGGCTAGAATAATTGTGTCACATGCTAAATAATGGTGTTAGTTAGTGCAACATATACCTAAAGAGTATCCATATCCATAGAATCATCCAAGGATATAGGGATCATGACATGAATAATAGGTTTCACAACTGGTTGTATACAGTGAGATTTTATACCTATCGAGCCCCTAGTCTATCTTGGGCAAAGCCTTCACCTCTACCCTAGAACTCCCTCACATCAAAATAATTTAGAATCTAATTACGGATGAGCTAACAATATATTGTCTCAAAAAATATAAACGTGCCTCATAATTGATGCAGAAGCATCCCCAGTCGATGAGCAATCTTGTATCAACCAAAAATATTTGTTTTTAGTTTTGTTTCTGTTTAGTTCTGTGTTGCAGCTTTTGTGTTTCTTTCGGCCTTCTCCATAAGTTGTTCATTTTTCATTGCGGATCAGATATTTGGCTTCTAGAATTGTTCTCATTCCTTGTTATAGATTTTCAATTTATTTTGGATCTTTTTCTGGAAAGTTGTCACTTCTGGATTGTCTACTTCTTGGTTCCCGGAGCAGTTTTGAGCTTAACAGCTAGTTGGAGATTTCTTCTCTTGTGGTGCGTTTTCCTGGCTTATAGATCTAATTGGAACTACACATGATGTTCTTGGGCCCTTAGCTGAACTTCCTTTGTGGTCTGCACTTCATTTGTGTCCTTGGCAGAGGAGATCTTCACACTTTGGATCTGACCTATTTTACAAGTTTTATTTTCCTGTCTTGGAGAATGTAATCTTTTGTGGCCGGCCCAGATGTGTTTTGGATGCTATATATATATTATTGCATTTTATCCTTTGAGGGATAATGAATATATATGATGATATCAATTCATGGTTTGTAATCAGAACACCTCTTAGAGGTTCGGAAGGATTGTATTCTGGAATGTATTATGTAACTACGGTTGTAAGCCTACATGTTTGCCCACATGTTGTCAGCTAGTTTATAATGAATCTATGATATTGCGGATGTCTAATCTTGCATTCTCTACATTCTGAGTTGTTGCTTATGATGTGTTACTCTTGCTGCATGATCTAGATTTTTCTCTTTGAGTAACCTTTCGGATCATGGCTGCATCAATAATTATTACAAGGAGGTTGGTTGAAGACCGTCCACCACCTATTCCAAAAATTAGTTTTCATAGGTATATGATTACATCAATGTATGGGAAACTTATTTGAGTTAAGAGGTAGATTCTCCTTGGTTAGTGGGTCAATGAAAAGAGCACATATTTGTACTTTTTTTATTTCTTTATTTTTTACTTCATCATAGGCTAGACCATGTGCATAATAGTCATGACATCTATATGTTTTCCAAACAGTTACTTGTTTGGAAACTTTATCTACACTTGTCACCATTGTTTCTAAGGTTGTGGCAATGGATGCATGGTGTTGGTGTTTTGAGGCCTTCAATCCAAACACTAATTGAGAAATGGTGGCTCTATTTTGTGCTAGACAACCCAATAATTCCTCCTATGTGTTTTAAAAAGGGTTTATTGGAGGAGTTAGAGGGTTGCCCATCTAAGGGATGTCATCAAGGTTTTCTTTAGGGTTAGTGGGAGGAAAATTTTTCTCAAGGGCATTGTTTTGAGCATCTTATATTAATTTTTAAAAATGAAACAAAATTAATCAAATACAATGAAATTTTAAATAAAAAACAACTAAAAATGTGAAAAGGAATGTTGACTTATCTCTACAACATCATGGCACGATGGATTGGTTGATAGAAACAAAAACATGTATGAGTTTTGATGCCTTTCTTTGGAAGGTTTTCAAAATATTTTGTGCTAGTAGTGGGTTAGAGTGACCCAGATGGCTTTTTTTAATTATAATTAAAAAAATGTGATTGGGTTACTATTGTTTTAAAACATCGATCACAATTTTATTATAATTTAATGCATACAAGGTTTTATTCCTAAAACCTCGTACGCGTTAAGGCTCATATTTTCTTAGTCATAACATGTTTGGGTTATTTAAATAATCAAATAACCTGAATGTGTTACCTTATTTTGGGGGGTTTTTTAGGTGAGTGGCCACTTTTTTGTTCACCATCTTGGTGCACATACCTTGATAGTTTCAATGTTCACATTATTTTTTTGATTCACTCCTTGATGTAAGTTTTTTAGGTTCATAGATTTCCATATAATTTAACTTACTTAAAATAGTAGGTGATGAATTTTGGTGTTTTTAGATTTTTGACTATCCTACACCTCACAAGTATCATCATGGGCTCCAAAATGACTAATGGAACCTACAAAACAAAAGTAAAATATTTTTTGTAGGGTGATGCAATATTGCCCTTACACCACAAGATGCTCCTACATCATTAATTCCTTGAATCTAGCCACCTTTATTTTTATTTTTATTAGCAAATTATGTCTCCTAATTAGTTCATTTATAACCGTGTTTTTTCCTACTCCTATGTTTCAACACAAAAGTAGCACCAAATTAATTCTACCCATATCATATGTCTTTGGTTCATCTTACCTTTACTAGCAAAATATTGTAAGGTTTTATGGTTCATTTACAACACAAACACCTTTGGAAATAAATAATGTCTGAACTTCTTCAATGTTTGAATTATGATAAAAAAAATAATTTGTTACAAAATTAACATATTTCTATGTATCATTTAACTCCTTACAATGCGACTCAACACTACTCCAATTATATCTCAATTTGTGTCATAATTTTCCTAAAGTACCTTATCAAATTTTGGCAATGTTAGAAGTGGTTATTCAACCACTTTATTCTTCAACAACTTAAACATATCATTTTCTCTCAAGATCTACTTGAAGTTCTTATATCCCATTGATTCTTAGTCAATAGTGCATAAATGACACAAAAACTTCTAATGAACCTTTTATAAAATATTGTTAAACCATGAAAAGGTCTTGTCACTCTAATGTTGTTGGTGTAGATCATTTCATAATTTCTCTTACCTTCTCTATATAAATATTCAATCCTTCAACTAATATAAAAAATCATAAATATACCAACTATTTCTTCACAAACTTCTCTCAACATCTATAGTACCAATTTGATGTTATATAGGCATTTCTCCTTATTCTTACTGATAATTATAATTTCATATCAATAAATAATAATATAAAATTAATCAAAAAATATTTTAAGTCCTCATTCATCAACCATATAACTTAGATAGTTGGCATATTATCCAATACAAAGGGTATAACCAGCCACTCACTATTGGACATTGTTGTTTCTAGGATATGTTGTTTGTCATTGATATCAACATATTCATGTGTGTTGGTGTTGCAGAGAATTAGTTTCAGTGATCCAGAATTCTTCTTGATTATATCACTTGATCCGATGATTGCATTTGAGGTTTCCGGTTTTTCTGTTCAGTGGCTAGTAGAGTCTGGTTTTTTATCCGGTGAGCTCCAATATGACGACATCTTGTCCTATGGATTTGGGATAATGTTTTGGATATTGGTTTGTATCTTCATGTCAAGTGGTTCATGATTTGGTGCTCTAGAAGCTATCTTTCTTATCCGAGTTGATGTTGTTGAGTGTTCTTGGATGCCAAGTGGTGTTGGTGTAGCTATTACGAATGGTTCTAATGTGCTTTTTGGTGTTTCCTAATCATGTCCTATTTGTCTTGGCTATCCAAATTGATTATTGTGCAAGTTTTTGGTGATTTTCATAATCCGGTGATGTTCTTCGTGTTATGCGGTATTTTGGTAGTGTAACGTGTTTCAATTGGTCTTGGCGTGATTTTTGGTGGTGATGATAGTTTGGAGATTTGATTTAGGTCCATGTTATGCTATCCATGTCATTATATTGGTTTGGTGGTTGATTTATATATCATGTGATGTAATTTTGTAAAATTAGGTGTTATGGGTTTGGCTGACCTTATAGTCAAGGTTGATGAATTGTATAAATGGGTATAATATTCATGTAATTTGGTGTCGAGGAGTTGAGTTTGCACTATCAAAGAGTGGTGTATGTACGATCAAAATAAATTATCCTTCGATGTGGTGTGTTGAGCAGAGATTGGTGAAGAGCAGATATTTGTGCTTAACCGAAACTATCATCGAGCATTAACAAATGCTATTATTGCAGTTCATTCTTTCTGAATTGTAGTTTGAATCTTATTGTAATGTAGTGAACCTTCCCTGAGGGTTGGAACCTTCTGGTCATTGAATTTTAAGCAGTGAGCTCTAGCTAGTGTGCCTGAATGCATGTGCATTCCCCATTGTAATATTTACACATACTACTACAGGGTATTATCTCATTGTGGGTAGGTTCCCACCATGATTTTTCTCTTAACCGATTTTTCCATGTCATAAATACTGGTATTATGTGTGTTTCTGTTATCTTTTCTTTTTCTGCAGTTGATAAAATCTGAGATTATGTTTAATTTTTTTTAATCTAGTAAAAACTAAATCACCCCCCCCCCCCCTCTCAGTTTTCCTTCTTGGTGTTGCCAACAAGTGGTATCAGAGCTAGATTCTCTGGAAGAAGCTTAACCACTTCAAGAGATATAGGATGTCAACTTATGTGTTTAGGAAGGAGAGTCCTAGATTTGACAAAAATAATTATACTGTCTGGAAGGACCAGATGAAAGTTCATCTGAAGTATCTTGGTGAAGATTATTGGAAGATTACAAAGAATATTTACAATGTTCCTCAGAATGGACCAATTATTGCTGATGAGATCAAGGAAGTTGAACATAACATAAGGGCTAAAGAAGTATTACTGAGTGCTTTGACCAATTCAGAGATGACTAATGTGATGTGACTTCAGACTGTACATGAGATCTGGAAAAAGCTGGAGACCTTGTATGAAGGAGATGTGCAAGTTAAAGTTGCTAGGTTGCAGAGTTTGAAAGGAAAGTATGTAGCATTGAAAATGGGAGAATATGAGAATATATCAACGTTTATGGCTAAGTTGAATGATCTTGTCATGAATATTAGATGTTTTGGTGGAACCCTTGAAGAAGATGAGATTGTTGCTAAGGTGTTGAGATCTTTTCCTTTTGCTTACAAACATAAGGTAGTTGATATTGATGAGATCTGGAGTATGACTATTGTGACTAGAGACATGTTGGTTGGAAAGCTTACTGCATTTGAGTTAAACAAATTTGGAGAATCACATGGGAAATATGAGACTACATTTAGTGCCTTTGTATCCGGGAAGCAGAAGTATGATCAGGAAGAAAGTTCATGCTGGGTATCCAGATTTGAAAGAGAAAAGAGAGAGATGGAAGAAAAAGAGAGAGAATTAGATGGTCTTGAAGTACTTATTGCTCAGAGATTGCCTAAAGGAGTCGGTAAGTATGATGGGAAGTTACATTTGAAATGTTTCTCTTGTAATAAGATAGGAAAATTTGCTTCTAGATGTCTTGAGAGAATGTCCAGATATGATAGGCATGATAAATTCAATAGGCATGATAGATATGATAAGAATGATAGATATGAGAATCATGATAAGTATTACAAGCCCTAAAAGCCCTACCAAAAGTACATAAATCAGAAGAGATGCTACTATTCTACTGATGAAGGTGTGATAGATGAAGAATCTGACAATGGGAATTCAGGAGATGAGTTTTTAAATATTGCTATCAAAGAAGGTGATCCAGTACCAGTGAATCCTACAAGCCGCATTGTTGAGGAAAAAGCCTTGGCTTCTAAAATTGAAGAAAGAGATGAATGGGTAATAGACAGTGGTTGTTCACATCATATGATAGGTGATAAAAGAAATTTTTTTAAGTATGGCAAGGTATGATGGTGGTATAGTAAGCTTTGGAGATGATAAAGCTTGTATGATTCGAGGTAGAGGGTCTATATATTTTGATTGTAAGAATAATATTGATTATGTCTTATATGTTGAAGGATTAAAGCATAATCTTCTAAGTGTTGGTCAGATGGTTGACAAGGGATATGATTTGTAATTCAAGAATGGTAAATGCAAGATCTTAAATGGCTCCGGTGTAGAGATTGCAATAGGGACTAAAACTAAAGGTAATATCTTTCACTTGAATGTCATTGAGAAAAGTTGTTTGATTTCTCATATAGATGAAAGCTGGTTGTGACATAGGAGGATGTGTCATGTTAACTTTGATTATGTGGTAAGGATAATTTCTACTCAAGTTGTTAGAGATCTGCCTAAAATTGTGAAGCCCTCTAATCCGGTATGTAAAGAATGCCAATTGGGGAAGCAAACTAGAACATCATTTAAAAGAAAATTGTATACATCTAATGGATTGTTAGATCTTGTGCATACTAACTTGCGTGGACCTACTAGAGTAAGAAACATGCAAGGTGACAAGTATTTCATGTTTCTGATTGATGACAATTCAAGAATGACGTGGGTGAATTTTCTAAAGGAAAAATTAGAAGCATTGGAAAAATTCAAGATATTCAAAGCAAGGGTGGAGACTGAGACTGGATTGAAGCTGAAATGTCTGAGATCTGATAGAGGAGGAGAATTCACATCTAGCTAGTTTGATAAATTTGGTGAGAGGAATGGAATTAGAAGACAGTTATCTACCCCTAGAAGCCCTCAACAAAATGGAGTTGTTGAAAGGAAGAACAAAATAATATGGGATGTTGCAAGAATGATGTTGATTGAAGGAAATGTTGCACAAATCTTTTGGAAGGAAGTTGTTAGCAATGTTGTTTATACATTCAACCAGGTGCATATAAAAGATGATTCTAGTAAGACTCCTTATGAGTTATGGTTTGGTCATGTTCCTACAGTTAGATATTTCAGAGTTTTTGGAAGTAAATGTTATATCAAAAGAGACGAGGATATAGGAAAGTTTGATGCAAGATTTGATGAAGGAATGTTCTTGGGATATTCAACTAATAGTAAGGCCTACGGGTGTTACAATAAGAGTTTGATAAAGATAGTGGAAAGTGCAAATGTAAAAGTTGATGAATGTCTTGGAAAGCAGATCAGAGCTTGCAGATATGAGATTGATGAACAAGATATTGCTTTTAAGCCTGGACAAAATGAGATTCTATAACAGATTAATCTAGTAGAGACAATTGATCTGGTTATTTCTATTGCCAATGAAGGAATTCAAGAGCCTAAGAATCAGAACAATTTGAAGAATCCAAGATATGTGAAGTTGAATCATTCTGAAAATCAGATTATTGGTGATAAGAACAAGGGTGTAATGACTAGAAGAAGACTTGATGTTGAAGAGATATGTTTGATTTATAAGATTGAGCCTAATGATGTTGTTGAAGCATGTAAGGATGGAAATTGGATAAAATCTATGGAGGAGGAGTTGAATCAGATTGAAAAGAATAACACTTGGGAGCTTGTTCTGAGACCTAAAGACAAAAATATGATTGACACTAAATGGGTGTTCTGGAATAAATTGAATGAAGTCGGTGAAGTGGTAAGAAATAAAGCAAGATTGGTGTGTAAGGGATTCTCTCAGATGGAAGGTATTGATTATGAAGAAACCTTTGCTCTTATAGCTAGAATTCAAGCTATTAGACTGCTTCTTTCATATGTTTCTTATAACAATTTCAAAGTTTATAAGATGGATGTCAAGTCAGCCTTTTTGAATGGTGATCTTGAGGAGGACGTCTACATTGAGCAACCGGATGGATTTTCTTTATCAGATGAAGGTGATATGGTATGCAAATTGTAGAAATCTCTGTATGAACTGAAGCAAGCCCCTAGAGCTTGGTATGCAAGATTAGATAAGTATTTTATGAAGTTAGGATTTTGTAAAGGTACTGCTGACAACAACTTATACTTTAAGGTTGAGAATGATAACATTTTGATTGTTGAAGTATTTGTGGATGACATTATTTTTGGAGGAGATGATGACTTGAGTATGAAATTCATTGATGACATGCAAAAGGAATTTGAGATGTCTATGATAGGTGAAATGAAATTCTTCTTAGGATTGCAAATTACTCAGACCGATAAAGGAATTTTCATTTCTCAATCTAAGTATGTGAAGGAATTGTTGAAGAAATTTGGGCTAAATGATTCTAAACCTATTGGAACTCCTATGGTGACTAGATGCAAATTGTCTAAGAATGATGAAATTAAGAAAGTGAATCAGACCTCGTATAGATCTATGGTTGGTGGACTGTGTACCTGACTTAGACTAGAACAGATATTATGCATGTTGTGAGTCTTTGTGCCAGATTTCAAGTTGATCCTAAAGGGACTCATGTTACAGTTGTTAAAATAATTTTTAGATACTTGAAGGGAATTGTTGACTATGGACTATGGTATTAGAAGAATGATAATTTTATGCTTTGTACCTATACTGATGTTGATTGGGCAGGTGATGTAGATGACCGAAAGAGCACTACTAGTGGAGCATTCTTTTTTGGGGAAGAAGTTGGTGTCATGGGCTAGCAATAAACAGGATGCTATATCTTTTTATACTATTGAAGCTTAATACATTGCTACTGCTATAAATTTTACTCAGGTAGTTTGGCTGAAATAGATGTTGAAAGACATTAGAGTTGTCTATGATGAGCCTATTGTTATCTACTATGACAATTCAAGTGCTATTAATATTTCCAAGAATCCATACTTCATTCTAAAATGAAGCATATATCAATTAAGTATCATTTCTTGAGGCAGAAAGTTAGTGATGAAGAAGTAAAATTGGAGTATATGTCTACAAAATATTTGATTGCAGATATTTTCACTGTCTTTGCCTACAAATACATTTGTGCATTTGAGAGACAAGTTAGGGGTCTCTACCCCTCCTAATGAGAACTAGGTGTATTGAGATGCATCAATCTAGTGGACTTTACAGTCTTATCTCTTTATCTCGATTGATGAGTTGATGTTCGTACTCAATCGGAGTAGTTAGTGAGTTGTTTTAGAGTTGTAATTGTGTTATTTCAGAGAGAAGTTTAATTAGTTTATATCTTTGGCATTGCTATCAAAGGGAGAGATAAGCATGTGAAAAATTGTTTATCTTTAGAGCTTTCTGTGCATGATCTTAGGGGGATCCTGTTGGATTTTTGTTGATGTTGATTCATTCCTTTGCGTTGACTAGTTTTCACATTCATATGTTGCCATCAATGCCAAAGAGGGAGATTGTTGGACATTGTTTCTTATAGGATATGTTGTTTTTTAATTGATGTCAACATATTCCTATGTTTTGGTGTTGTAGAGAATTGGTTTCAGTGGTTCAAAAGTTTTCTTGATCATATCCCTTGATCTGGTGATTGCATTTGAGGTTTTTGGTTTTTCTGTTCAGTGGCTAGTAGAGTCTGGTTTTTGATCTGGTGAGCTCCAATATAATGACATCTTGTCTTGCAGATTTAGGATAATGTTTTGGATGTTCGTGTGTATCTTCATGTCAAGTGGTTTGTGATTTGGTACTCTGAAAGCTATCTTTCTTATCCAAGTTGATGTTGTTGAGTGTTCCTGGATGCCAACATGTTGATCGATGAAGATTTGCATAAGTGGTGTTGGTGCAGCTATTGCAGATGGTTCTAATGCACTTTTTGGTGTTTCCTATCATTTCCTATTTGCCTTGGTGATCTAAATTAATTATTGTGCGATTTTTTTATTGATTTTCATAATTCAGTGATGTTTTTCATGTTATGCAGTCTTTTGGTGGTGTAACGTGTTGCGGTTGGTCTTGGTGTGATTTCTGGTGGTGATGAGAGTTTGGAGATTTGATTTAGGTCCATGTTATGTTATCCATGCCATTATATTGGTCTAGTGGTTGATTTATGTATCATGTGATTTAATTTTGTAATTAGGTGTTATGGGTTTGGCATTATTGCAGTTCATTCTTTCTAGATTGTATTTTGAATCTTATTGTAAGATAGTGAGCCTTCCTTGAGGTTTGGAGCCTTCTGGGTCATTGTATTTTTAGCAGTGAGCTCTAGGCAGTGTGCCTAAATGCATGTACATTCCCCATTGTAATATTTACACATACTACTGCAAGGTATTATCTCATTGTAGGTAGGTTCCCACCGTGGTTTTTTCCTTAATCAGGTTTTCCACATCAAAAATACTAGTGGTATATGTGTTGTTGTTATCTTTTCTTTTGTTGCGATTGATCATATCTAAGATTGTGCTTAATTGTTTTAATCCGGTGAAAACTGATTCACCCTGCCTCTCAGTTTTCCTTCTTGGTGTTGCCAACACTCACATAGTCCCTCATTTTTTCTTAAATTGATTCTTTCTTTTTTCTTCCTATTATTATTATTATTTCATGGTATATTTGAAATCAATATTTTCTTAAATATATTGATCTACTCAAACAATCCATTGTCATGCATTCTTAGCAATGATAATGTATATTTTATGGTGATCTTATTTATTTCTCTATAACTAATACAAATCGTTGATTCAACATCCTTCTTGGATGCTAGTACTACTAACACCCACACAAGGACACAAAATATATATGATCAATACTTTCCTTAACATATCCTACACTTTTAAATGGTTCAGCTCTTGATTTTTTGTTGGTTTCATCCTATGCAACATCTTATTTGGTAAAATGACCCATAGCACAAGATCCATATATTGAATATTACTCCTCATGGTGTTAGTCCTTCCAACATGTCATCTAATATAATTTCCTTGTATTTCTCCAAAAAAAATTGAAACTTCTTCATGCAATATATTTCCTTTGCTTTTAGTGGTGTTTGACATACTTGTGGTTCCACAAAATTTAAAATATTACTTCCTTCCACTAAACTAATTGTGGCACTATTACAAACCTATTATTATATTTCCTTAAGAAATATCATCACATGCCCTTTATCATTAATTATTAGATTGTAAGTGCTTTCTCTTCCATCATGTGTAGCATTTTATATTTTCATGATCTCTCCCAGATTATATTGCACATATCCACTAGCATTTAAATGTTACACAGTACTTCATTATGAAAAATCTGTATCTTAAATTCAACCCAATATTATTCCTTCACTAACACCATATGTTCTCTTTGCATTCAAGAAATTATTTAGGTGCTATGATCTTATAATCTTTCCAATTTTAAATTGACAACCGTTTCCTCATATACTAACTTATATGTACTATCATTATGTATGATGACATTAAACACTTGGCTCCAAATTTGCATTTTATTCTAAATATTTTTTGTCAATTTGTCATGGTTCCTCCTTATAACCATGTTTTAACAAAAGCTCTTCTTATGACAAGGGAGTTACCTTTACTTGGTTCAGCTTCATATTTGCATGATTTCTTTGTATCATCATCAACATATGTATCTCTTACTCTTTCTTCTTACCTCCTACAAGGGATTCTTAAAAATTTGTGACATTCAAGTGTTTAGTGTTCTCTACACCTAAAATATGTTCCATTGAAGAAGCTTCCATTTCCTCTCTAATATCCCTTATTCCTATAATTATAGTGTGATTTTATATCACCTTTATCCTTGTAAAAATAATTATCAATCCCACTTTACTTGTGATAAGGTTTATCATTCTTGGAATCCTTTGTATACAATCTCTTATTATTTTTGTGTGTTCTATCTTTCAGTAATCTTCCTACTCTTCCTCTCAATTGAATTTGTATATCTTCAAACCTTAAATTTAAGTTTGTTTCTATGGTTAGATTCATATGGTATGATTCATCTATTATCTACATGCTTAACATACTTAACTCTTCCTAAATCAACTCTCTCAATAAATTCATGTATCTTGCCACTTTTTCTACTTCATCATGATGTCCAAAGAAAATTATTATATTGCAATCCTCCTAAATATAGAATCATATATCTTTTCTTTAGATTGTGTAAAAAAATTAGTATCTATAGTTGTGTTGGTTGAAAAGTTTGCAAACTAGATGAGTTTACAAAGTTGTGGTTTCAGCCACAGTGTGTGAGAATAAATCTCTCCTAATTTTAAGGGAAGGCTCTCCCTTCAATTTACCACTCTACCTTACTATAATACGATACAACTTTTAATTTTTAATCTAAACTTGGGTGGTGCATCATCCTATTCTCTTTTTTTTAGAATAGATGTTATTCTCTCCTCTTTATTCTATAAAGAATCTACCATATAGAGCAGCAATAATTCTTACAATTTCAATATTACAAATTAACTCAAAACTATAAGAATGATCAAAATACATATAAGTAAAGAAGAAAAGTTTCTACAAAATCCCAAAGTCCTTCATTGCTTCTATGGGATGAGAAAGAATGCTTAAGCTCAAAGTCTTAAAAATCATTGTTGTCCTATATGTTAGATAGTTCAAATAACCAGAAGACAACTGAGAGGAGGGGGGGGGGGTGGTGAATCAATTGTCACCATATTAAATGAACCTTAAGCAATTAAAAATTTAATATCAAAACACATAAGATCAATACCGGAATGCATAAACCAATTACCAAAATAGCAAATATACCAATTAAGAACATGCAACAATCAAAGAATAAATACCATCCACATGACACCAAGATTTGTACGTGGAAAACCTGGTAAAGGGAAAAACCATGGTGGGAAGCCTACCCATAGTCAGATAATACTTCTACAATAAGTATGTGAATACAAATTGAGGTGCCAACACTTGCAGGAAGGACAACAGTCTAGAGCACACTTCTCATTACAAAAGGAGTCTCATTGACTACATAGAAATCTAGACTACAATCCAGAATGAAGAATGAACTGCAATGATAGCATCTCCTATGCCTAAATATAGTTCTAGTTAAGATCAATACCAGAGGACTTAATCCTCTTACAAAAACCCAACTCAATCACCAATGATCGACCAAATCCTCTACATGAATGATTATTACATTATTTGCTCCCATACCACATTCCTATATGATCTACAATGGGATCTTACATCATATATTTACAAACTCTCGACCATAAACAATAAGGTCGGCCACCAAACAATAAAGAAATTACAAAATTATAAAAAAATTTGGCCTAAGACCAAAGAAATAATATCCAACCCATAAGACATCCCAAAAACACATCGAGAAGTCAAAACAACATGTTACATTAAGTCAGTCAATAACCTAGATAGTACTAGATCCAATTTAGGTCCACACACGCTAAAGCAATGATCCCAATCAACTATGTATCGAACACGATCACCATCAACATCTTGAATCTCTACTAGAAGCTGCACCAACACTACTTATGCATAACATCAAAAGATCTTCAACAAAGCTCTGTCGGTGAAACCCTCACCGGATCAACAAACCAAGCTTACCAGCATATAAGATAGCATCTGATCACCAAATCAAAACCAACTGACTAAATATGAATCTAAGTAGCATGAATAGTAGATCTAAGCCAATTCCAAAAGCCAAAGCATACTGGAGTATACCGGATCATCATGATCTAATCCAACCAGAAACCAAACAACTTACCAGAACCAAAAGGATATTGGTAAAGCAGCCAAAACACCTAGTGTTGACATCAATGACAAAACATCAAAGCAACACATAATCAATTCCTCCAAATGGCCAAAACTATCAACCTTTCTACAAATAATTCCTTTTTTAACCCATGTGGTACAGGAGCACCTCATGACTAAGATAATAAGAGCAATAAAGACTAAAGGACACACATGAGAATGTGACCTTTCAATCTATGTAATAGGGTAGTCTTGTTTGTTTGATGTTTGATTTGTTTGTAATAAACCCCACCTTGTTACCCAATGACATGGATTTGGAAAATTGATAAGCCACCATGGACATATGGGCCTAGGGGTATTTGGTTGAGTATTTTTCTAGGTGTGTATGTGTTGGAGATGTCTTAAAAATATTTAATGTCAAAAGTTGCTCAGACTTGACAACTTTGTTGACAACTTTTAATGACAACTTTTGGTTGCAAATAGCAACTTCTTTCCAACGGTCACCTCGGTTCAAAAGGTGGTTGATAATCATTTAGGAAGGTATAAAATTTCATCCCCGATCATCATTGGGAGAAGAGAAAGAGCAAAGAATGACTTTGTAAACTTTGGCATCAGTGAAGTAATATATTTTCTGAGAATTTCCTGCAATTTTGTTATTTTACATGGTGTATCGTACTGTACGATCATTTTTTAGTTAGGAAACTAGTGGGATGTGTTCTATTTACCAATCACCTTTCAGATGCATCAAGTCTGAGGTCCTAATTCACCAAGACAAGGAAGAAATCGACAAATTTATGGAAGTGTTCTAGATTTGACAGTTTTGTCTAGGGTTTTGAAAAGAAATGGCCTTACCTTTTTGATCCTTCATTTGTGGTTCATGGTTGTGGAGGGGATGAAAGTATGGCCAATGTATTTTAGGATTTTAAAGGCCTTTTGCAGATTAGGACTAGTTGGAGGTGAGGGTTTGTTGCATTAAGGTGGGCAACTCCATGTGGCCACTAACAAGTGTAAGCAAACAAGTCTCACATCAGGGGTTAAAGGTATGATCATGGCCTAAGACTTATGGATTGGTGTATTTTCAATGACTTAAGAGTATTCCTTGAGTTTTTTTGGTGAGATAAGGTCTGTGTCTACACACTCCTTTGTAAAATAGGCCTAATTGGGCTATATGGGTCTCCTAACCAAAGTAGGGTTTGGATTCTTGTGTTCCCTACTGGTAATAAATATTAGGATATGGTTTGTAACTCCAAAAAGGGTATCCAAATCTGGTATTTTTTGTCTGGTATTTTGGAGAAATAAAGAGTTAAGTGTGGAAAACCGGTCTGGTAGGGCTACTAGGTTTTGTAGGCCTTGTTGCAATAGTTACCCAAACCGGTAGAGGGAACCTAAATTCAATGATTGTAGGAGGTCTCCCTGACCTAGGGGACTTCAAATCAAACCTTAATTAGTCATTTTTTCATTAGAGAAGGGACCAAACCCTTATTGACCATAGGGTCTTTGTACCGGTAAATAAAGGAGACCTTGTACCGATAGTCTTTTGTTTCGAGAAAGGGATGTGGAACTTGTCAAACTGATTTTCCTTAACCCTTGGAGTGTTGTGTGATTTCTAGGGTCCTTGGTGTGTTCTTGGATTAGGGGAACCTATCCTATACTGGGACCTCTGCATCAGTTTTGGTATCAGAGCATAGGAGGAATCCTTTTGGGAAGAAGAATAGTACATGTCAGCAAAAGAATCAGAGGGTGAGGCTAGAAGAATTCCTCCAAAGATGACAAATGTGGAACTTGCCAAGATGGTGCAAGAGAACAGAGAAGAAAATGATCAGATTAGAAGATTGATTGAGAACTTGGAAGGTAGGTTGGAGAGAGGACCTGATGGCTTGGAGGAAGTGGGAGAAGAAGAGGAGAACCCACAAGGGCAGGAAGAAGAGGAAGTTCATGCAGAGCATAGGTACCTAGTCAACTGTGGAGAGGAGAACCATAGACTAGAAATCAAACCTTCCTATTTTTAGTGGGAAGATGGATGTTGATGGATTGATGGACTGGATAGAGTCCTTAAACAACTTCTTTGAATATGAAGACATTGCTGAAAACCAAAATATGAAGATTGCCAAGTCAAAAATGCAGGGAGAAGCCCTGACATGGTGGAATTTTGTGCAAGGAGAAAGAGTGAAAGAGGGAAGAGGAATGATCACCTCTTGGAAGAATATGATTATAGAGATCAAGGGAGTATATGTACCAGAGGACTATGAAGTCCAATTACACAAGAGAAGGTAGAATCTCAAATAGAAAGAGATGGATGTGACTACCTATACTGAAGAATTTCTAAAACTGAGTATAAAGTCTAAGAAGATTGAAGATGAAAGTGAAAGAGTGGCAACATACAAGAAGAGTTGAACCTCTTGTATCTTGACACTATTCATAGATGCTATCAATTAGAATTAAAGGTAGAGGAGAAGCTCAAAAGAAGACAAGAGCAGAGCAGTAGAGGAAGGGGTAAGCAACCAAGAGGAAGGAGCAACTTTGAATGAAGAGGATCAAATTTTGAATTCCAAGGAGAAAGCAGTCAAGACTCCTCAAGAAATGACAACAACAACAAAGGCAACTTTAGAGGTAGAAGGCAAAATTTTAGAGAAAGATCATCCAAAAGAGGAGCAAGACCAATAAAATGTTTTAACTACAACCAAGAGGGAAACATTGCCAGCAGATGCTTGGAGAAGATGGGGTCTAGTTCCCAAGGAGAAAGGAGAGCCAATCTAACCCAAGAATCAGATTACCAAGGTAGTAGTAAACCTAATTCATATAGTTATCCAGAGACCAGAGAGGCACTAATGTTGAGAAGAACCCTCTTGAAGGTACCAACACCTATGGAGCCACCTCAGAGGAAGTCTATCTTCCGCACCACTTGCCAATCAGGAGGAATGGTATGTAAAGTTCTAGTTGACTCAGGGTCTACTGAGAATTTTGTGTCAATAGAAATGGTAGAGAAGTTGAAATTGAGGAGGATACCCCACCCATACCCCTATAAGGTGTCTTGGCTCATAAAAGGGCAACAAACTCTTATAGAAGAGCAGTCATGGGTAGAATTCTAGATAGGAGCTTATAAAGATATGATTTTGTTTGACATTGTTAACATGGATGATTGTCACCTCTTGTTTGGAAAACCATGGCAGTATGACCTCAAGGAACACCATGATGGCTTTAGGAATACCTATTCCATCACAAAGAATGGCAAGGTCATAGAGCTACTACCCATAACTGAAAACAATGAAGAGTAGAAAGAAACTAAGTCCAAAGTGATGATGGTGGATGGCAAACCATTCCTCAAGGAGATAAAGATGGAAGAAGGAATATGCTTTGCATTGCTTCCAATACCAACCTCAAAGGGGAAGCCTAGTGCAGATGATAGGATAGAAGGAAAGGATGAGGATCTCAGTCTAGAAGTGAAGGAGATCATTGGTAGATACCAAGGAATAGTTGCAGATGGAGTGCCAAGGAGTTTTCCACCAATGAGAGAGATCAGTCACTATATTGACTTGATCCCAAGGGCTACATTGCCTAACAAGGCTACATACAAACTCACACCACAACAAAATGAGGAGATGGCAAGGCAGATTCAAGAGTTGCTAGACTCTATCTGATTGGGAAGAATCTTAGCCCATGTGTAGTACCGACAGTTTTGGCACCCAAAAAGGATGAAACATGGAGGATTTGTATTGACTCAAGAGCTCTCAACAAGATCACCATAAGGTATAGATTTCCAATGCCTAGGATAGAGGATTTCCTTGATTGTTTGGTGCAAAATATTTTTCTAAAATTGATTTAAAGAGTGGATACTACCAAATTAGAATTAGGCCTGGTGATGAGTGGAAAATAGCCTTCAAAACAAATGAAGGGTTGTATGAATGGAAGGTTATGCCATTTGGTTTTTCTAACACCCCGAGTACATTCATGAGACTCATGAATGAAGTTTTGAAAGAATTCACAGGGAAGTTTGTAATAGTGTATTTGGATGACATCCTAGTATTTAGCAGGATAAAGGAAGAACACTTGAGGCATCTAGACATGGTTTTGAAAAGGTTGAGTGAAGAGGAATTGATGATCAATATGGAGAAGTGTTTGTTCATGCAGGAAGACCTCATCTACCTAGGATTTGTGATCTCCAAAGGTCACTTGAAGATGGATCAGGATAAGGTAAATGCAATTCTTTCTTGGCCTACTCCTAAGACTATTGGTGAAGTTAGAAGTTTCCATGGATTAGCCACATTTTATAGAAATTTCATAAGAGGTTGCAGTCAGATATGTGCTCCAATGTTGGAAACCATAAAAGGTGGTCAAAAGTGCAGGTTTTCTTGGACAAACAAGGCAAATGAGGCATTTGAAACTCTCAAGAAAAAGGTAGCTCAACAACCAGTACTTACTTTACCTAATTTTAACAAAGTATTTCAGATTGAATGTGATGCTAGTCATGTGGTCATAGGAGCAATCATAAGCCAAGAAGGCAAACCTATAGCATTCTTTAGTTAAAAAATCAATGAGGCAAAGATAAAATATTCTTCTTATGACCTAGAAATGTATGCACTAGTTCAGGCATTGAAAAAACGGAGACACTATCTGCTACCAATGGAATTTGTGGTCTACACAGACAACCAAGCCTTGAGTTTCATTAATAACCAAGAAAAGCTAAGCCATGGGCATATGAAGTGGGTAGAATCCCTACAAGCCTATACCTTTTCCATAAAACACAAGAAATGAGTAGCCAACAAAGTGCTTGATGCACTGAGTAGGAGAGTGCTAGCTATATCTGAAATCTAATTAGAAAGCATTGGGATTGATGCAATGAAAGACATGCATGTTGTAGATGAGGACTTTAAGGAGATTTACAAGGCATGTACTAATTTTGGTGAAAGGTATCATGTGGAGTTTTCTGATTTTCTGGTCCAAGATGGACTTCTTTTCAAAGGTGGGCAATTTTACATACCAAAATGCTCAATGAGGACTAACATCATCAAGGAAAAGCATAGTGGAGCTATGGCAGGTCATTTTGGTTTGGACAAGACACTTGAATTGGTAACAAGGCACTACTTTTGGCCCAAATTGCAGGTTGATGTAAGAAAGTTTGTAGACACATGCACCATTTGCCAAAAGGTGAAAGGAAGAAGTACCAATGTTGGTCTCTATCAACCCTTACCCATTCCCTCAAGACCATGGTAGAGTGTGTCAATGGAATTTGTAATGGGTTTACCTAGGACCCAAAAGGGGTTTGACAGTGTATTTGTGATAGTGAATAGGTTTAGTAAGATGGCAAATTTCTTGCCATGTAAGTCCACTAGTGATGCATCTTATATAGCAGATTTGTTTTTTAGAGAAGTAGCAAGGATTCATGGACTTCCATTGAACATAGTGTCTGACTGCGATGTCAAATTTGTTGGCCATTTTTTGAGAACTCTATGGAGGAAACTTGGCACCAATTTGTCCTTCTCATCAGCCTATCATCCACAAATGAATGGGCAGACAGAAGTAGTAAACTGATCATTAGGGAATTTGTTGAGATGTCTTACAAGGCAACATGGTGAAAAGTGGGATTCAATCTTACCTTAGGCTGAGTTTGCCTACAATGACACTGTAAACAGAAGCACAAGGAAGTCACCATTTCAGATTGTGTATGGGTTGCATCCAAGAGGGGTATTCAAGTTGAGAAAACTACCCCGTATAGATCCCTTAAGTGCAGATGGTGAGAGGTTTGCTGAGGCCATAAAAGAAGTTCATGAGCAGGTCAAAATTCTGTTAGGATTCCCACAGATACTGAGAGGGGGGGAGTGAATCAGTATCTAACCGGTGAATAGAATTTCTTGACTTAAAACATGTAGAGCATATTATAACAGTATACCGGTATGCAAGAAATAATGCAATAAACAAAAATGAAAGTAACCACATAAGAAACACACCATAACACAATGATTTAATGAGAAAACCCAGTGTGGGAAAAACCTCGGTGGGATTTGTGACCCACAATATTCACTTACTAGCCAATAAGAGAATATTACTGCTACAAGAGGGGCCTGTACATGCAGGAAGGCCAGCTGCCTAGAGCTCACTGCTCAAACACAAAATGGGAAGTCTCACTGACTTACAATGTGGATTATACAAATCCAATATCTTGTACTGCTTTACAATAGCATCTATAATGCCAGATCCAGTACCAGTTGTTGCTCTGCTTCTTACATAAACCCTTAACCTATATTTCACTTAAAAGGTCTATCTTATATCTTTTCTTATTCACTTTGCTTACTCTTACAAAATGTCTACAATGATCTCTCTTATATATAAGAGTCATTTTACAACTTGCCAAGTTGGCTTACAAAGATTTTTCAATAATAAACAAAATATAATATGTCAAAAATCCTATCGGCCTCTGTGCCAGTATACTTCCTTTCTTTGCCGGTGCTGGTGGTCTGAGTGTCAGTGTAGAGTCTAATCTTGCCAGTGTATTGCCTCACCAGTGTAATGCCTTGCCGATGCCATAGGATTGTAAGGTTGCCATCAATGACAAAGCCTTCAATCACCTACAATGTCTCATTGGAGTGTGCATATGCCAACAATCTCCCCCTTTGGCATTGATGGCAACACTCATGAGAAAATTCAAAAGTGTATCCAAAACTAAAATCCAAAAATGTTTCCAAAAATATAAGAACTCCCCTTGAGTAGATAAGTCTTTTGCCGGTTATTTTCTCATACTACTACTCCCCCTTTGGCATCAATGACAAAGGTTGTCAAGGTGTCAATAGAGTTGTAGTCTCAACCTTGTAATTAGGTGGTTACAATTTGAAAAAGCTCTACCAAAATCAAGTTTATACTCTCCATAAACTTATTGTTGTCCTTTATTATTGTCTTTGTTCTTTTAACTGTACCAGTGAGGTGCTGCATATGCTATGCCAGTGTTTTCTGTCCCTGTACCAGTGCCTCCGATATTTCCTTTCGTAATGATGCTAGATAGTCCAATCTTGGACTCAGGTTTAGTCTCAAATTCTTTGCCTTATTTACTATTCTCTTCTTTTCTCTTCCTAGCTTAAGTAACTCTTCCTCAAAACTTGTTATCTTTTGCTCAAAAACTGATAATGTATCAGGTTAATTAACAAAATTATCTGCAAGTTTATTGATTTCATCCTGTACCTTGCTCATCTTTTTATCTATGTCTATAGTCAAAAAGTTTGTTTTGCAAGTGTCTTTGTACAGAGTTTTAAATTCCTTCAATAAGTTACACAGTTCCAGTAGAAGTGTGTCAAATTCCCTAGTACACTTCTTTATTTGATCTTCAAAGAAATTTTGCTTTTCAATTTCTACTTTGTCCTTCAATGTCTCTTCCTTTATTTTCTCAATAGTGACTGTGTTCTCAGTGATGTATTTACACACAATATCAAGTTGTCCGAAAGAATCCTTATTGTCTATGTTACAGTTAGGAGCTATTACCTTCAAAATTGGGATTGTGTCATCTATAGCTTTATAAGCTCGTGAACTATAATTTGTTATCCTTTTGATTGAATCCAAAAGTACTTCAGTTACATTTATTGATTTGTGGCCTGCTAAGGAGGAACCAACATTCTGAATTCTGTCAGTGGAGGAAGTAACCAAGCTTGTTGTGACCTCTGGTAGGTCAGTCTGTGTTTGCATTTCCTTAAGTAATGGTTTTTTATTTTCTCCTGTTGTCGGTTGTATTGTTTCCTCATGACTCTGTTCCTGTATCAACATCTACTATGTATAGTACCTCAGGATTAGGATTTGTATCCTTTATGTTCATACTCTCATTTGCTGGTTGATCTTCAGTAGTTTTTACTGGTGATGCAATTTGAGATAGTGGGGATAAGTTATCTTTAACTTTGATGCTTGGAGGTCCACCGACCTTTCCTTTACCCTTGTCTCTTTCCTTCTGATATACCTTTATAGGTTTGGGGTTCCTGTATTCTTCCTATTTTTCTTTTTCAACAAGAAATATGTCCCATGGATTTTCTATTTCTTCAATGACTTCATTAACTCTTCCAACCATTAAAGCAATATGCCAGTGTGCAGTAGAGAATACTGACCGGTTGGCTTCAGCAATTAAATCATCTATCTCCTTAGGTGAGTTTACTAGATAAATAACTAGTAACTTTTCAATTTTAATTTTCTTATCAAGCTCTATAACAGCTTGTCTTCTTGCTTCCAATCTTTTGAACAATTCATTTGGTACTTCATCTATCACTTCCATCAAAAATTTCTTATACATGTCCATGTCCAAAATAACACTGTTTTCCACTTGTTCTTTTTCATCTGTTGTCAGAGTGTCATAGACCTTTCCTATGTTTTTGAGTTTTCCTTCCTCTGTAATTTCATTTAGCAATATGTCAAGAGGGGCCAAGTTTTGTTTTGTTCTCTTCTTCTTCTTTGGTGTCAACTTTTTCTTTGGCGTTGTCTTTCTAATAGGAGACCTCACTGCTTGTTGTTTCTATCTAGTCCTTCTAGGTGAGGGTGTGGTTTCCAGTGAAGGATATCTTTTCCTTACAACTCTTTTGAAAGTTGCAGGCATGTCACTCTCTGAAGAAGTGCCTACCGGTGATAGGTGAGTTTCAGGCTGTGGGGCTACTAACTCATCCTCAGTGATACCGGTTTGTTTCAGTATATCTTCTTTAATAGCCTTTGCCTATCTAGAACCTCTTCTCACAACTGCCTCAACCTTTTTCACTCTCTTTTTAGATTGTATTTGATTTTTTATGGTCTCAACACTACCAAATACTTCTTCCTTTGGTTCATTTGGTTCTTCTAGAAGTGCTTTAGCATAAGTCTCAATTATATGATCATCAGTCTCATAACCCATCTCTGTTACCCAGATTATTCTTGGGATGATTGCTTCCATCTAGATCTCATCCTTTTTTATTACAAAACATATATCATCCTTGTACTTGTCAACAATATTCTATGATAATCTGATTCTCTTCTTCATTTTGGCCTTAAGTGCTTGAAAATAATCATGAGTGTTCTTTTCCTTGTCTTCACCCATGTTATTCAATAGTTTTGTTAATTGTTTTCCTACCGATATATCAAATCCAAGTGCTTTATAGCCTATACCAGGAACCTATTTGGTTATGTGTAGCATCAAGCATACAAGCAGATTACCAAACCTAAAAGTTCCTTTCTTATCTTTCTTTATCTTGCCTAAGTTGTCAGTTAACTCATCTTTTAACCATTCACATATGTCAATTTTCACATTGTCTATAACCATATCATAAGCACTCTTAATCCATAAACTTGAAACTGAGTTGAGTCTATTTGCATGAGTAGCTTTATACCCTAAAATCATGCTAAAAAATCTCACATTTATATATGTTACATCATTTACCCTCAAGGACCTTCTATAAGATGATGCACTAGTTAAGTTTATTACTAGGTCATTGGAGACCTTTTTAGTCTTGTCTGGTCTTTTACCGGTGGATGGTAACCCTATGATAGGTTTCACAACTTCCTTGGTAATTTTGTGAATTGCATCTAACCAGAAAAATTCACCATGTACCCTGCTTAAGACTATCCTAATCACATCCTTGGGAAATTCAAGAATGCAGATGATTTCAGTAAATCCTAGGGTTTCAATGATTTTATGTTCCAGTTTTACATTTATGAAATTATCACATATGACAGATTTATATATTATTTTGATCTCTTCATCTCCTGATTCCTCTATGTTACAGTGAATGTAAATTTTGGGGTCTTCAGCATAAACAACTCCTTTTGGAATTTGAGAAAAAGCACCTACAGTGTCATCTTTCTTTGCTACCTTGGGAACTAGTTTATACATGGGCCTAGGGCATTTTATAACCTTGACTACAATAGGGTTTGCTATATATTCAAGTGCAGAGGTGGATGCCATGATGATAAATACCTTTTTCTGCCTTTGGATGGATTGATTGCTTGAAGTGCTTCACCTCTTTTCTCGAAATCCCTTAGCTCTGCAAATTTTGCGCTCTTCAAATGTTTGAAATCTCGGTGAAGTGAAATGGAGCCAAAACCACAAATTTATAATGTTTATTTGCCATCTACCACATTTAATGCATGCCAGTTAAGTATTCACTTAACATTGTCTGTCAGTAATAAAGTAATTTCCAACTTCTCATCTCTAATTAAGGGAATAACAACACATGTGTCATTAGATTGCCAAACCCTCAAGGAAACTTTCTTCAATTTGGTGAAAAACTTCCTGCCGGTGGAGCACTACTCTATCCTACCAATGGATTAATACTCTATTCTGTCGGTGGAGTGTTGATTGGTTCTACCAGTGGAGGAGTATTCCCAACATTTAGATCAGCTTTTCTAATCCATTGTTTTGAGAATTCTTGTTTTATCTCTTCAACCTTTTTCTTTCCCTTTCAAGCTAGAACTTTTGTTATCTGTCAGTGATCCTTTACTTCTACAGAATTTTGCAATATGCCCAATCTTGTTACATGCATAACAAGTCACATTATTTTTCTGAATAGCTTTCCCATAACCTATGCCGGTTTGTGTTCTACATTGATTAGATAGGTGTCCAAATCTTCCACAAACATAACATCTCACATTCATTCTATAATTTTCAGAGTTGTGACCAATTTTGTTGCATTTTGAATATTGACCAGTGGGTGTGTTGATATTCTGATAATTTCTAGATCTACATTCATTTTCTCTATGACCATACTTATTATAGTTAAAGCATTTTCCATTGAATTTATAAGTATTAGGCTGCCTTACCGGTTTGCTATGATCCTGAGTATTTGCAGTACCAGAGCTTTCACCAACTTCAAAGCCAATTCCAGAAGTGTCACCCTTAGGTTTTTGATTCTTCAGCAAGGTGCCAATTTCCTCTGAGCTTTTCTTGAATTTTTCTTTATGTTGATTTGCAATTTCTAGTTCTCTTTCTAAGACTTCTTTCTACCGCATCAGTTCATTGGAGTCATTTTGAGTGTGCATCAGATCTATCTTCAATAAATCATTTTCATAGCTAAGTCTTGTGTTCTCATTTGCTGCATCACTTAGTCTTTTGGTCAATTCTTCTTCATTCTTTTTCCTATCCTCAATATCTTTACAAAATCTCATAGTCATATCTTGCATCTCATTCTTCGTTGTTATGTTCTCCAGTTTCAGCTTGCTTATCTAATCATTAAGTGATTCCTTTTCATCATTCTCATTTTGCATCTTTTCACAAAGTTGTCTTCTCTTATTTCTTGCAATGGGAAGATTTTCTTGAAGTACCTGAATGATATCCTGAGCTACTTTTAGATCATCTTCTAGTTTGATATTTTTCAATTTTTCTGTATCATAGTCTGAGAGAGATCCTTCAAGTTGCTTCATCAGATTTTCCATATCTACCGGTGTCAAGATATTCCTCAAGTTGTTAGGCTTCTAAAAATAGAGGACCAAGCTCTGATACCAATTCTTAGGATTCCCACAGATACTGAGAGGGGGGGGTGAATCAGTATCTAACCTATGAATAGAATTTCTTGACATAAAACATGTAGAGCATATTATAACAGTGTACTAGTATGCAAGAAATAATGCAATAAACAAAAATGAAAGTAACCACATAAGAAACACACTATAACATAATGATTTAATGAGGAAACCTGGTGTGGGAAAAACCTCAGTGGGATTTGTGACCCACAATATTCACTTACTGGCCAATAAGAGAATATTGCTGCTACAAGAGGGGCTTGCAGATGCAGGAAGCCCAACTGCCTAGAGCTCACTGCTCAAACACAAAATGGAAAGTCTCACTAACTTACAATGTGGATTATACAAATCCAATATCTTGTACTGCTTCACAATAGCATCTATAATGCCAGATCTAGTACCGATTGCTGCTCTGCTTCTTACATAAACCCTTAACCTATATTTCACATAATAGGTCTGCCTTATATCTTTTCTTATTCACTTCGCTTACTCTTACAAAATGTCTACAATGATCTCTCTTATATATAAGAGTCATTTTACAACTTGCCAAGTCGGCTTACAAAGATTTTTCAATAATAAACAAAATATAATACATCAAAAATCATGTCGGCCTCTGTGTCGGTATACTTCCTTTCTCTGTCGGTGTCAGTGGTCTGAGTACCGGTGTAGAGTCTGATCTTTTTGGTGTAATGCCTTGCCGGTGCCATAGGATTTTAAGGTTGCCATCAATGAAAAAACCTTCAATCACCTACAATGTCTCATTGGAGTGTGCATATGCCAACAAATACAACTTCAAAAGTCATAAGAAAAATACAAAGAACATGCAGATTAGAAAAGGAGAGAGGTACAGTTTCAAGTTGGAGATTTTGTTTTGGCAAATTTGAAGAAGGAAAGGTTACCCAAGGGAAAACGCACTAAGCTCATGCAAAGGAAAGTAGGACAATGTAAAATCTTGAAGAAGTTTGGCACCAATGCTTATGAAATTCAATTACCATCAGACCTTGGCATATCTCCTATTTTTAATGTTTGTGATCTAACTCCTTTTAAAGGTGACTCTAATACAAGTAACTCACAACAGGTCCTAGAAGAAGTAGCAGATATAGATTTTCACAAACATGAGCCACCTAAAGTTGAAAAAGTGTTGGACACCAAGATTGTAAAGAAGACCAGGAACAATGAGTACAAACAATACTTGGTCAAATGGAAAGGAAAACCAGACTCTGAAGCCATTTGGTTGGATGAAGATCAGATCAAGAAGCATGGCACTATATTACATGACCTCATATCAAGTGGACTTGAGATTCATTCACCCCAAGAGTATGGTATAGGAGCACCTCATGACTAAGATAATAAGAGAATTAAAGGCTAAAGGATACACATGAGAATGTGACCTTTCAATCTATGTAATAGGGTATTCTTGTTTGTTTGATGTTTGATTTGTTTGTAATAAACCCCACCTTGTTACCCAATGACATGGATTTGGCAAATTGATAAGCCACAATGGGCATATGGGCCTAGGGGTATTTGGTTGAGTATTTTTCTAGTTGTTTATGTGTTGGAGATGTCTTAGAAAGGTTTAATGTCAAAAGTTGCTCAGACTTGACAACTTTTGGTTGCAAATAGCAACTTCTTTCCAATGGTCACCTCGGTTCAAATTTTGGTTGATAACCATTGAGGAAGGTATAAAATTTCATCCCCAATCATCATTGGGAGAAGAGAATGAGGAAAGAATGACTTTGTAAACTTTGGCATCATTGAAGTAATATATTTTCTGAGAATTTTCTTCAATTCCATTATTCTACATGGTGTGCCATATTTTCCGATCATTTTTGAGTTAGGAAAGTAGTGGGATGTGTTGGAGTGGCGAGTCACCTTTCAGATGCATCAATTCTGAGGTCCTAATTAGCCAAGACAAGGAAGAAATTGGCAAATTTCTAGAAGTGTTCTATATTTGACATTTTTGTCTAGGGTTTTGCAAAGAAATGGCCTTACCTTGCTGATCCTTCATTGGTGGTTCACAGCTATGGAGGGGATGCAAGTATGGCCAATGTATTTTAGGATTTTAAAGGGCTTTTGTAGGTTAGGACCAGTTGGAGTTGAGGGTTTGATGCATTAAGGTGGGCAACTCCATGTGGCTACCGACAAGTGTAAGCAAGCAGGTCTCACATCAGGGGTTAAAGGTATGATCATGGCCTACAAATTAGGAATTGGTGTATTTTCAATGGCTTAAGAGTATTACTTGAATTTTTTGGTGAGATAAGGTCTGTGTCTACACACGCCTTTGTAAAATAGGCCTAATTGGGCTATATCGGTCTCCTAACCAAAGTAGGGTTTGGATTCTTGTGTTCCCTATCGGTAAGAAATATTAGGATATGTTTTGTAAATCCCAAAAGGGTATCCAAATCTGGGATTTTTTGTTTGGTATTTTGGATAAATAAAGAGTCAAGTGTGGAAAACTGGTCTGGCAGGGCTACTAGGTTTTGTAGGCCTTGTTGCAGCAGTTACCCAAACTGATAGAGGGAACCTGAATTCAATGATTGTAGGAGGTCTCCCTAACCTAGGGGACTTCAAATAAAACCTTAATTATCCATTGTTGCATTGGAGAAGGGACCAAACCCTTATTGACCGTAGGGTCTTTGTACCGGTAAATGAAGGAGACCTTGTATCGTTAGTCTTTTGTTTCAAGAAAGGGATATGGGACTTTTCAAACTAATGTTCCTTAACCTCTAGAGTGTTGTGTGATTTCTAGGTTCCTTGGTGTGTTCTTGGATTAGAGGAACCTATCCTATACCAGTATCAGGACCTTTGCATCACCATGGTATCAAATTGAGATATTTAAAGTAAATCTCAAAGTCTTTATCTTAATATCCTATTACAACTTGTAACAATATTTTTCTAAAATGATAAAACAAAGCTCAAAGTATTCAAATTAACATTCCTTTTCCAAGATGGCTAAATAACAAAGTCTTCAAAATACTATTAGACAACACTGATAACTGAAGGACAATTGAGAGGGGGGGGGTGAATCAGTTGTCAACAAATTATAGAATTTTAAGCATTAAAACCTTATTACCAGAATACATAAACCAAATACTGAAATAGAAAATATAACAGTTAAGCACAAATATAAACCACAGAACATTTACCAACCATCCACAAAAGATAACACCAATATTTGTATGTGGAAAACTCAGTAAAAGGAAAACCCACTGTGGGAAGCCTACCCACAGTGAGATAATACTTCTGCAGTAAGTATGTGGTTACAATAAGAGGGGCCTGCACATGCAGGAAGGCCAATAGCCTAGAGCACAGTTCTCATCACAAAAAGAGCCTCACTGACTACAAAATAAATCTAGACTACAATCCAGAAGAAGAGTGAATTGCAAGAATACCATCTCCTATGCCTGAGTACAATTCTGGTTAAGCTCAGTATTGGAGGTCTTAAACTTCTTTCATATACCCAATTTGATCACCTATGACCGAAAAAATCCTTTTCATATGATTACAATTTTACACGCACATAGATAATCCCATAACCTATGACCACATTAATCCTCATGATCTACTAAGAGATCTTACATCATATTTATACCAACCTGGGACCTAAATAATTAGGTCAGCCACCTAAAAGATAATACAATAAATTCATAACTTAAACCCACAATCTAATGATAAACCAAGTCGACCTGAGATCGAAACAACATAATCCAATCAATAAACCCAATCGGTAACGCATCGGGATCATCCACCAACATGTTACATAAATTGATCCATAACCTAGCTGAATAAGATAGCATTAGGTCCGGACCCAAATCCAACACCACCGATCAATAGGAACACGAACAAGATAACCAACAACATCTCAAAATCCATCTAGAAGCCACACCAAAACCACTTATCATGTGCATCAAAATATCTTCAACAAATCTATGCCAGTAGAACCCTTATCGGTGACCAAAAGGTTGTCTAGAACAATAGCTCCTGAGTCATCAAATCCTGAACCAACTAATCATGATACCCATATGAATAGCATGAATGACAAATCTAAACTAAATCCACAAGCCAAAGCATACTGGAGCATACAAAATCAAAATCATAAACCAACCACTCTACCGAATCCTACTGGAAGCCGGTAAACAACCAAAACAATCGGTGTTGCCTTCAATGACCAAACATTAATGCAACACATAATAAATTTCTCCATTTGTCAACAATCTCCCCCTTTGACATTGATGGCAACACTAGATGTGAAAAACATCCAAATGCCAAGAAATTCCAAACAAGTCTCCCCCAAAGGAAGACAATCAACAATCTCCCAAAAGATGATATAATAATGAAGTTAAAAAACTCCCCTTGTGAATGATATCTTTGTTAAGCTCTGCTTTTCACATATATCTCTCCCCCTTTGACATAAATGCCAGAAATCTAACATGAACATCAAAGAAAAATCATAAATTCACTGAACCACACATTTGACTACCCCCCTCTGGGTAGTAGCACAAACACATCAATCCGGAATGAATAGTAGGTCTGTAAGTGCATGTTAGACTTATGCCAAAAAACATCATTCAGGTCTCTACCAGAGGCGCAAAAACCCCCAATCTATCTCTGAAGTACTCAAATGATTCTTTAGGCAAAGGTTTAGTGAGATATTTGCAATCTGCTCTTTAGTGTTCACATAAACCAGTCTGACTTCATTTGCTTCCACCTTCTCCTTTAGAAAGTTGTACTTGATAGATATGTGTTTTGTCTTAGAATGAACTAATGGATTCTTTGATATATCAATAGCAGCAGAGTTATCATAGTGAATAACTACCAGTTCATTACAATCCACCCTTATATCCTTCAACATTTGCTTCATCCATAGAAATTGTGTACAGTTAGTAGCAGCATCAACATACTCAGCTTTAGCAGTAGACAAAGATGTACATGATTGCTTCTTCTTTCTGATCCAAGAAACAAGTTTCTTTCCAAGAAAGAAAGCTCTACTAGATGTGCTCTTCGAGTCATCAACATCTCCAACCAAATCAACATTTTTATATGAACATAGTGTAAAGTCATCATTTTTAGGATACCACAAACCAAATTCAGTTGTTCCCTGCAAATACCTGAAAATCCTTTTCACCACACTCTCATGATTCTCTCTAGGATCACTCTAATATCTTGATACAATACAAACTACATTTATTATATCTCATCTAGTCTGAGTCAGATATAAAAAACCTCCAATCATAGACTTATACCTTGTAGGATTTACCAGAGATGATGCATCTTTCTTAGTCAACTTCTCACTTGTAACCATAGGTGTACCAACCGGTTTAGAATCTTCCATAACAAATTTCTTCAATAACTCTCTAGCATACTTAGTTTGATAGATGAAAATACCTTTATTAGTTTGAGTAATCTGCAAACCTAAGAAAAAATTCATCTCCCCAAACATAGACATCTCAAATTCATTCTTCATATTTTCAGAGAATTCCATACATAGCTTATCTTCACCTCCAAAAATGATATCATCAACAAAGACTTCAACAATCAATATGTCATCACCAGTGATCTTATAGTATAAATTACTGCCAGCATTACCTTTAGTGAAACCAAGCTTCGAAATATATTTATCCAATCTTCCATACCAAGCTCTTGGGGCTTGTTTTAATCCATATAAAACTTTCCTTAACTTGCAAACCACGTTTTTGTCATCTAAAAGTGAAAATCCATCAGGTTGCTCAATGTAAACTTCCTCTTCAAGATCTCCATTCAAAAATGCATACTTAACATCCATCTGATAAACCTTGTAGTTCTTATGGGGAACATAAGCAAGAAATAATCTCACAACTTCAATCCTAGTTATCGGAGCAAAATTTTCATCATAATCAATTCCTTCCTTCTAAGAATATCCTTTACAAACCAATCTATCTTTATTCCTCACAACTTGTCCACCTTCATTCAATTTATTCCTAAAAACCCATTTTGTTCTAATAACATTCTTATTTTTAGGCCGAGGAACTAAATTCCATGTGTTATTCTTTTCTATCTGATCTAACTCCTCTTCCATAGCTTTCATCCAACTTTCATGTTTACAAGCTTCAATTACTGATGTCGGTTCAATTTGAGAAATTAAACATACCTCATCAGTTGCCAACCTTCTTCTTGTCACTACTCCTTTGTTCTTGTCTCCAATGATCTAATCTTTTGAATGATTCAACCTTACATAACGAGGAGTCTTCTGACTTTATGTTCCTCTACTCTAATCTTTAGTTATTGTTGAATTTTCTGATACTTCTGGAGTAACTGGTTCAACATTCTATTCTGGTGCAGGTGCTATCGGTTTAGTTATGATTATCTCCACTACCAGTTCTCTCTCATAAGTTCTGATTTGATTTCTATTTTGCTCATCCATCTTGACATTAGTACTCTCCACAATTCTCTGCAATCTTTTGTTATAACATCTATATGCTTTGCTTTCATTAGAATAACCAAGAAATATCCCTTCATCACATCTAGGATCAAAATTTTGAATGGAATCATCTCTTTTGATATAGAATTTACTACCAAAGATTCTGAAATACATAACTATAGGTCTATGACCAAACCATAACTCATAATGTGTCTTACCAGTGTCACCCTTGATATGAACTTTGTTGAATGTGTATACCATCATTCTTATAGCTTCTCTCCAATAGATATGAGGCAAATTAGCTTTCATCATCATAGTTCTAGCCGCATCCAAGATAGTTATGTTCTTCCTTTCCACAGCTCCATTCTGTTGAGGTGTCTAGGGTGCAGATAACTGTCTCCTTATCCCATTCTTTTCATAATAATTGTTTAATTCACCGGATATGAATTCTCCACCCTGATCTGACCTTAAGAATTTAATCTTCAATCTTGTCTATGTCTCAACTTTATCTTTAAAGATTTTAAACTTCTCAAATGCTTCAGATTTCTCCCTTAGAAAATTAACCCACATCATTCTAGAATAGTCATCAATGATTAGCATAAAATATCTATCACCCTAAAAACTCTTGATTCTAGTAGGACCACACAAATCAGTATGAATAAGATCAAGAACATCATTAGATTTGTCTTGTATACTCTTAAAATAAGTTCTGACTTTCTTTCCTATTTGACATTCCTTACATATCAAATTATAGGGCTTCACAATCTTAGGTATATCTCTAACTGCCTTAGTAGAACTAATCTTTACAATGCAATCAAAATTTACATGACACAACCTCTTATGCCATAACCAACTCTCATCAATTTGTGCAATCAAACATGTCTTCTCACCGGAGTTCAAATGAAATATGTTACCTTTAGTCTGAGTACTGGTTGCAATCTCCAATCCAGATCTGTTGATAATCTTGCATTTTCCATCCTTGAACTGTAACTAAAATCCCTTATCCACCAAGTGTCCTAAACTCAAAATATTATGCCTTAAACATTCAACATAATAAACATTATCAGTATCATGCTTACCATCTAGTGATATAGTTCCTCTTCCCTTGATCATGCATGCTTTGACATCTCCAAATCTAACCAGACCACCATCAATTCTTGCAAAGATAGAAACTTCCTTTTATCTCCAGTCATATGATATGAAATTCCACTATCTATCACCCATTCATCCATGTCTTCAATTTTAGCAGCAAGATCCTTTTATTCAAGTACTGGATCATCTTCCTTGATAGCCAAAAATACCCATTCCTTTCCATTGTTAGATCCACTAGCTGAATCTTGTGTCGGTTCATCATCGGAATTAGTCACGCCTTCCTCATCAGAATAGTAGCATGATTTGTCTTTGTTTCTCATGTACTTATTCTTGTTTTGATAATCATGGTTAGGTCTAAAAGATCTTCTAACTCTTTCCTCAAATCTTGAATTCCTTTCAGGATATCTAAATGCAAAATGACCTATCTTATTACATGCAAAACATTTAAAAGGTGATTTTCCTCAATACTTACTTTCTGCAGGACCTTTAGGTACTTTTCTAGCAATAGGGCTTCAAGTTGCTCAAACTCTTCATCTTCTTTCTTCATTTCCTCTATTTCCTTAGCATATAAGGCTTTCCAATCACTCTTGCAGGTAGATGATGTAGATGCATGAAAAGCAGGTTCAGATTTTGCAACTCCAAAAGGACCAAATTCCTCAAGCTCAAAAGTAGATAACTTCCCAACCAAGGTATCCCTATTAACAGAGGTGTTTGGCATATTTCTCAACTCATTAATTGTAGTAGTCTTCATCTTATAAGCCAGTGGAAAATATCTCAATACTTTAGAAACTATTTCATCTCCGCTCAGAGATCCACCACAACACTAAATTCCCATGACATTCTCATTAACTCTCTCCATAAAAGTAGTAATCCTTTCATCTTCTTCCATCTTCAGGTTCTCATATCTCACCTGGTAACCATCAAGTTTAGCAATTTTAATAGTAGGGTCACCTTCATTTATAGTCTCCAATTTTTTCCATATAGTCTTCGTAGTTGATTTGTCAAATAGTCCCATAATTTTTTGATCAGAAAGTGCACACAAAAGGGCTTCTCTAGCTCTATAATCATTTTCAATTTCCTTATCCAAGCCTATCGGAGGAGTATTTCCAGATGCCAGATTATTAGGTGTAAAGACATTCTCAGTGATCTCCCAAATCTCCTTGCCAAGACATCTCAGATGAATCTCCATCTAAATCTTACATACTCTATAATTTGTTCCATTAAGCCTAGGAATTTCTCTTTGAAAAACAACAACAGATGAACTTGATGAACTTGCACTATTAGATGCCATAGGATCTTCCTCAAGCGGTTAAGCTTCTGCAAAGAGGACCAGGCTCTGATACCAATTGTTAGACAACTCAGATAACCAGAGAAAAACTAAGATGGGTGGGGTGAATCAGTTGTCAACAGATTATAGAACTTTAGGCATTAAAACCTTATTACCGGAATACATAAAACAAATACCGAAATAGAAGATATAACAGTTAAGCACAAATATAAACCACAAAACATTTACCAACCATCCATAAAAGATAACACTAAGATTTGTATGTGGAAAACCTGGTAAAGGGAAAAAACATGGTGGGAAGCCTACCCACAGTCAGATAATACTTTTGTAGTAAGTATGTGATTACAATAAGAGGGGCGTGCACATGCAGGAAGGCCGACAACCTATATCTCACTGCTCATCACAAAAAGAGCCTCACTAATTACAAAATAGATCCAAACTACAATCCAAAAGAAGAATGAACTGCAAAAATAGCATCTCATATGCTTGAGTACAGTTTTGGTTAAGCTTAGTACCAGAGGTCTTAAACCTCTTTCAAAAACCCAATTAGATCACCTATGATCGACCAAATCCTTTGCATATGATTACAACTTTATTCACACATAGATAATCCCATAACCTATGACCATATTAATCCCCATGATCTACAGAGAGATCTTACATCATATTTATACCAACCCAAAACCTAAACAATTAGGCCGACCACCTAAAAGATAATACAATAAATTCATAACTTAAACCTGCAATCTAATGATAAACCAAGTCAGCCTGAGACCAAAACAACATAATCCAATCAATAAACCCAACCGGTAATGCATCAGGATCATCCACCAACACGTTACAAACTAATCCATAACCTGGCCGAATAAGATAGCAGTAGGTACGGACCCAAATCCAACACCACCAATCAATAGGAACATGAACAAAATAACCAACAACATCTTGAAATCCATCTAGAAGCCGCCCCAACACCACTTATCACATGCATCAAAAGATCTTCAACAAAACTCTGTCAGTAGAACCCTTACCAGTGACCAAAAGGCTTACTAGAACAAGTGATAGCTCCCGAGTCATCAATTCCCAAACCAACTAATCGTGATACCCATTTGAATGGCATGAATGACAGATCTAAACCAAATCCACAAGCCAAAGCATACCAGAGCATACCAGATCAATATCATAAACCAACCACTCTACCAGATCCTTATGGAAGTCGATAAACAACCAAAATAGCCAGTGTTGCCATCAATGACAAAACATAAATGC
Source organism: Cryptomeria japonica (assembly GCF_030272615.1). Lineage (NCBI taxonomy): Eukaryota > Viridiplantae > Streptophyta > Pinopsida > Cupressales > Cupressaceae > Cryptomeria > Cryptomeria japonica. Next base: position 518,672,333 of record NC_081412.1, on the reverse strand, counting down.
AACACATAATCAATTCCTCCAATTGCCAACAAATACTACCTTATTATATTTCAACTAACTTTAATCTTGAAAATACCAATATGATCTCAAAGTCTTCAAAATGAGATCACTTTCACTAATTCCTAATTCTATAAACAAGAGCTGAAATATGACACAAAGTTCACAAACCAACAATTGTTTCTGTTGAGAATAGGTGCCTCAAACTCATTGGTTTAAATCTTAGTCATATGGCATTTTGTTCTTGCAGTGAGTAGTTCAGTGTGGATAACGTTCATGTTATTAACCAACTCCAAAAGGTAGTAGATAACTTTCATGTTATACACACAGTAATAGAATTCATTTCATTTTGGTATCTTGCTCCTACTCTTAACCAAAGTCATGCGAGATAGTGGGGGAAGAAATGAATTACCTTTTTTTGTACCCTGTGCATGTAGAAGATTGAGGCAACTAGAGTCATGGGATAGAAGGAGGAAAGAAGACCTTGGTTTTCCCTGCCACCTTGCAACCCGACAAAGAAAGTGTCATAAGAGATGTGGGGTAGCGGGGGAAGGGGACATAGTCTTCCTCATCACCCCACAGCTAAAGGAATGGCATGTAGAAGAACCTGCAGGGTAACAAGGAAGCAGGGAGACAAGATCTCATCGCCACTCTATAGGGTATCAAAGAGACTCTTGTCGATAAGTCTTGGCGGGACCATAGCTGACTCATACAGAGTTGGAAGCCGAAGATTAGTTTGAATGAGAATAGTTATCGATAGTCTTTGAAGTTTGGGTGGGACCACAAAGAACTCATGTTGACCTATTGATTTGTCTGTTGTTGATAGGTTCATGCTGGAATGACTCAAAGGATTTGGTGAAGAATACTTTGTGTGTTATTTGATAGTTTGAAGTTCGACGGTTGAAGTCAGTAAAAAGAAACTGAAAAGAACTGTTCTTGGAGCAGAGGTATAATCATATAAACAAATGGTTGCAGAGAGTGTGAAACAACTGGAAGACTTGTTGCAGAAATGTCTATAATTGAGGTCAAAGATGTGATTGCCTTGCAGACCAGAAGTTGGTAAAGACTGATTTCAAATGGTCACATGTTGAGGCCAACGATTGGAGTTTGATGAGTGGCTGGTCTATGTTGGATTCCAAATTGCATAACATTGTGTTTGTTTCCTGTGTGGTGTGTGGGTCATATTCTATCAGTAGGTTAAATGTTGTCAGAATAGAGAATGTGTAATATACACCTGAGAGCAATTTGTACCTTGTATGTGATAAACATTTTATTGTAATACAAGAGATTAGATTTGGTGGTGGGTTTTTTACCCATAAGGGTTTTCCCACGTAAATTATGTCTTCTCTCTGGGTAAGTGCACCAAGATGGTGTGCAAAAAGGGGGGTATAAGTGGACATTTTTTTTCTAAAATCAGGTAAACCTGAACTTGGAGGAGAAAGTTGAGAGCCATCCACTCAAGATATGAAGATACTCAAAGAACAAAGATTGTAGTACTCTAAATCTATTTTCCAAACTTCTATTTTTTTTCAAAATTCAATAAGATTAAGGGAGTCAAATACTTCACATATGAAAAATAGACCCTGATTTTTTCTGAAAAACATAACATAGTGTCTGACGTGCACATAAAAAAGTCATAGTTAAATTTAGTATTTTGACAAATCCTTTGGCAGAAAGATAGGTAAGAATGAGAACTAGAAGTTGTGTATTTTTTTTGTAATTTTTTGTTGAGTATTTTTTTTTAATGATTTTTCCAATCGAGCACATCCTAAAAATTAGGTACCTCTTTGTGCACGAAGCATAACTTGCACCAAAATAATCAAAAATGCATTTTTTTTTAAATTGTAAAGAATCAAGTGGACTACAATAATATATAAAGTTTTTTAAATTTAGATAAGTAGATCAAAAGTTATTAAAAAAATGGTACACGTATGTCTCTGAGAACTATGGAGACACTGGTAAAAGAAATTCAATAATAATATGTTATTGTTGTTCAAATTTAAAAATAATTATATGGTTAGAAAGCTCAAAAGATGGGTGAAAATATCGTGGCATTTTTAGAAATACCCACTTGATGAAGTGTAAACCTAATGATGACAAAGTTGAGAAACCAAGTTTATAAAACTAAACACATCAAAAAGGAGAGAAATGGAGGGAAATCAAACTTCCAAACTGCAACTTTGTCATCCAAGCCTATTCAGAAGCCTAAATAGACAAGAGCACGTACGTGATTTCTTTTGAATAAGAACTGCGTATGGGTTTTTTTTTAATAAGTGGTGCATACGCGGTTGTAAGGAGAAAGTACCACGTACGTAGTTCTGCCTATGATACTATAACATAAAGATATTAATTTGTATGTTTAAAATGTGTGTGTGTATATATATATATATATATATATATACACACACACACACATGTATGTATATGTATATAATATGTGTATGACGTGTGTATACATATATGTATGTTTATAATATATACATGTATAATATATATAATATGTATGTATGTGTATTATCTTTTGATATTTTATCTGTATTATATGTATATGCGTATTTACATGTACATGTATATTGATATATATTTTCTTTTGATATCTTATTGTACATTCTATTCCTCTCTCTCTCTCTCTCTCTCTCTCTCTCTCTCTCTCTCTCTCTCTCTCTCTCTCTCTCTCTCTCTCTCTCTGGACCCCACATAACACCTAATGACATCATGTAAGGTCCCTTAGCACACATATGACCCATTAAGACCATATGATGTCCTAAGCGCTCATATGATGTTCTAACACATGTGCGACCCCATTATGACCCTACATGACCCCCAATGATGCCATATGACCTCTTTAGGCCATGTATATTATCTTAAGGGGTCATATGGTGTTGTAACACATCCGTGGCTCAATTAGGACCCCACATGACTCTTAACAACATCATGTGACATCTCTTCCTCTCCCCCATCTCCCTCCCTCTCTCACTCCCTTCCTCCCCCATCTCCCTCCCTCCATTTTTTATTCCTCTCCCTCCCTCCCTCCCTCACTCCCTTCCTCCCCCATCTCCCTCTCTCTCTCTCTCTCTCTCTCTCTCTCTCTCTCTCTCTCTCTCTCTCTCTCTCTCTCTCTCCATCCCTCTCCCCCTTTCTCTCCCTCTCCATCCCTCTCCCTCTCCATCCTCTCTCCTACCCCTCTCTCTCTCCCTCTCCCTCTATCTCCCTCTCTCTCTCTCTCTCTCTCTCTCTCTCTCTCTCTATCTATCTATCTATCTATCTCTCTCTCTCTCCCTCTCTCTCTCTCTATCCCTCTCCCTCTCCCTCTCTCTCCCTCCTTCTCCATCTCCCTCCCTCTCTCCCTCCCTTTTCCTTCACATTTTCTTTACTGCAAGTAACACGTACAGGGTATTGGGAATATGGACATTATCCTACCGAGAATTTTAGGTAATAAAAGCACGCACGGGGTTACTGAACATAGCGCGTACACAATTCTTGGACATACTTTTAGTTTCCCAACAACCTCAACGACCTCAAAAGAAGTTTTGGAGGTCTTTGAAGGCCCCACTACAACCATTACTATGCTTCTATGATAGTTTTATATGTAGAAGTAAGTGAAATTTTTTTTTTGCGTGACTTTAAATGATTGAATTGTTGTTCTTATTAGTTTGGTCAGTGTTATTGTGATTGTTTAATAGTTTTGATTTAAGAAAATAATGATAATGCTCAATTTTATGGTTATTTGATTGTTTAATAACTTTTGTTTACATATATATGTAAAATGATTCTATTTAGGACAACTGGTATTAACGATGGGAATGAACAAGTGAGGAATGGTGGAACAATGAGAGATTGAAAAGGAAAGACAAAGGCAGTGTATGAAAAAATTACATGACATAAGAACAATAGGATAAGAAGGTACGTCATCCTCAACATCTCAATTCAATTTACCAAACAAACATAATGCAATTAAAGAAGAGATTACAATGAATAATCAAACAAATGATGAAGATGAACCAATAACATTTGATTTAGTGTATGAACCTAATGCAATGAATGTACCTAATGTACACAATGATAAACATACACCGGCTCTATTTGATACGATGAATGTACCAAATACACGCAATGCACCGATGTTAACACCTCCTAGAATTATTTGTAGGAAACCAAAGTATCTAATTGACATCGATGAGAATATTTTGAAGCTAATGCCCAATAAAATGAATGAATGAACTTGTAGGAGAATGGTTAAAATAATATGGCAAAACTATTTTGAAAACTTAAATTAAACTGCAAGATGCCAATTAATTGTTGAAATGATTAAAAAATTGAATTTTAGAGAGTCAATGAAAATTCTAGGCCTAAGATCATCTGAAAGTAATAGCGAAAGAACTACTATGAGAAATCTATTTGATGTATATCAAGCTATTGGTTCAAAATCACATACTAAAGATTCTAATGTTACTCGACATGTTATTACAGCAACCATAATGAGCAAGAAAAAAAAAAGTTTGATAAGAAAAACAAGTAAGTCATTAAACATAAGTAGAACAACATTACGTAAAGCATTAGATAGGCGGGAGAAAATAAAGGATCCTAACAATAATTCTCTTTGGGCATTCTCAGGTAGACTACCACGCAAAGACAAGGTTGTTGTTGATGCACTAAGAACATTAATTGAAACTTTTTGGCACGACAACACAAGGGTTTCGCCTAACTAAAGAGATGTTAGAATGCGAATTGGATCTAGAAATCATGAGCCACATGCCAAACTCTATTTGGATATGACTCAAACAAAATTCTATGAAAGATTCCTTCAAAAGTTTCCTCAAATAAGAATTAGTCAAAGATATTTTGAAATGACAAAACCTTTTTATGATAAGATTAATCATGAATGCACCACGTGTTGTTGTAGGATGCATATTGAATTTTCCATGCACTATGATATTTATCGGCATATATGTTGTACTTTGCACACTAACAATGTTTTGCAGGAATTCAATATACAACCACCTCCTAATTCACCAAGAGAATTTACTTTAAGTGTGTTATGTAACAGAGATGATGTTTACATTTATTATAAGGTGATGTCTTTGAAATTTTCTTGTGCTACATGTGGTGGTTTGCAACATTTTCCAAGATGTCTACATTTGGATACCACACATGAAATTGGTAAGGCACTAGTATCTTTTGGAAAGTACAAGACAATGATAGATGGGGTTAAAGATAGAAAAGAATTAAAGAGATGTGAGTTAGTGAAAAATGATATATGTGTAGCTGACTTTATGAGAACATTTAAAGAGAAACTAGTTTATGGGTACAGAATGCATACACATAGAGCTCCATGGTTAGATGAGAAATTCAAGTTATGCAAGGACACATTTCCTCTTGGTACCATTGTCTCTATAGTTTATTTTGTTGAAAATTATACACTACAACCTCAAAATGAATTGCAATCTATGTATTACCTTTCTACACAAGTTTCTATTTTTGTACACATATCATTCATGCATGCATATGATAGCATAGAGGAGGATAGAAAGGTTGTAAGAGAGTATCACTTCTACATAAGTGATGATTGTACACATTTGTCAGAGTTTTTGCAAGGATGCTTTAAATTTTTCTATGATAGTTTAAAAGAAAGGAACATACGATACAAGCAACACATAATATGGTCAGATAATTGTACCTCGCAATTCAAAAATGCAAGGATGTTTTATTGGTTGAGTAGGATGCAAGTGACAAGCGGTGTACAATATTTTTGGAATTTCACTGAAGCTGGACATAGAAAGGGAGAGCACGACGGTGCATGAGCATGTGTAAAAAGAGCTCTAGATAGAGAAGAATTGAAGTACAAAGGTGGTGATGAGTTGGTGGATGCAACAACAATTGTGCGATGATGTAACTCTACAATGGGACCAGGTAATGTAGGTACGTCAATGGTTCATAGATATTTTTGGTTGATCATTGAATCTGACATTGAAAACTATCAAGATTGTTGTATAGTTACAAGATCCAGTGACATGCAATCATTTCAAAGTTCGAATGCAAGTTCACAAGTAATTTAAACTAGATAGATTGTATATTTTTCCTCTTCATGTATGTATTTTTTGTAGGAAGAATGTGAATCAAAAGAGTGGGTTGACAAATGGTCTTGTAGACCGTTGCTTCCCATGATACCTATCAAATTCCCAGAGCACTACAGTTGAACCTGTTAGTCCCAACCGATGTTGAGAGGGGAGGGGTGAATTGAAACTTTACTGGTTTTACAAAATTAAAACCTTTTTACTCAAGTCTGCACTAACTTAATATTCATCAATACAAACAGTTATTGCAGGAGAACATGCATGCATGAGAATATGCACAATAACACCAAGATCTATCTCGTGGAAACCCAAATGGGAGAAAACAATGGTGTGAGTAGAAACTCACCAAATTTTTACTCTTCTGGAGTACATCCGATGAGGAGCCATCCCTGTTAGAAGATTACAAAGAAATGTTAGGTGCCACCTGGTTAAGGGATTTTATTTAAGGCCTGTTAGAGCCTTTACCTTGTTAGAGGTAGCCTTGTTGAAGGAATTAGGATCATCAATTAAGATGTCACCTGCTTAAGGGATTTTACATAGGGACCTATTAAAGTCCACCCAATTAAGGGATTTTGAGTTGCAATGGTTAGAAAGCAATAGGAAGTTGATATGCTCAAACTGATAGCTTGATCAGATCACAATAAAATTCATACTCTATTTGCATCTGTTTTGATTGCTCTGCACTACACCGGTCCTCTGCTCATACCCTCGGCTCTACACTTTGTTGATCTACTTCACACACACTCTATTCTGCTAAATCATTTAGCACTTCCTCACTCTTCACTCTGCACTTTGGATCACCTCTCCTAGGATTTGCACTTTGCAAAAATTTTGATCAAAATGTTTTGTATGAACTCAAAACACTTTATACACTCTCTATCGTCACCTTCAGCTGTTTCCTTAATCAATGCAATCACAGATCTCGGTAGATTTCAAATTCAAATCTTCCCACTCTTTCTTTGCAAGCCCTGCAACAATTCCACCAACTACTCATCCAAATATACCTCTGCATCCCCCCAAAATAGTGACTTTTGGGTCGAGTTCAGTCTTTTAAATGCGAACCAGAAAATCCGCAAGTAATCATGGCTTAACTGCATCATGACTGAGGTTGAATTCACCAACCTTTAGTTTGGCATTGACACAAACTTGCCAACTCACCTTTTTCCATCACAATTGTGTAACCGATCACCGCTCTGAGATTTATAGTGACCACCTATCTTCCTTCTACTTCACCGGTCTACCGATATACCGTTGCATTCTCCACTACCAATTCATCCTCTGATACCGATTTGCAGTACTTACATCAAGCCTCTTTTCTTGTTTTCCAATGAGGTTTCATTTTGCATAGGACCTCAAGCCTTCTTTCCTAAGTCACCTTTTGTGACTTCATCATCATCATCAGAATAGCCAACTTGAAGATCTGAGCTTAACACCAATCTTCTTGAATGGCAGACCGGTTAGCTTAGTCTGTCTTCCCTTGAGACGATTGAACCTTGATCATCTATCTTTGAAGTTGCTTCTAGTTTGTTTGCAAGCCATCACCTTTGCTACTAAGATACACCACTCCATCTATTAGTGTTAGTCATCAATGATAAATCTCAACTAATATACCGGTTCACTGGATTAACCGGTTTACTCAATATTAATGATGCCAACAATCTCCCCCTTTGGCATTGATGGCAACACTTCAAAATCTGTCTTATCAGTTACTCCATGTACTTTCTTCATTTCTTTCTTTATTTCTGTATCGGTTTACTTTTTCTCTGAGTAATGAGTATCTCCCCCTAACACTAGCAATACTCTTAACCACTTCTAGCAATGCTCTGCTCAACACTGCAGCACCTTCAACAATCTATTGTTCAACACTACTATACACAATCTTCCCACTACTCAACAATAATCAAACATTATAATAATATCCCCCTTTGACAACAATGCCAAAGGTGTAGTCTAGACACCCTATTTCACAAACTGCACTAATTGCTCCCCCTAATAGGAGTAGTCCATAATCATCAATCCAAATACATAGATTTTTCAAGAAAATCTTACCGGATTGATGTTGTTCTGATATTTACTCACCTTAGAGTATGCAGGGGAATTACCCCTATCTTACCTCTGAGATATTCAAAGGTGTCCTTCTGTAGTGGCTTGGTGAAGATATCTGCCACTTGTTCTTTTGTTGGTATATACTCCAACCTTACTTCCTTGTCTTGAACCTGTTCCCTAAGGTAGTGGTATTTGATATCTATATCCTTTGTCTTGGAATACATCACTGAATTCTTGGATATGTTGATAGCACTGGTGTTGTCATAGTGAATCACCACAGGTTCAGTCACCTTTTCTTAGGTACCTTCCAATAATTTCTTGATCCATACTACCTGTGTACAACTGATTGCAGCAGCCACATACTCTGCCTCAGCTGTGGATTGAGAGATGCAATTTTGTTTCTTGCTTGTCCATGACACAATCCTATCTCCAAGAAAGAATGCACCTACCCTAGTGCTCTTTACATCATCAATGTTCCTTGCCCAATCTACATCGGTGAAGACACTTAAGTTGAAATCTCCCTTATGTGGATACAAGAGACCATACTCATCAATCCCCTTAAGTTATCTAAATATTCTCTTAACCGCCACCATATGAGTCTCTTTTGGATTTACAAAAAATCTAGCAACCAAGCCAATTGCTTATGCTATATCCGGTCTACTGTGTACTACATACTGCAACTTATCGATTATGGATTGATAAAGTGTCTCATTCACTTCATTAGCCTCATCATTTTTGGAGAGCTTGCAACCTATAACCATTGGAGTTCCAACAGGTTTGGAATCTTCCATTCCAAAAGTTTTCAAGATTTCCCTTATGTACTTGGTCTGGCTAATGAATATACCATTCTTTAGCTGAGATACTTGTAGACCAATAAAGAATTTTATTTCACCGATCATGGACATTTCAAATTCTTGCTTCATTTCATCTACAAAACCTTTGATCATCTCCCCCAAAGATGATGTCATCTACCAAAATCTTTGCAATCAGATGCTTTTCCTTTTCTTCAGTTTTCAAATACAAGTTGATGTTGTCACTGGTTCTTATGAACCCTATGCTTAAGAGATATGAGTTTATCCTCTCATACCAAGCTCTTGGTGCTTGTTTTAGCTCATACAGAGCCTTCTTCGGCTTGTATACCATATCTCTTCTATCTTTTGATATAAACCCTTCTGGTTTCTCTATGTACACTTCTTCCTCTAAAACACCATTCAAGAATGTCGATTTGAAATCCATTTGGTAAACTTTGAACTTCTTGTAAGAAGCATAAGCAAGCAGGATTCTAACCCCTTCCAATCTAGCCACTACTAGTGCAAAGGTCTCTCCATAATCCAAACCTTCTTCTTGTGGGTATGTAGAATAAACTTGCTTTGTTTCTTACTACTTGACCGGTTTCATCCATTTTGTTTCTAAACACCCATTTGGTGCCTATCACATTTTTGTTCTCTGGTCTGGTCACAAGAGTCCAATTTTCATTTTTCTCAATCTGCTCCAGCTCTTCCTCCATGGCTTTAATCCAGTCTTCATCTTTTAGAAACTCCTTTGTTGTTTTGGGCTCAATTTTGGAGAGCAGATGGGTATTCTCTCTTGCTCTTTTTCTAGTCAAAACTCCATCATCTTTGTCACCAATGATATTGTTAGCAGAGTGATTGTTTCTAACATACCTTGCTAGTACTGGTTTGTTTCTTGGAGCTTCTTCTACCGGTTGTGCAGGTTCTACTTCACATGCTTCCTCATTTTCCACCACAATAGGATTCTCTTCAGTAGGTTTGACTGGTGCAATGTACTCAAATCCTTGATAATCCTCTAGTTCACTCTTTTTCTCCTATTCATTTTTTCTCAGAGAACTCATCCACTCTGACTTTGGCACTCTCCAAAACCTTACCAGTCCTTTTGTTCAAACATTCATATGATTTACTCTTTGTGGAGTAACCTAATAAGGTTCCTTCATCACTCTTGGGATCAAACTTTCCAGAGTACTCATCCCTTTTGATATAGTACCTACTTCCAAATACTTTGAAATATCTCACATTGGGTGAGTATCCACACCATAATTCATAGGGTGTTTTATTTGTCCCTTTCTTCACCTATATCTGATTCAAGGTATACACAACAGTGCTTACTTCTTCTCTCCAGAAGATATGTAGATATCCTTTTGTATCATCAGAGTTCTTGCACAATCAATCGGAGTTTTGTTCCTTCTTTCAGCAACCCCATTCTGCTGAGGTGTTCTGGGTGCAGACATCTGTCTCATAATCCCCTCTTCTACATAATAATTCATGAACTCTTGAGAGTTGAACTCTCCTCCTCTATCTGTTCTTAAACATTTCAGACTCTTACCAGTTCCTCTCTCCACTCGATCCTTGAAGACCTTAAACATGTGAAAGGCTTCAGATTTTTCTTTCAAGAACACAACCCACATCATTCTTGAGAAATCATCTACAAACAACATGAAATACCGTTCCCCATAGAAACTCTTGATCCTCATAGGACCACACAAGTCTATATGAACTAAGTCCATCACATTCTTAGATGAATAAGATTTGCTGCTGAAACTAGACCCATTCAACTTTCCTAGTTGGCATTCTTTGCACATGGCATTTTTAGGTTTTATAATATCAGGCATACCTCTGACAGACTTCATTTTACTAACTTTTTCTATGCTATCAAAGTTAACATGACACAGTCTTTTGTGCCATAGCCAACCATCTTCTACCTTTTCCATTAGACAACTACCTACAGTGGTGTCTAGGTGAACCATATTACCTCTAGATTGTTTACCAGTAGCAATCAGACTTCCTAATTTATAATTTATTTTCCATATTCCTTTATTGAATTCTAATCGATAACCCTTATTGTTAAGTTGTGCAACTTTTAATAGACTATATTTTAGCCCTTCTACCCAATAAACATCTTCACAATTTATTTTATCATTTAGGGCTATAGATCCCTTACCTTTTACTACACAAGGAGCATCATTGTCAAATCTCACCATTCCTCCATTACAATCCTCCATGGTGAGGAATTTGTTTCTGTCACCGGTCATGTGGTGAGTGCAACCACTATCAATTACCCAGTCTCCACACTAGTTTGAACTAGAGATCAGTGCCATATCACTTTCCTTTGTGTTATCTTCCTTTACCACTACAAATACAATTCCATCTCCATCAGATCCTTCTGATTCTTCATCGGTAACTCTTTCTTCTACAAGATAGCACTCCTTCTTGCTCTTGTCTTTAAAGATTCTAAAATTATCCTTCCTATCATTATCAAGACATTTCAATGCAATATGACTATTCTATTGCAAGAAAAACACTTCAAGGGAAGTTTACCTTTATAATTTCCTTTTCCTCTTGGCAACCTTCTTGCTAACAGAGCTTCAATCTCATCTTGTTCATTTTCTTTAGATAATAGGTTGTCACATTCATGAGAATGACTAGTTCTTTTAGTAGAACTGTTTCCAAATTCTTTTCTTCTCCTTGTTTGTGTAGGTATCATGGAAGCTTTGAAGGCAACATCAATCTTTGGTACACTGTTACCATAGTTTCTCAGTTCAAAGGTAGTCAACTTACCGATCAGTGAGTCAAGTGAAACACTAACTGTTCCCAAGGATCCGAGTTCCTAAATTGTAGAAAATCTTATGGCATATTGTGGTAGCAAGGTTCTCAAGATTTTGCTAACCATGTCATCTTCTTCAAGTTTTTCTCCAGCACTTGTGTTGGAATTTACTACATCCTTTATTCTTTTTATATATTTTTCTATATTTTCTCATTCTTGCATCCTCATCTCATCAAATTTGCCTCTCAAGTTGTCCACCTTAGCCTTTTGAACATGAGGATCTCCTCCATAAACAGTCTTCATCTTATTCCACATTTCATAGGTTGTTTTTCAAATCTTGAACCTTAGCATACTCATTATCAGATAGAGTGCTGGCAATCAGATCCATAGTTGCAGTGTTGTCTTGCCTTTCTTTGATCTAATCTACAATGAGAACCCTTGTAGGTTCATTGTACTCTATGCTTACATGATTCTAGTATTGGTCTCCTAGGGTTCTTAGGTAGAGCTTCATTCTACCACACCATAAAGTGTAATTCTCCTTAGAGAACTTAGGACCCTCCTTTCGCATCATCTTGGATCTTTTCTTAATTTGTTAAGCTCTACTAAAGCTAAGGACCAAATCTCTGATACCAATTGTTATTCCCAACTGGTGCTGAGAGGGGAGGGGTGAATCAACACTTTACTAGTTTTACAAAATTAAAACCTTTTTACTCAAGTCTGCACTAACTTAATATTCACCAATACAAACAGTTATTGTAGGAGAACATGCATGCATGGAAAGATACACAATAAAACCAAGATTTATCTCGTGGAAACCCAAATGGGATAAAACCACGGTGTAAATAGAGACTCACAAAATTTGCACTATTCTAGAGTACATCCGGTGAGGAGCCATCCCTATTAGGAGATTACAAAGACACTATTAGGTGCCACCCGATTAAGGGATTTTATTTAAGCCCTGTTAGAGGTATCCTTGTTGAAGGACTTAGGATCATCAGTTAATGTATCACCCGGTTAAGGGATTTTGAGTTGCAATGGTTAGAAAGCAACAGGAATTTGATCTGCTAGAATAGCTATTGATAGCTTGATCAGATCACAATGAAATTCATTCTCTATCTGCATCGGTTGTGACTGCTCTGCACTACACCAGTCCTCTTCTCATAGCCTCGGCTCTGCACTCTGCCGGTCTACTTCACACACACTCTATTCTACTAAATCATTTAGAACTTCCTCACTCTTCACTCTTCACTTTGGATCGCCTCTCATAGGATTTGCACTTTGCAAATCTTTTGATCACAATGTTCTGTATGAACTCAAAACACTTTATACACTCTCTGTCGTCACCTTTAGGTGTTTCCTTAATCAATGCAATCACAGATCTTGGTAGATTTCAAATTCAAATCTTCTCGCTCTTTCTCTGCGCACCCTACAACAATTCCGCCGACTACACATCCAAATCTGCCACTTCATCCCCCCAAAATAGCGACTTCTAGGTCGAGTTCAATCTTTTAAATGCGAACCAAAAAATCCATAAGTAATCATGGCTTAACTGTATGATGACTGCGGTTGACTTCACCAACCTTTAGTTTGGCGTTGACACAAACTCACCAACTCACATTTTTCCATCACAACTGTGTAACCGATCACTGCTATGAGATTTATGGTGACCACCTATATTTCTTCTACTTCACCAGTCTACTGGTATACCACTGCGTTCTCCACTATCAGTTCATCCTCTGATACCGGTGCAGTACTTCCATCAAGCCTCTTTTCTTGTTTGCCAATGAGGTTCCAATTTGCATAGGACCTCAAGCCTTCTTGCCCAAGTCACCTTCTATGACTTCATCATCATCAGAATAGCCAACTTCAAGATCTAACCTTAACACCGATCTTCTTGAATGACAGACTGGTTATCTTAGTATGTCTTCCCTTGAGCCGATTGAACCTTGATCATCTATCTCTGATGCTGCATTGATGTTGTTTGCAAGACATCACCTTTGCTACTGAGTTATACCACTCCACCTATCAGTGTTAGTCATCAATGAGAAATCTCATCTAATATACCGGTTTACTAGATTAACTAGTTTACTCAATATCAGTGATGCCAATAGAACCAAATGGAAGCATCAGTTGATTTTGATCACGTATCCGACCTAGTGGAGCCAGGTGATTTTTTGGGTAAATTTTATTGCAAGAAATTTTTTTGTCTCATTTTGTTACATCAAACATTATTTCTGGTATTAATTATCATTCTATAATATGCAGGTCATGTGTACACAATTGTTGCAGAAGAGAACAATGAAGAAGGAATAGATTACTTTTTGTGTCGTATTGAGCCTAAGAGAAAATTGACAACCACAATCATTGATGGAGAGGGTATTGAGTATCCAGTAGGGTCTATTGTCATGACAGGCACATGGCTTAGGAGATACCCTATCAATAATTTTGATATTTGGTTGTTCGAGGACTTTGAAACACACAGACATATTCGTCATTTCTCCAACCTTGTTGTTGCAACAAATATTCATTTGATTAAGTATCGTGGTAGACCTCATAACAAGATTTTACAGAAAGTTCATGAATTTAACCACGAGGCAATACTTGACACAACACAGACTACAGCCGATCCAAAAGGCTCACTTGATTGATTCTATGGTTAGGGTAGAATGATTTTGAGAATTTTGTATATATCATCAACAAATTGTTTTGTATTCATTTTTTGTATATATAAATGCCCATGACCTGATTTGTACATATTTAGGGGCATAATTTTATATATTTAATGGCCATGAGTAGATTTGTACATATTTAGATAACAAATTTTGTATATTTAAATGGTGATGGGTTGATTCACACATATTTAAATGCCAAATTTTGTATAAAAGCCCATGAGATGATTTGTAAAACATTTTTTGAATATATGTGACTACGTTTTGTGACTATTTTTTGAATATATGTGAATATATGTGACTATGTTTTGAATATCTTAAGGGTTTTGAGTTTATGTAATGTGATAAGTAGGGTTGGTTTTGGCATTAAGATAGGCCATGTTTGGAAGTGGGATTTTTGGGTTTTCCTATGGTGGGTTTGCAGTTAGAGAGCTTGGGAAGGAATACTTTTAGAGGTGTATGGGCCACGAATTTGGCATTAGCCCTAAAACTTGTGAATGCACATCAGTTGTTGATGCCATTTGCACAAATTTATCCTATTGGGGATTTAGGGAGGAGAACAAAAATTAGGCATTTGGATTGTTTGAAGCAGGTCAAAAGAGAAAAGGGCCTCTTTTTGGCTTGGAAAAGAGAAAACACCCTTTAGAGATGTTAGGATTAATGATAGTCCCAAAGATACTGAGAGGGGGGGGGATGTGAATCAGTATCTAATCGGTTAACAAAATATTTAACCTTATTAAGTATTTTGCATTTCAAAATAGTGTACCAGTAAACAAGAATTAATGTAGTAAATAGGAACAGTAAAGACAACATAGAAAACACACCATAACACAAGATGTTTAACGAGGAAACCCAGTATGGGAAAAACCTCGGTGGGATTTGTCAATATTCACTCACTGGCCAATGAATAAATATTACTTACAAGAGGGGCCTGCACATGCAGGAAGGCCAACTGCCTAGAACTCACTAATCAATCACAAAATGGAAGTCTCACTAACTCACAAAATGGATTATGAAAATCCAATATAATGTACTGCTACAATTCAACATTTTCTATGCTAGGTTTAGTACCGGTTTAAGCTCATACTATAACCATAAACTTTATACAAAATCTACCTTAATATTCACTCATCACCTCTACCATGTGTCCATCCTATTTTCTATCTCAAAATGATTTACAAGATCTCATACATATATGACTCTTATTACAATATGCCATGTTGGCTTTACAAAAGATATTTATAATTAAATACAATAAACAAAACTTTATTCCTATTGGCTGGGGTTCCGGTATACATTGTTGTCATTGTCGGTGAAGTGTCTACCGGTGCCGATGCCTACCGGTGATTTACCAGATGAATGTCGGGTTGCTACCTGTAGGTTGCCGGTAGGTTGCCATCAATGACAACACCATCATTTCTCACTAGAGTGTAGAATGCCAACAGGAGAGACAGAGTGAGAATGGAGGAGAGCTAGAAATTTGTTGCTTGTCTTCCCTCTCCCTCTTTCTCTCTGTTCCATTTCGCCCTCATTAGAATAGTTTATTAGGAATGGGCTTGTAGAGGGCACCATGATAGAAGCAGAATTAGAAATGGCTAACAAGCATTTTGAGATGACTAGGAAGATAACCAAGATAGTTCTTTGTACATAAACCTCACTTGACTCTATACGTTCAAAAAAATTGATCATATACATCTTGGATTGCGAGAAACTGTCCGTCAAAGTTTGACAATTTTTTGGACTCAGTGCACTTGAGAGATCGTGCTGGTAGGGTATGGCTCTTGACATTCTGGTTCATTGGGAGGCATAATAGGAGCATGCATAGCGTAAACCTACCCACCCGAACATGCTCATGATGTTGTTTTGTGCCCATGATGAATGAAATCAAATCTAGCCTATCTTGCAACTTTGCATTGCATGCCACTGGCAGTTTTTGCAACAGGTGAAAAAATGCTACCATTTGAAAATGGCTCTGATTCATTAGAAACCGAGATAGTTCATTGTAGACGATCCTCACATGACCCTCTAGGTTCAAACAGGTCAATCATATGTGTCCTAGATTGCGAGAAACAGTCCGTCAAATTTTGACAATTTTTTGGACTCAGGGCACTAGAGAGATCGCACAGGTAGTGTATGGCTCTCGACATTCTGGCACATTGGGGGGAAAAATAGGAGCATGCCTACCATAAACCTTCCCACCTAGATGTTCTCATGATTTTGGTTTGTGCCCACGATGAATGGAATCAAATCTAGTCTATCTTGCAACTTTGTATTGCATGCCATTGACGGTTTTTGCAACAAGTGAAAAAATGCTACCATTTGAAAATGGCTTCGAGTCATCAGAAACTGAGATAGGTCATTGTAGATGAGTCTTAGGTTACCCTATAGGTTTAAATGGATCAATCATATGCATCCTAGATTGTGAGAAACTATCCATCAAAATTTGACAATTTTTTGGACTCAGGGCACTTGAGAGATCGTGTCGGTAGGATATGGCTCTCGACGTTTCAGTGCGTTGGGAGGCATAATAGGAGCTCATGATTTTGTTTTGTTCCCAATATGAACATAATTAAATATAGCCTATATTGCAACTTTGCATTGCATGCCACTGACAGTTTTTGTAGCAGGTGAAAAAATGCCACCATTTGAAAATGGCTCCAAGTCATCAAAAACTGAGATAGGTCATTGTAAACGAGCTCACGTGACCCTATAGGTTCAAAAAAATTGATCATATGTGTCATGTACTGTGAGAAATAGATTTTTTGGACTCAGAGCACTTGAGAGATCACGCTGATAGGGTATGGCTCTCAACGTTCTGGCACGTTCGAAGTCATAACAGGAGCACTCCTAGCATAAAACTGTCCATGCAGATGCTCTCATGATGTTGGTTTTTTCCCATGACTAATGGAATCAAATCTAGCCTATCTTGCAACTTTGCATTGCATGCCACTAACGGTTTTTGTAGCAGGTGAAAAAACACTACCATTTGAAAATAGCTTTGAGTTGTCAAAAACTGAGATAAGTCATTGTAGATGAGACTCATGTGACCCTATAGGTTCAAACAGATTGATCATATGTATCCTTGATTGCGAGAAATAGTCCATCAAAGTTTGACATTTTTTTGGACTCAGGGCACTTGAGAGATTGCACTAGTAGGGTATGGCTCTCGACGTTTTGATGCATTGGGAGGCACAACACGAGCATGCCTAGCATAAACCTGCCCACTTGAATGCGCTTGATATTTTGGTTTGTGCCCATGAAAACTTTGACAAATTTGACAACAATTGAGTAACTTTGACAAAAACTGAGCAACTTTGACAACAACTAAGCAACTTTTACTTATTTTATCCAAATGACCCCAAAATTTCACAAATGACTTCAAATGATCATTAATGGTCCCAAATCACCATATTTACATAAAAAAAAAAGGAAAAAAAGACAAAAACCAAAATTTGACGAAAGGAATCAAAAGCATCCAGTGATCATTACCATGAATCAAATCTTACCATTACCATTGAATTTCATTTTGATTGAGACAAGGAGTTTTGTAGGGTTAATTCAATATTTTACAAATCTTATCAAATCATATTCCACAATTGCAATTCTTTATATCATAGATTTTTGTTTTTTATATTCATATTATTGATTACATAGGCAAATATTCATTTAACTTTATAAAAGGGCAGCCACCAAATACACCAAACAAATTCTTTATAAATAATCATTTATATATATCAAAATGCACTTGATAATCAACACAATGAACAAATTCTTTATGTATCGAATATGCCTATCAATATAAATGAAATGCACAATAATGAACACAATACACATTTATTGGATCTAATATCAATATTTATATATATCAAAAAAGGCATATATGCCAAGTCAATACAAGTTTTACAAAACTTTGGCATATGCCATATCCAAATCGATATACAATAAAAATGTAGAATATATCTACATGTATTGGTCATTCAATGACCACAACTAACACTATATGATCCTATACATGTGGTGGATCATCAAAATAGAGCCTCTTTGATGCAGTATGCGGCTCTGTAGACGAGTGCACAACCATGATTCAAAAGCCAAGTTAGAATCCTTTTGTAGAAAATAGTTCACAATTATCAACATAACTATGCATTTAACCATAATTTGTTTGCAATCGAAATGTAGATTACCTCATCTGTTGATCTAGGATCTATTGTCTTCTTTCTCTTCCCCTTGTCAGTCTTAGGAGTTTTCTTGAACACAAACTTGAAAAGATCCAAGTTATGGCTGAACTGCGAAGGGGCCTATTGTAGATTAAATACAATTAATACTATGTACTTACATATATAGATCAAAAACACTAAAAATCTACAATATAGAGAAAAAAAGTGTACTAGAGCCTCAGATGCTTCTTCAGTAGTCTGAGGAGTGCTCACCATTGATAGAGCAGTTGTGGCTATTATCTATAGAAAAAATGATTAAAGATTAAATACAATTAATATAATGATAAGTATTGTAGGTTAAATACAATTAATGCAATATATTAAACAAAAGTGTATTGGAGCCTGAGATGCTTCTCCAATACAAGGAGGAGGGCTTGCCATTGATGAAGCGGGTATGGATATTTCCTATATGAAAAATGATAAGATTATAATTTATCACAAGTTCACATGTACATGTTCATATCATCATCAAATCAAGAAAATAAAGTAGAGATACATACCTCTGCCCTCTCTCTATCCTCAAGCATATCAGGTGCATTCAACAAATCTACAAAGCCCAATGAATGTTGTATATAAAACAGACAAAAAACACTAGTCAATCTATAAATTCCAACTAAGACAATTTCAACCTTTTCAAACAATTGTACAATTAAAAATGTGTTCAATTACCTTCTTCCCACGTTTAGGTGTCGTCAAGGATTTATTTCGCTGAGGATGAAGCCTAGACACGGAGGGGTAATCCTAAAACAAACAAAAATAACACAAGAGATATTAGTAGATAATATTAAACATAATTTAACAAATCTAAAATTAAATGACTTGCATATTTCATCAAAAGTACATAAAATAAGGTGTACAAAATATGATACCGTATAGCTTTGTAGGCCAAAATCGATCGGTGAGAGCGTGACACCATCAATGTGGGACATTTGGTCCCCTATCAACACCTACAAAACAAAAAATTGTCAAGCATTAAAGAGAGTTAGTGTATCTTATAATTTTTTTTAAATTCAAAGTGCTATTCTATTTTAACATGTTACAAAATTTATACCCCAAGTGTCAAAGTTGCAGCTGCAATAACTATGAGAGGAATATCAGATGGTGTATTAACACCCACTACTACATATTGAAATGCATATTGTTTGTATCAATTTAAATCGATCTATAAATGAAAATTCATTTACAATTACAAATTTTAAGTGACGGATAAATAAAATGTTATAAATTCAAATCAACACACCTGTGTTTGCGACTGACGAGCAAACAACATGTCCATCAATTCATCCATCTATGCCATATCTTCAGTCATGTGGGTCTGACATATACTCCAGCAAATCATGCATAGATGGGATGTGGAACCATCTGTATTGGCCTTGACATCCATCCCTGTGCATATTTCCTGATAGTTCTGATACTTAATATAAGTATAGATCCAATAGCGAACAAGATGAGAGGGGGGGGGGTTGAATCATACAAACTTAATCATCCATAAAAACATTAGATTCAACCTCGGTAACATATATATCAGTCATATAACAAAAAACTATCAAACATGCAAACTCAAAAGCATATGAACAATATAAACCTCATAACACCAGATTTAACGTGGAAACCCAAATAGGGAAAAACCATTGTGGGATTTCGGGCCCACTAAGAAATATACTCTTCTAGAGTATGCACAGTTAAAAGCAAATCCTGTTAAAGATTACAAACACATTGCTAGATGTGACCCGGTTAAGGGATTTCCCTCAGATCTGTTAGGATCTTCACTTTGTTAGAAGTGACCTTGTCAAAGGATTTCAAACACTCAATCAGAATGTCACCTTGTTAGAGGATTTACATATAAGACTATTAATTCCACTCGGTTAAGAGATTTCCTGTCACTTTCACAAAATAACAGTAATACAATCTATCTGCAACTTCACATCTAAAATGCTAAAGCAGATTCCTATTTGTTCAATACAATCTAGACATAGAACTAATCTTGTCTATCTGATGGGCATCAATACTCTGTTATTCTAACAGGTCTTCAAGCTTTTGTGCTCGGTTATCACTATGTAGCATCCCTATGCATACACTTGCCCGCATATATTGTTTATCAATAGTTTCCTATTTATAAACAATCTTCTAACCGCTTAATCTCCTTGATCACATTTCCCATGATCAATCATAGCCATCAGATCTTCAATCTTGTCCAGGTTCATTGTATCTTTTGATCTGAAAACATTTTACCCCGCCTTGGAACTTGCACATTCACCTTGGAACTTGTGTTAGGGTAATGCGGTTCAATCTAAGCTATAGATCTTCTTGCCGACTTTCCATTGCCTTAGATTCATTAACAAACTTCTTCTATGGCTTACCAATCATTGATCTGCTCCATCTCATTAGCATCTTTCATTAAATATCATATGTAAATATTTAATGCATTCTGTTATAGCTCGGTTACAACTCGGTGAATACTAAACTTCACTCGGTAGACATTCTGTCTTCATTAACCAACTACGATAACCTTAGGGTTTACCGACTAGGTTCTTTGCTTGATAACATAGTATAGTATTAACCTTTACATTTTACAACATATGTATGATGTTAAAACAATCTAAAACATCAAGATCTCATCATTGTCTGACTCGATAGAGTTGCCCATTGAATAACTTATCCCCTTATTCATCATGTTCTTTCCTGTGTCTTTACTAACTACTTTATAATCTTCATATCATATTTCTCAAGATATGGCAACATCGTACTGAATTAGAAAATCAATTTCTTGACATCAATGACAAAATAATAATATCAAGATAGTAAAACATCTTTAATCAGTTATGTCCATAATCATCAACAACCTTCTCAATATCCTTATAATGTAATATTGCCAACAATTTCCGAGCAAGTGGGACACACATGCTCAATGGGCTAGCCAACACCAATTGCCTCATCTAATGGATCATCGTTCGGGCCAAGAGGTTGTGCTAACTGTGTCCCATGTCGGATGATCACATCAGCCAATGTTGTGGCCACCTGAAGAGTCTGTAGCTCCATCAACTCTTTCAAGGCTACTGGTACTGTCTTATGCACCTTGGGTTTGGGTGCTAGAGGGTGCCAACTTCGTGGGTCTATTACCCTATGAGCTCCAGTTCTATCTTGGGCAAAGCCGCCACCTCTACCATGGAACTCTTTCATATCAAAATAATTAGGCCACTCATTGAGAACAAACTCACAATATTCTTTCCTCAAAAATATAATGGAACCTCAAAATTATTGCAAGGTGGTTCGTCAAAGACCATCCACCACCTATTCCAAAAAAGATTATTCATCTGCACATTGGTACACCAATGTATGGGAAACCTCTTTGCATTAAGAGGTAAGGACTCACCAGTTCTAGGATCAATAAAAAGAGCACATATTTGTGCTTTACTTATGTTTTTATTTTTCACTGCATCATATGATAACCCATCAACATAATAAGTGCAACACCTATCCCTATAGTTTCCCCATTTTATAATCTGACTCAAAACTACAATGGCACCACTAGCCAATGTTTCTTGGCTAGTGGCAAGTGATAAATGATGCTCAAGCTCAAATGTTTTCAATCTATTAATTTGTCTAGTTATTTTACCAGTATTTTGCGCAAACTGATTAAGCAAATCCTCATGTGTAGTTGTTTTATGGTCTAAAGGAGGAAGTGGAAGTGTATCCTAAGGGTTTTGTTGTGGGTTTTTCTATGGGTTTTGAGGTGTGTCTTGTTGTGGTTCTAGATTTTCATAATCTGATATTGGTAACAAAATTTTTTAAAAAACTAATCAAAATCAATGAATTTAAATTGTAAACATAAATAAAATTTATCAAATGTCCAAGAAAAATATAAAAAATGCATAACCAACCTCTTTCCATGGTGTCTATGTGTGAAAAAATGGAGCCCGTGCACGGTTTGGAAGAAAAAACACACTCAAACTTGCTCTCGACCGTGAGGTAAAATGATATAGTCAACAATGAAAAAAACAATTTATTAACATGGACCACATACAAGGTCCTAGTTCCTAGAGGACCGCGTACGTGGTCTTATTTCCTAAAGGACTGTGTGTGCGGTTTTGTCCCTTTAGGCTCAGGCACAACAAACCTAACCGTGTATGAGGTATTTTGAAATTTTAAAATCATGAACACGGTTGTTGTTTTTTCAACTTTTTTTTGGTGTGTGTCCACTTTTTTGCATGCCATCTTGGTGCACACACCCATTTATGCTTGTGTGAATCTTTTGTTTGCTCTATTATCTTGTTAATGTCCATCTTAATGATTGTAATTTTAAATTTAAAGTCACCTCTACTCCTCTCCTCTTTGAATTTAACACTATGAATGGTGTTTCTGTGTTGTTGGAGATATCTTCTTTCTTTGCATTGATTGTTTTTCACATTCATATGTTGCTATCAATGCTAAAGGGGGAGATTGTTGGATATTGTTGGTCATTTTTGCTTCTAGGATATGTTGTTGTCATTGATGTCATCATATTCTTTTGTATTTCCTAGTGATTGCAAATTGGGAAGATCTTATGATCTGGTTTGTAGTGTTGGTTTGTTGATCACTATTTTGCAAAGTTCGGTATATCCTTTGGTAGATTCTGGTGTGAACAGATCTTGTGCTAAATTTTTGGGACATTTCTTGGGATGGTCTTTTGTATCTTCATTTCATATGGATCATGATTTGGTCCTCCACAAGTTATCTTTCTTCATGACACTTGTTGATTGGTTGTGTTCTTGAGCTTTCAGATGTTGACCAATGAAGATTTGATAAGTGGTGTTAGTGTAGTTGTTCTTGATGATTCTAACATGCTTTCTAGTGTTTCCTAGTTGTGTCCTATTTTTTTTGTTGATTTGCATTGATAGTTGTATGAGTTTTTGGTGATTTCTATCAACCTATGATGACTTTTGTGTTATGCAGTTTTTCTGGTGGTGTAGCGTGTTGCAGTTGATCTTGGCGTGATTTTTGATAGAGTTGATCATTTGGGAATTTTATTTAGGTCCATGCTATTCTATGTAAATAATTTTATTATTTCAGTGGTCGATCTTTGTATCGTGTGATGTAATTTTGTAATTGGGGGTTAAGGGTTTAACAGACCTTGTTATCAGGGTTGATGATTTATCTATATAGGTGATGTATTCATGTAATTTTACTGTCGATGTTGTGTCTGAATTATCAGAGATAGGTTTGTGTGTGAACAAGTTATTTATCCTTTGGTGTTGAGTTTAAGGAGAGATTGGTGCAGGGCAAACATCTGTGCTTAACCAGAATCGTAATCAGGCATTTGGAGATGCTATTCTTTTAGTTCATTTCTTCCAGATTGTAGTCTGAATCTTATTGTAAGTCAGTGAGACTTCCCTGAGGGTTATAGCCTTCTGGGCCATTATATTTGAGCAACGAGCTCTAGGCATTGTGCCTAAATGTATGTGCATTCCCCATTGTAACATTTTTGCATACTACTACAGAGTATCATCTTACTGTGGGTAGGTTCCCGACGTGGTTTTTACCTTAACCAAGTTTTCCATGTCAAAATCTTGGTGTTGTGTGTTGTGCTATTAATTTTCTTATCTATCTTATTACTGCAGTTTATCAGATTTGTGTTTTGTTTGATTATCCGGTGAAGACTGATTCACCCCCCCCTCTCAGTCTTCCTTCTTGGTTGTTTATAACAATTGGTATTAGAACTAGATCCTCCAATAGAATCTTAACCGCTTGAGGAGATCCAGGATGGCAATTCAAGGTGTTATCTTTAAGAAGGATAGTCCCAGATTTGATGGAAGTAACTATGCTATATGGAAGGACTCAATAGAAGTGCACTTGAAATGTCTTGGTGAAGATTATTGGAAGATTACAAAGAATGCCTATACTGTTCCTCTAAATGGACCATCTAATCCTAATGAGATCAAGGAAGCTAAAGATAATATTAGAGAAAAGGAAGCATTGCTTAGTGCCCTGACTGATTCAGAGGTGACAAATGTATTGGGACTTCAGACCGCACATGAAATTTGGGTGAAGCTTGAGGTTTTGTAGGAAGGTGATAAGCAAGTGAAGGCTATTAAGTTGCAGAGTTTGAAAGGAAAGTATGAGAAATTAAAGATGGGAGATGATGAGAATGATGGTATGATGAAAGAATAAGTATACGGTAGAATACTGAGAGGGGGGGGGGGTGAATCAATATATTGAAAAACTGATACAATGTTCCCAAACTCAAACTTAGTCAAATAAAGTAAACATATCTCAGTCAAGATCAATATTCATAAGAATACTTAACATCAACCGGTTTAACTGTTATGACAACTTTACAGTAAACAACTTCAATCTTGTAAACATCAACAATGCTTAATCATAACCCAACATATTCATGTCTCAATGCTTCTACTTATCCTGCCTTATCGGAAGTTTACCAAATCAACAAATAAGATCACAACCACAAAAACATTCACCACTTGACACAAACGTTTATAGGTGGAAAACCCAAATAGGTTAAAACCATGGTGAGATGAGACTCACAAGGATAGCTATCTAAACTCTTTTGAAGTTCGCTCTGTTAAGATCCAAGCCTATTAAAGATTTACAATAAGTCCTGTTAAGAACTAATTCTGGTTAGAAATCACCTAGTTAAGGGATTTACAAATATGCCTTGATGAAAAGAACAATACCCTATTAGGAGTAACCTCTCTGGAGTATTTAAGAATCCAAGCTAATGGACCACCTTGTTAGAGGATTTAATGAGTAACCAAGATTGTTAGAGCTTACCCAGTTAAGGGATTTCAATTCTACTGTAATTGTTAGAAAACAATAGGTTTTCTTGATCTGTCTGAGTAGCACTACATTTGCTTGATCAGATCCTTCTAAGCTTCAATCTGCATTCACTCAAAGTGAAGATCCATTCACCGATTAGGCAACTACACACTCAACTAGTTTCAATCAATCTTGCCAACAACCTTTACAAACAACTTCATCGCCCTTAAATACAAATCAATTAGGTCGATAACACAGCAAAAACCTAATTCTCATCATCAAGATTGCAAACAAGTCGGTACAATCTTGACCATTAGAAATCATGACAATCTCTTCACATTCTTCAAGAAAATTCCATCCACTCCATGATCACCGCTTCATCGGACTTTCGAACTCTTTGCGCGTTGTGCATTAGATGCAATCCACTTTTCTCCTTCCGTAGACAAAAACAAACGCGCCAAAACAATTTGAACATATCCTCATACAATGATCACATGTGTCTTCATCATTACCACTTATCAAATAGTAAACCATCAAACTTGATCGGTTGGGGTTTAACATTTGATAGGGTTTACCGGTTACATTGCTTAGAAAGGTTTAACCCTTTACACCAGTTCACTGGTTCAACTCACAAACTTTACATACCGGTTTACAACATCTTCCACAAACCTCTTCTTATCGGTTACTAGGTAATATCAAAAACAACAATATCAACAATAACATGAATACCATTACCAGTTCAATTGACATCAATGACAACATATCATTAATGCAATCTCTATGCAAAATGCCAACAGAGAACATACAGTCTTTTAAGGCTAAGGTGAATGATTTTGTTCTAGGTATCAGATGTGTCGGTGGAACCATTGAAGAAGATGAAATTGTCACTAAGGTGCTAAGATCCTTTCCTCCTGCCTATAAATATAAAGTTGTTGCTATTGATGAGATCCAGAGTGTGACTACAGTGACAAGAGATTGTTGGTTGGAAAACTTGTTTCATTTGAGCTAAGCGAATTTGGAGAATAACATGGAAAATCTGAGACAACATTCAAAGAATCTGCATCTGTATCCGGTAAGCAGAAATATGATCCCGATGAGTGTAGAATATCTAGATATGAAAGAGAGAGAAGAGATATGGAAGAGAAAGAAAGGGAGTTGGATGAACTTGAAGCACTGATTGTCTGGATATTGCATAAAGGTGTCAGTAAGTATGATAGAAATTTTCCTTTGAAATGTTTCTCTTGTAATAAGATAGGACATTTTGCTTCTAGATGTCCAGAGAGAATGACTAAGTATGAAAGACTTGATAAGTTTGATAAGCATGATAGGTAATGATAGACATGAGAAGCATGAGAAGTATGATAAGCTTTGCAAGCCTAACTAGAAGTATAGGAATCAAAAGAGTTGTTACTATGTTGTTGATGAAGGTATGATAGATGAAGAATTTGAAGGAAATCAAGTTGTATTTCTTGCCATTAAGGAAGATGGACTTGTACCTGTTGATTCCACTAGCTATACTATTGAGGAGAAAGCTTTAGCTACTAAAGTTTAAGAGAAAGATGAATGGGTGATTAATAGTGGTTGTTCACATCATATGACTGGCGATAAAAGAAAATTTGTGAGTATGGAGAAATATGATGGTGGAATAGTTAGATTTGGAGATGACAAAGCCTGTGTGATCCATGGGAGAGGTTCTATTTCTTTTGATGGTAAGAAAAACACTATTGATGTCTTATATGTTGAAGGTTTGAAACATAATATTTTGAGTGTTGGATAGATGGTTGATAAAGGTTATGATCTACAATTCAAGGATGGTAAATGCAAGATATTAAATGCACCTGATATAGAGATTGCATCTGGAACTAAGACTGAAGGTGACATTTTTCATTTGAATGCTGGTGAGAAAATTTGTTTGATTGCTCAGATTGATGAGAGTTGGTTGTGGCATAGGAGAATGTGTCATGTAAATTTTGATCCAATGATTAAGATCAGTTCTACACATGTTAGATATCTTCCTAAGATTGTTAAGCCTGCTAATCCGGTATGTAAGGAATGTCAGTTGGGTAAGAAAACAAGACTTTCTTTCAAAATAAAATAGTATACATCAGATGGATTACTAGATCTTGTACATAATAACCTATGTGGACCTACAAATGTTATAAGTTTGCAGGTGATATATATTCTATGTTTCTAATTGATGATTATTCTAGGATGATGTGGGTTGTCTTTTTTAAGGAGAAATCAGAAGCATTTGATAAATTTAAGATATTCAAAGCTAAGATTGAGATTGTGTCTGGTTTGAAGGTGAAGTGTCTGAGATCTGATAGAGGTGGAGAATTATGTTCTAGTGAGTTTAATTCGTTCTATGAGAAGCATGGGATTAGAAGACAATTATCTGCTCCTAGAACCCCTCAGTAGAATGGAGTTGTTGAGAGGAAGAACAAAATTGTTTTGGATGTTGCAAGGACTATGTTGATTGAAGGGAATGTTTAGAAGATCTACTGGAGAGAAGTCATTAGTATTGTTGTTTACACATTCAATAGAGTTCACATCAAATGAGATACTGATAAGACCCCTTATGAGATTTGGTTTGGTCATGTTCCTACTGTGAGATATTCTAGAGTATTTGGTAGCAAATGCTATATCAAGAGAGATGAGGATATAGGAAAGTTTGATGCTAGAAGTGATGAAGGAATTTTCTTGGGATATTCAACAAAGAGAAAACCCTACCAATGCTACAATAAGAGACCAAGGAAGATAGTGGAGAGTAAAAATGTGAAGGTGGATGAGAACCTTGGAAAAGAGATCAGAGCATGTTGTTATGATGATGGACAGCATATCATTTTAGTCCCTATTCAGCCTAAAGAGCCTAAGCAGAATGATCTGGTAGAGACTGTTAATCCGAATGTTGCTAGTGAAGGAGTGCAGGAACCTGAGAATCAGAATAATCAGAAGACTCTAAGGTATGTAAGATTGAATCATTCTGAAATTATTGGTGATAAGAATAAAGGTGTGATGACTAGAAGAAGGTTAGTTGTTGAAGATATATGCTTGATTTCTAAAGTTGAACCTAAAGATGTGGATGAAGCCTGTAAAGATGAAAAATAAATGAGAGCTATGGAAGAAGAACGAGATCAGATTGAAAAGAATAACATTTGGGAACTTGTGCCTAGACCTAAGGATAAGAATGTTATTGGTACTAAATGGGTGTTCAAAAATAAATTAAATGAAGTCGGTGAAGTTGTCATAAATAAAGCTAGACTAGTCTGCAAAGGATACTCACAGAAAGAAGGGATTGATTATGAGGAGACTTTTGCTCTGGTTGCCAAACTTGAAGCTGTTAGACTATTACTTGCTTATGTTACTTATAAATATTTCAAGGTATATCAGATGGATGTCAACTCTGCCTTTTTGAATGGTAATCTTGAGGAAGAAGTCTGCATTGAGCAACCTCATGGATTTTCACTGTCAGATGATGGAGACATGGTATGTAAGCTAAAGAAAGCTCTTTATGGATTGAAACAAGCTCCTACAACCTAGTATGATAGACTAGATAAATATTTGTTGAAATTGGGATTTAGTAAAGGTGTTGTTGACAATAATATGTATTTCAAGATTGAGAATGATAACATCCTAATTGTTGAAGTTTTTGTTGATGATATTATCTTTTGAGGTGATGATGACTTGAGCATGAAGTTTTTTGGTGATATGCAGAAGTAATTTGAGATGTCTATGATTGGTGAGATGAAATTTTTCTTAGGTTTATATATTGCACAGACTAGAAAAGGTATATTCATATCTCAAACTAAGTATGTGAAGGAATTGTTGAAGAAGTTTGGGCTAGATGACTCCAAACCGGTTGAAACTTCTATGGTAACAGGTTGTAAATTGTGTAAGAATGATGAATCTCCTAAAGCTAATCAGAGTTTGTATAGATCTATGGTTGGTGGACTATTATATCTTACTCAGACTAGGCCAGACATTATGCATACTATGTGCATGGCTGCTAGGTATCAAGTTGATCCAAAAGAGAGTCATGTCACTTTTTTGAAGAGGATATTCAGATACTTGAAGGGAACTATGGACTATGGATTATGCTATCTAAGGAATGATGATTTCATGCTATGTGCCTAGATTGATGCTGATTGGGTTGGTGATGATGACTTGAAGAGCACTACCGGTGGAGCATTATTTTTGGGTAATAAATTGGTTTCCTGGGCTAGCAAGAAACAAGATTCAGTGTCCTTATCTACTGATGAAGTTGAGTACATTGATGCTACTAGTAATTGCACTTAGGCAGTTTGGATGAAGCAAATGTTGAAATATATCAAAGTTATTTATGATGATCCTACTATTATATACTTTGATAATTCCAGTGCTATTAACATGTCAAAGAATTTGGTGCAACATTCAAAGACTAATCATGTGTCAATAAAATATCATTACTTGAGAGTGCAAGTGAATGAAGAGAAGGTGAAGCTGGAGTATGTATCTAGAAAGGAACAAATAGCTGATATTTTCACTAAGCCTTTGCCTACAGATACATTTGTCTACTTAAGAGACAAGTTAGGGGTATCCACCCCTCCTGATGAAAACTAGATGCATTGAGTTGCATCAATCCAGTGGACTTAAAAGCTTTATCTCTTTATCCAGATTGGTTAATTGGTGTTGCTCCTTTGTTGGAGTAGTTTGTGTTTTCAGAGTGATTTTAGAGATTCATGAGTGAGTTTGGTTTTCTATTTTGAGATCTTTGGCATTGCTTTCAAAGGGGGGAGTGATCATGTGAAAAACTTATTTCTAAGTCCTGATCTTAGGGGGAGTTTGTTGGAGATATCTTCTATCTTTGCATTGATTGTTTTTCACATTCATATGTTAACATCAATGCCAAAGGGGGAGATTGTTGGATATTGTTGGTCATTGTTTCTGCTAGGATATGTTGTTGTCATTGATGTCAACATATTCCTATGTATTTCTCCGGTGATTTCAACTTGGGAAGATCTTATGATCCGATTTGTAGTGTTGGTTTGTTGATCACTGTTATGCAGAGTTTGGTATATCCTCTAGTATATTCTGTTATGATTAGATCTTGTGTTGAGTTTTTGGGACATTACTTGGGATGGTCTTGTGTATCTTCATTTCATATGGATCATGATTTGGTGCTCCACAAGTTATATTTCTTCGTGACAGTTGTTGATTGGTTGTGTTCTTGAGCTTTTAGACGTTGACCGATGAATATTTGATGTGGTGTTGGTGCAGTTGTTCTCGATGATTCTAATGTTATTGCTAGTGTTTCCTAGTTGTGTCCTATTTGTTTTGGTGATCCGTGTTAATCGTTGTGCAAGTTTTTGGTGATTTGTATCAATCGGTGATGACTTTTGTGTTATGCGGTTTTTCTGGTGGTGTAGCATGTTGTGGTTGATCTTGGCATGATTTCCAATAGAGTTGATCATTTGGGAATTTGATTTAGGTCCATGCTATGCTATGTAAATCATTGTATTGGTCCAGTGGTTGATCTTTGTATCGTGTGATGTAATTTTTTAATTGAGGGTTGAGGATTTAGCCGACCTTGTTATCAGAGTTGATGATTTGTATATATAGGTGATGTATTCATGTAATTTCAGTGTCGATGTTGTGTCTGCATTATCAGATAGAGGTTTTTGTGTGAACAAGTGATTTATCCTTTGGTGTTGAGTTTGAGGAGAGATTGGTGTTTCAAGGAAGACATTTGTGCTTAACTAGAACTATAATCAAGAATTTGTAGATGTTATTCTTTCAGTTCATATATTCTGGATTGTATTCTAAATCTTATTGTAAATTAGTGAGACATTCCTGAGGGTTGTAGCCTTCTGGGCAATTATATTTGAGTAGTGAGCTTTAGGTAGTGTGTCTGAATGCATGTGCATTCCCCATTGTAATATTTTCACACACTACTGCAGAGTATCATCTTACCATGGGTAGGTTCCCACCGTGGTTTTTCTCTTAACTAGGTTTTCCACATCAAAATCTTGGTGTTGTGTGTTGTGCTATTAATTTGCTTATCTATCTTATTACTGTAGTTTATCATATTTATGTTTTGTTTGATATTCTGGTGAAGACTAATTCACCCCCCTCTCACTCTTCCTTCTTGGTTGTTTCTAACAGTGATTTCCTTACAATTAGTATCAAATCTTGGTTAGTGTGTTACCTTTGTGGGTAGGACGACTTGTTTGTGTTAAATATATTGTGGGAGTTTTGGAGAAGAACTTGTATTTCTATGAAATTTTAGATTGATATGACAAGCACATCAGGAAGAGTAGACATTGAGAGGTTAAACGGTAGTAACTATGAGTTATGAAAACTCAAGGTGGAAGACTTGTTGGTGGATAGAGACCTTTGGGTTGCAATTTTTGGAGCTAAACCATCAAGCATGAAATAGGAATATTGGGATCTAATAGAAAGGAAAGCCAAAGGGATAATAAGACTTTGTCTTGTAGAGTCTGTTCTATTGACTAACAGTACACCTATGTGTGTGGACTTGAAATATTTTCAGATTTGGGAGATGGAGTGTCATGATTCTTGGAAAGTTTGGTACCACGGATCAATGGGATGTTTAGCAATGACTATGTATTCATCATTGGATGGTGGATGTTTTTTCTTAGTGAGCAGATGTTTTGGAGGACAACTTAGATCCTGTTTCTATAGAAGGGTCTTTTGCATTTGTGGGTATACTTGTAGGAGATGGTGATCTTATTGTTTTGTTTTATATCTTGAGGGCTCAAGGATTCCTTGTTTGAGGTGTTGGTTATACTAAGTGATGTTGGTTCAGAATATGATGTCATTATGTCAGTACACTCTTGATACTAGTTTAGAGTTTGGCATGATACATTTCTCTTGAGACCATGGTATGTTCACTTGGGGCATGTGTTTTCCTAAGAGGAGATGGTAAGATCATGGTGTCATGATGAGTTCCTGGTTCTACAAACTGGAGATTTGATAGTTGTCTGATGAGTTCTCTTTGTGTTGGGGGCATTGGTAATATGTTTGAGGACTTCATGGGAATGTAGAGATGAATTTGAAGGTTGGCATGGACTGATCAATTTTTGGCACTCATGGATACATAAAGACTTAGACGAGGCTATAGTTCTCTTGAAATGAGAGATGAATGCTAAGATAGTTACCTTTGGTGAGATTTGATTTGGAAGTCCAAGGAGCCTACATCTAGGTTGAATGCAAATTCAATAGAGACCTATGAGGATATTTCTCTTAGATGAGTCATAATGACTTGGAGATCTTGGAGGGACAATTTTATTCCCCACTCTTGGTCTACTCACTAGTTTATAGCTCAAGAGGTATTGCCCATTGACACTCAGGTGCAATATGTTTTTTCTTTTATACTAATGGATTTTGAGCTAAATTTAGATAGTTCTGGAGGATTCATTTTGAGAGATGGATAGCATGGTTATTTCCTTAACATAGGGGATGGCAGTGGGCTGATTTCCTGAAATAGGAAATGGAATAGTTGGATCTTCTATTGGGGTTGGAAAGGAGATATAACTTGTCACAACTGACACTTAGAGAAGTATGTAGAAGGACATGCTACGTGTTCTGATTTGCAACCTTCTCTCTTTGGTTTTTTAGTGATCTTCATGGATGTTCAGATTCACTTGGCATTGGATGTGAGGTTCTGTGTGGAGCTATAGTCATCACTAGTTTGTGGTCATATGTTGTCACTTGGGTGATGGCATGAAGGTTATTGTATCTCTATCTTCTATGAGATGTGAATAACTTAGCAGAGCTATGTGAGGCTTGTTGAGAGAGGTGTTTCTTGCAGCAGTACTATTTGCAAGATGTGCTTATCTTTTTGGATGGTCCTTGGTACTACATGATTAATTGTTCTAGATGTTGAAATTGGTAGACTCTATATGTTTCTTTCATTCTTTTCAAGTTCAAAATTACCCATACAGTGGGAGTTTTTGGATGTGTTTAGTCTTCATCGACTGGTTTGCAGATGGAACCTATGGTTGCTCATTATGGGTTGGTTATGCTAAAAGGCATGAAGTTTACTAATGGTGGATACCTATGTGGTATGTGAAATTGGATTTATAACACTTTTTGTGGGTCTTGAATGTTCTGGATATGCCAATAAGTTCTTCGTCAAGTGGGAGAATGTTGAGAATAGGTGCCTCAAACTCACTCATTTGAATATCAATCAAATGGCATTTTGTTCCTATAGACACATAAATCTATCCACTTAATTAAATGAATACTTAGTATTTATTTGATTATTTAACCATCGATCAATAATTAATTAATTATTTAATTAATTCATCTTAATCCTCTACTCATATTAATTAAATAAATTATTCAATTTATTTGATTTAATTCACTTAACCAAATTCAGACCATTAATTAAATAAATAAATCATATTTATTTAATTAAATCTTCTCGCACATTTAAATAAATTAATATTTATTTAAATTCCCCAAAATCCCATCTCTCACATTTAAATAAATTAACATTTACTTAAAATCACCTTTATCCTCCACCAAATCCTATTTATCCTCTCCTACTTGAAACCTTTAATGGTTTCCCTTAAAGTCTTCAAACTTAATGGCTTCTTTCTAGAGTCTTTTCAAGCGTTTAATGGTTTCCCTTAAAGTCTTCAAACTCAATGGTTTCCTTCTAGAGTCTTCTTAAGCCTTTAACGGTTTCCCTTAAAGTCTTCAAGCATTTAATTCTTTATCTTCCTTTTTCTCATGTAAATAAATTAAGATTTATTTAAATAAAATCTTACATTCACATTTAAATAAATTAATATTTATTTAAATATCTATCCAAATGCAAATTACACCATTTAATTGAAATAAATGATTTTATTTTAATTGAAAATCCAAAAATTCCTCTCACTTGCATGCCTCAATCCCTTCTAGATTCCTCTAACTCTTCTAATTAGCCGAATCCTATCCTAATCATTGTCACATTCCTAAATAAAAGGAAGTCACTTCTCAAAAACCTTCAAAGTCTTCAATAACCATTAAAGGCTTTATGTCTTCAAATGGTTAACCTCTAAATTCTTCCAAACCATTAAAGGCTCTTACATAACCATTTATGGTTAACTCACCTTTTACCTTTGGTTAGAGACTTCCCTCTAACTTAACCATCCTTTTGACTCATGGGTCTCTTCAAAGCATTTATTTCTTTGACTAAGGTAACCATTTAACCCTTGCACATTCATTTATCCCTTGGATAAAAGGAATATCCATTAACCTAGCCCTAACCCAACCCCCCAGGGTAACCATCATGTCCCCTCAAGCATTTAATGTTCCTTATCTCTCCTCTCAAGCCTCCTCATGGTGACACTTGTCAACATGGGATTGGGTTGAAAGTCTCACATGGATTGAATATATTTCAATCCTAACCCTTGTTAAGATTGCTCAATCTTAACCCTTCATTTCCCCATTTCTTCTATAAATAGAACCCTTATCCTCAAGCAAAGAAGGAAGCATTAGAGTATCATTGCTATACTGGTATTAGCATAAAGATTTTTCATAGCATCACTGTCTACACTTGCATAGCATTTGTTTATCACATCCAACCATCTTGAATCTCCGTATGGCATCCATGGCTAGTGCTAAAAGTTGAGAGCTACACTCATTTGGGACTTGGAGAGGGGAGAAACAAGGGAGAAGCATCAAAAGGCATCATGTAAGCATCTTAGGGAGGCTCTTCTCCTTTCTTTTGTTTTGTTAAACTTCTTTCATGCTTTTTGAAATCTCTTTTGATATGTTTGGAATGGTTTTTAGTTCTTTGTTTTGGTTTTTATGGTTGAAACTAACTTATTAACATTGAACTTTGTTGTTGCCTTGTCCCCATTTCCATGACATTAGTTCCTATAGTGAGTAGTTTAGTGTGGATAGCGTTCATGTTATTAACCATATCCAAAAGGTAGCAGATAAATTTTGTGTTATACACACAATAGTAGAAGTCATTTTCTTTAGGTATCTTTCTCCTACTATTAACCAAAGTCATGCAGGATAGCAGGGGAAGAAAGGAATTACCTCTTTCTATACTATGTGCATTCATAAGACTGAGGCGACTAGAGTCATGAGGTAGCAGGAGGAAAGAAGACCTTGGTCTTCCTCACTACACTGTGAGACACTGAGGCGTACGGGGAAATGGTTGTGAGAAGGGGATTCAGACTTCCCCGCCACAACGCAGACTGACGAAGGAAGTGTCGTAAGCACTGCAGTATAGTGGGGGAAGGGGAATTAGTCTTCCCCATCACCCCTTGGCTAAAGGAAGGGCATTTAGAAGAACCTGTGCGGTAACGAGGAAGCAAGGAGACAAGCTCTCCCACCAACCCGTGGGGTATCAAAGAGACTCTTTCTGATAAGTCTTGGTGGGACCACATCTAACTCATGTGGAGTTGGAAGCTAATGATTAGATCAAATGAGAATAGTTAGCAATAGTCTTTGAAGAATGGGTGGGATCATGAAGAACTCATGTTGACCTATCGATTTGTCTGTTGTTGATAGGTTCATGCTAGAATGACTTAGAGGATTCAGTAAAGAATACTCTATGTTATTCAATAGTTTGAAGTTCGACGGTTGAAGTCAATAAAGAAAAAACTGGAACAAACCCTTCTTGGAGTAGAGATATAATCATCTGAAGAAATGGTTGCAGAGAGTGTGAGAGTACTGGAAGACTTGCTGCAAAAATGTTTGTAACAAAGGTTAGAGAGATGATTTCCTTGCAAACTAGAAGTCGGTAGAGACCAATTTCAGATGGTCAGATGTTGAGGCCAATGATTGGAGGTTGATGAGTGGTTGGTCTATGTTGGATGCCAAATTATAGAACATTGTGCCTATTTCTTGTGTGTGGTGTGTGGGTTGAATTCTATCTATAGGTTGAATATTGTCAAAACAAAGACTGTGTAATATACACCTGAGATCTTAATGTGTACCTTGTATGTGATAAACATTTTACTGTAATACAAGAGATTAGCTTTGTTGGTGGATTTTTTACCCATAAGAGTTTTCCTACATAAATTTTGTGTTCTCTCTCTACTTGTGTGAATCTTTTGTTTGCTCTGTTATCTTGTCATTGTCCATCTTAATGACTATAATTTGAAATTTAAAGTCACCTCTTCTCCTCTCCTCTTTGAATTTAACACCGTTGAAGGTGTTTTTGCATTGTTCTTTCCTTACAGTTTCTACTCTCTCACAATATTTCCTCAACAACACCTTTACTAGAGAAAAATAAGAATTTACAACAAGAGTGACATAATAATACCCTCACCATAAACCACAAATGAATCCAACACAAAGTTTGGATTCCAAAGCTTTCTTCTTATTTGATCAATTTTGTAAAATAACAATAGGAACACAAATTTTCATTTTTTCTCTTCACTTTTGTAGAGTTTTGTTGCATATCTATTAAAGATTATATCTACAAATTAAAATAAGCAACCTCATATATATAGGTGAGGTGCATTGAGAAAATTTAAGAAAAACTATGACTAAATCAAAGTAGATTCCTATTTGACTTTAGACTCGTGTATTGCATAAGTGCAAAAACATAAATACAAAACGACACTTGAATTGTCAAAGTATTATTCAAAAATGCATCTACAACTTCTAAACTATAAAAAATTCTAAGTGTCACCAAATACTCTATTTTGATCATGTTTCATAAACTCTTTGAACTTCTATAGAGCTACTTTCATCTAATCCTGATCAGGTCCTTTGGTGTGACTTGTGATAACCTTGACCCAGGTTATAGAGTCTTTGAGGCTTATGAAACATGTCTTGTTCTTTTTCAAAAGAGAAGCTAGATCATCCAAATTTACCTAGATATTTATCAACTTATCGATTGAGGACAATGAGAAAACCTATTTATTGACCTTCACCAACTAGAAAATTTAATTCTTTGATGATGATGTCTTCGTGAAGGGGCTTCTAATTCTCAATGAGGAAAGTGCAATGGAGCGTTGATATCTTATCGATGATATCCTTCCCTTTATCATTACATTCCTTTTGTGCTTTCCTCATATCTTTGATAATTACCTCTAGTGTGTTCATTTGATGTTCCAATATTTCTCTTTGTTCAATATCCATATCCCTTGAAGGGAGCACTTCATTATCAACTAGAACATCCAATTGGAAATCTTCCAACTTCAACCAAGAGTATAATTCCTTCTCATATGTGTCCAATTCTTATGAGAAAAGATCTAAAGTTTTATCAACTTCAAATTTAACAGCTTCTAAATTATTTACCAAAGCAACAACAAAACTTATCAGATGAGTCCCTTGACTCAGAAGTCTATCTATCCACTCACCAATTGACCTTCCACAAGAATTGATCTATTCATCCTATGTAATTATTTGTTCATCTACTGAAGAAGTGACAAGCTCAATTACCTATGATGATTTGGTTATCTTGATCAAGATTTATGTGAGTCGATCAACTTGTTTCTTCAACCTATCCTTCTTATCCTTCTCTTCATTAAACATTGTCACAAGATGTTGAAAATATGTTTGAGTATCTTCCACTATACCTTGATGTGTTTTCTTGCCTAAATCAATCCATTTGATAACATAGTAAATAGGCTTCACTTTATCCAAATCTGTGTTTGGAGGAGGAATTGCCATTTCATTTGTGCTTTGATTTATCTACCTTCACCTTGGATAATGTTTTGGCCTTCTTCATACCCTTGGAATTAACAGGCACCAATTGACTAAAATAAAATTCATCTGGAGAGATGGCTTGCTTCTTTCTTTGAGGAGTATTAGATACTAGCCATGGTGGCAGAAATGTATCATCACCCACTCCAATAGTCAAAACTTGTATTGTGAACTCCTCAGACTAAACACTTGTAGTAATAATCAATGCGGTAGAAGAGACGATGGTAGGTGGATTTGAATTAATAGAAACCTTAGGAATAACTTGTGTTCCTAACATGAATTTATGAAAATCTTCCAAAATGGAAGAAGTAACCTCAGATAGATTGGGAACGAAAACAGTCTCAAGATTGTCGTGAGGTGTATCAAGGGTAGACTCACTTGTGGATGTGGAAGGAATGATATGAATTTCATGAGCTTGTGATGAAAATGAACCAGTAGAACTAAAAGGAACAATATTAGAAATTGAGACTAAAGTAGTACCTATAATATCACATGATGTAGGAGGAATGCCATCTTGTGTCTCTTGAGACTGGGAAGTACTTGGGATTTTAGGTAATCTCTCCTCATCAAATTCTCTTACCTCTTCATGCTCCTTTTAAGGTTCATCTTCTTCTTCTTGTAATTATTCATCAGCTTCATCATTAACTTGAGTCTCTTAGGCAGATGACTCACCTTGATCCTTGTTCTTACCAACTATGAATTTGAACTTTGGACCCTTTGGAGCTACTGGGTCCTATCTATTTTTGGTCCTTAATTCTGAAGTCTTTCCCATAGGCCCTACAGTATCATCTTCAAATTATTTGATTTGGAAAGGCTTTAACTGAACACCATTCAAATTTAACAAACATTGGTATTGGCAAGGATGTTTTAGAATCTATCCTTTATTGAGGTATTTTCCTTTTGAGACCACTGGATAAGAGGCAAAGGTGATCTAACAACTTTGTTCTCTTCATACATAGGATCTAATATTTCTCCATCCTCCTCAAGATCCTCACAAACATCAGCAAGATCAAAGTTTCTCAATTTGATCTACTATCAAGCGATAGTAGTCAAGCCTCTGGATATCTTCTTCAGTCTAACAATCAATCCACACATCTTTAATCCAGTGGACATGAGTGTAATTTTTCTTGATTTTATTCTTCATGCCCCTATAGTCAAAATAAGTTTTGGCCTTGAATAATTTCATGGTCACTTTCTTCATCTCCTCCTCCATGGCACATGCCATGTAGATACAATTGATAGAGTATCTCCCAATAGTAATGGAGAACTTAAGACCAATTTTATGGGCTCTAGATTGATGCTCATGGATTGATATCATCCGATGAGCCATCTCCATGAGAATGATCTTATCTGATGGATACCTTGGAAGCATGAAGGGTTCTCCATCAAAACATCCAATCCTAAGATACGTGAATGTAGGAAATTGTAAGAAAATACAACCATATTCACTTACTACTTTCTAGGTTTCATCTGACACCCTCTTGTTATGAAGATCCTTATCAAACAAGCACATATAATGAGCAAAGAATGCATCATTGACTCTATTGAAATGATGTAAACTCTCCTTGAGAGTTTAACATTTGAGATATTGATAAATAGGAATTTGACTCTTGTCACCTGTGGTGGATAAACCTAAAAAATGCCTCATTGAGGTGGTTTCATAGACAAGATATAAACTCATGTAAAATTTTAAGGTGGTGGGCACCTTGGTCAATTGCTCACACAAAGTATCTGCAATCTGCTTACCCCCGAAGATTTGCTTCTTGTTCTACCTGATGATGTGAATGTACTAATACATCCATTTGTGATAAGTGTTTGAAATTGGGAGACCTTTCACTCTACTGAGAAGATTAATGAGATCATTGACCTCCTTTATGAAGTCACTGCGAGGAAGAGCCTCGGGCCACCTAGTAATTGCAGGCCTAGGAGTCTTTAACCAATTATCATTGTTTTTATGGAAAATTAGCCATATCTAATCAGATTTAAGAGATTAAACCACTAATACTCCAATCTAATTAACTAATAAATTTAGATCCATTCCTATACAAGATTACAATGATAACATCATCAGAGCTATGGACACTCGTTGGCAGTGAGGCTCCATCCAGGATGCTTTTGAAGTCAGGGTAACTCACATAGCTAGTCATGCCAGATTCTAAAGATTACAATGATCATATGGACTGCAATAAACCCACTTGCACACACATGGGTAATCAAAGACTAAGTACCTTGATCTATTTTTGAATTCTTCTTCCCTTTTGAGTATGCTTCCTAGTCGCTAGATATGTTTGATTGAATTTTATAGAGGTTATAAGTGTGGGTTGGGTCTCTATCTTTGAAATATTTGGGAACACTTATTCGAGTGGCGCTAGATGTTGTTATGATCTCACATGTCACCCTTTTGCAAATGGAGACCTCTATACTAGGGGGCAAGTTTCATCCCAAATCAGATCAATTCTCCTAATTTTGGGAACCACTATCTTTAGAATTATTGTGTCATCTTTATGCAAGAATCCCAGTGCAACACTGAAAGCCACACAATCACAATGATGAAGAAGAGAAATGGAAGCCTATTGCATCAAAGAAGGGGGTGTTGATGCTTCATTTTATTGTTTTTTTTATTTGATTAAATTTCATTGTTATTTATGGATTTAGCTAGTTAAATTCAATTTTTGGTGGTTAAATTGGTTAATCTAGCTTAATTATGCATAAAAATTCCATAAAAACACTGGTGAACCTCAATATATGCATCTCACTTTTAAAAAATAAACAAAAAATAAAAGAGAAATTAGAGTGCAATTCTTCACATCGAGTTCACTAGTGTTTTTATGAAAAAATTAACCATATCTAATCAGATTTAACAAAGTAAACCACTAATACTCCAATCTAATTAACCAACCCATAAACACAATGAAAATAAATTGAGCAACAAAATATAATAAACTTATAATTTAAAAACCCCCTTGTTAACTCAATTTTCTTCCATTTCTCTTCTTCATCATTGTGATTGTGTGGCTCTCAGTGTTGTGTTGGAGTACCTGCATAAGTTAGACACAATAATTTTGAAGAGAGTGGTTAAGGAACATTAGGAGAATGGATCTAAATTTATAGATTTTGGATGAGAGAAATAAATAGTTGAGATGCATACTGGAACAAAATCGATCAATGGTGGATATTGGTTGAGACAAAATTTATAGAGAGATAAACTCATTTGATTGATGAGTCAACTGGACTGATTGATCATATGATTGAATAGATTGAATAGATGACTGAGTTGATTGATTTGTTAACTGAATTGATTGATCTATTACAAAAATATTATTGAGAGTTGAAAAAGGTGACTAGAGAGTTAACTAAGTTAACTGGTGAGTTAACAGATTTGATTACTCAGTTGACTAATTTGATTGCCCAATCAGGTTGAAAGTCAGTGGGAATAAGAATTTCAACATGTGTTGTAGGGATTTGAGATGAAATTCACATTTCATTTTTATTTTAATTTTCATTTGGATTTTCAAAGAGTGAAATGCACATGTAATTTGTTGAAATTTGATGAAATTAGAATTTGGGGATTTGAATTTTTGAATTTTGAATTTGAAATTAGTAAAGAATGAATTAGTTAATTAAATAATTTAAAGAAATTATTTAATCACTAGAAATGAAATTTAATTAAATAATAAAGATTATTTAATTAAGGTATTAATATCACAATTAATTAAATAACAAATTATTTAATCAATATATAAAGAGGAAGTTGGATGTTTGAATGATGAAGATAGAAATAGAATAATTAGTAATGATGAAAGGTGATGATTAAATTAATCTAGAAGAATACACATTAGCTTAATTAAATAATTAAATAATTATTTAATTAATTAGGATGAATTATTAGCATGTTAGTGATGAGACGTTTTTAGGTGTATACAATCATTAATGTTCCTCCTACACTTATCTGAATTGTTGTCATAGTAGGTCACAACTATTTGCATATCGATATTGGCATATTGATCTATGGGCGGACACTCGAAAATCATGTCAAAGAAGTCCTCATCAAGCTTGATGAGAGTCTTTTTTTCTTCTGCATCCTTCACTGATCTAGTTGTAGGATCATACTTGTTAGCTAGGGCTAACACATACTTTGGATTTTGTGTTCACATGGGAAAGGCCGCAACCAAATGAATTTTACTATTGATGGTGGGCTCAATTCTAGCTACAGATGCAAATGTCTCACCATAATCAATTTCTTCCATTTGAGAGTATCCTTTACAAACCAATCTAGCCTTATTTCTTACAACTTGACCATCCTCATTCGGTTTATTCCTAAAAACCCATTTAGTTCCAATAACACTCTTATTTTTAGGTCAAGGAACTAAAGTCCAAGTTTCAATCTTCT
Organism: Cryptomeria japonica; assembly: GCF_030272615.1. Classification (NCBI taxonomy): domain Eukaryota; kingdom Viridiplantae; phylum Streptophyta; class Pinopsida; order Cupressales; family Cupressaceae; genus Cryptomeria; species Cryptomeria japonica. The sequence goes on along the minus strand of NC_081412.1, from coordinate 518,629,966 downwards.
CTATCTGATATAATTCATCTTCCATAGCCTTTAACTAATGTTCACCCTTACAAGCTTTAATAACAGATGCTAGTTCAACTTGAGAAATAAGACATACCTCTTCAATTGTCAGTCTTCTTCTTGTCATAACTCTCTTGTTCCTATCTCCAATAATTTGATCTTCAGATGATTTAATCCTACATACCTTGGTGGCTTCTGAACTTTAGGTTCACTGCTCTAATCATCAGTCACAATTGAATTTTATGATTGTGTCGGTGTAACTGTCTCAGTTTCTTGTACTGGTTGAGGCATTGTCGGTTCAGTTATGATCATTTCCACTATTGATTCACTACCGTATGATATAGAATGGTTTATGTACTTCTCATCCACTTTCATATTAGCACTCTCCACAATTTTCTACAATCTTTTTTTATAACATCTATATGCTTTTCTTTTAATTGAATAACCAAGAAATATCCCTTCATCACATCTAGGATCAAACTTTCCAATTGAATCATCTCTTTTGATATAACATTTACTTCCAAAAATTCTGAAATATTTAATAGTAGGTGTATTACCAAACCATAATTCATAAGGGGTCTTAACAGTTTCACCTTTGATGTGAGCTCTATTGAATGTGTAGACTATTGTACTCACTACTTCTCTCTAGTAGATATGAGGCAATTTGGCTTCCATCATCTTGTTGCATCCAAAATGGTTTTGATCTTTCTTTCCACTACTCCATTCTGCTAAGGAATCCTAGGTGCAGATAATTATCTCTTGAATCCATTTATCTCACAATAACTGTTAAATTCATGAGAAGTGAACTCACCACCATGATCTGATCTTAGACATTTGATTTTCAATCCAGTTTCTATTTCAACCTTTGCTCTAAAGATATTGAATTTCTCAAAAGCTTCAGACTTCTCCTTTAGAAAAGTCACCCACATCATCCTAGAATAGTCATCAATAATCAGCATGCAATACCTATCACCTTGAAAGCTTCTAGTCCTTGCTGGACCACATAAGTCAGTGTGAATCAAATCAAGTACATCATTAGATTTATCATGTATTCTCTTAAAAGAAGTTCTAACTTTCTTTCCCAATTGACATTCCTTACATACCGAATTATGAGGCTTCATAATCTTAGGTATATCTCTAACTGCCTTAGTTGAACTGATCTTAACAATACAATCAAAATTAACATGACACAACCTCTTATGCCATAACCAACTCTCATCAATATGAGCAATCAAACATGTCTTATTACTAGTGTTCAAGTGAAAGATATTACCTCCAGTCTGAATACCGGTTCAAATCTCCAAACTAGTCTTGTTAATGATTTTGCATTTTCTATCTTTAAACTGAAGTTGGAAACCCTTGTCCACCAATTGACCAACACTCAAAAGATTATGCTTTAAACCTTCTACATAGTAGACATTATCAGTGTTATGCTTTCCATCCAAAGAAATAATACCTCTACCTCTGATCATACATGCTTTGTCATATCCAAATTTGACTTGACCGCCATTGTATTCTTGCAGGGATAGAAATTTCTCTTTATCTCCAGTCATATGATGTGAGCATCCACTATTAATTACCCATTCATTCTTATCTTCAAATTTTTCTACCAGGGCCTTTGCTTCATTTATGATAGCCGGTTCCAGTTCATCTTCCTTTAAAGAATAGAACATCCATTCCTTTCCATTGTCAGATCCACTAGCAGGGTCTTATGTCGGTTCATCTCCAAAGTCATCAGTTACTCCTTCCTCATCCACTATGTAGCATTGTTTACTTTTCTTGAATCTATATCTATTTTGGTTAGGCTTAAATAATTTCTTAACTCTTTCTTCAAACCTTGCATTCCTTTCAGGACATCTAGATACAAAATGACCAATCTTATTATATGAAAAACATTTAAAAGGTGTTTTTCCTTCATACTTACTTCTTGTCGGACCTTTAGGTACTCTTCTAGAAAATAAGGCTTCAAGTTGCTCAAATTCTTCATCTTCTTTCCTCATGTCTTCCAATTCTTTTGCATATAAGACTTTCCAATCACTTTTGCTGGTAGATGACGATGATGATGTATGAAAAGTAGGTTCAGACTTTACAGCTCCAGAAGATCCAAATTCTTCAAGCTCAAAAGCAGATAATTTCCCAATCAGAATGTCTCTATTAACTGAAGAGTTTGCCATTGTTCTCAACTCATTAATTTCAATTGCCTTCACCTTGTAAGCCAGTGGAAGGGTTCTCAAGACTTTGGAAACTATTTCATATTCACTCATAAATCCTCCACAACATTGAATTCCCATAACAATCTCATTTACTCTTTCCATAAACACAACAATTCTTTCATTGTCTTCCATCTTCAAGTTTCCATATCTTACCCGGTAACCATCAAGTTTAGCAATTTTGACAGTAGGATCACCTTCATTTAGAGTTTGCAATTTTTCCCACATAACCTTTGCCGATGATTTACTAGTCAATCCCATGATTTGTTGATCAGTAAGTGCACACAAGAGGGCTTCTCTAGCTCTGCAATCATTTTCAATATTCTTATCCAATTCTGCAGGAGCAAGATTGCCAGATGCCAGATCATAAGGTGTGCATCCTTTCTTAGTGATCTCCCAAATATATTTTCCAAGACATCTAAGATGGTCTCCATTCAAATTTTCCATATCCCATAATTTGTTTCATCAAGCTTAGGGATTTCTCTTCTAAAAATAGTTGTCAGTGGATTAGAAGTGTTAGCTGCCATAGGATCTACCTCAAGCGGTTAAGATTCTGCAAAAGAGGACCAAAGCTCCGATACAAATTGTTAGGATAACCGGTGAACAACTGAGAGGAGGGGGGGTGAATCAATTGTTAACAAATTATAACATTTAATCCACTTAATAACCCTTAAACAGATTAAGTACCGATAGAGCAGAAATAGATACTAGTAAACAATACAACTTAACAATTAAACAGATAATCAATGCAAAGAAACCATACCACATAACACCATGATTTGTACATAGAAAACCTAGAAAGGGAAAAACCACGATGGGAAGCCTACCCACAGTTAGATGATACTTCTGCAAAAAGTATGTGATACAATAAGGGGCATGCACATGCAGGAAGGCACACTGCCTAGAGCGTACTCCTCAATACAAAAGAGTCTCATGAACTACAGAGAGGCTACAACCATCTCAGGATAAATGGACAACAATCCAATAGAGTGAACTGTTAGAAATAGCATCTACCATGCCTGATTATAGTCCTGGTTAAGCTCAATATCGAAGGGCTTTGACCTCTTCCTTAATCCCAATTCGATCACCTATGATCAACCAAATCTCCTTCACATATGATATTGCATTTCAAGACCACAAACACTTATTCAATTCCCATGCCATGATCTACAATTAGATCTTACATTATTTTATACAAACCCTAAGGCCTAAACCAATTAGGTCGGCCACCTAAAAGATATTACAATAAGATCATTGCATAGATTAATATTACAATGATATGCCATGTCGGCTTAAGACCAAAACAATAATAACAAATCCATGAAACATCCCGAAACATCTTGGTAACGTGTAGAGTACACATTAACATGATACCGGTCCATAACCTAGATAGGCACTGGACCTATTCTGGGTCCACCACGCCAAAGCAATGTCTTCAAGTATTTTAAGAATGATCAAAGAACATCTTCAGCATCCTGAAATCCATGTAGAAGTTGCACCAACACCAATTATGCATCTTGTCAAGATTCCTCAATGATAGCTCTGTCGGTAAAGCCTTAAACTAGTGCCGGTAAGGCTTTACTAGAGTGTATGATAGCATTTGATTACCAATTCAATACCATCTAACCAAGACATGCTCCAGAAGCATGTACCACATGTAACCAATCACATTCCATAGATCCAAACATGTCGAAAGTGTCCAACAAATAGTCTCTTCTACCGGTAACACTAGATCTTCTACCAGTAACCAAAACTTGTCTATTGGTAACCACCATAACAGCTAGTGTTGACATCAATGACAAAACATCAATGCAACACAAAATCAATTCATCCAATAATTCCAACACCATACAAATCATTCATTCATTTGGTCTAGTTGGCAGTCCAAGTTCCTAGAAACACCAATAGCCAACGTGTAATACTTTCTGACTTTTAATAAAGACTGTTGATCTATTGGATTCGACCTAAAATGGTTAGGTCACAATGGGTATTGTGGCAGTTTCACGTGCCACTCCATCAACCACTTCTACCACTTGTTCACACAACCCTGCCATCTCAATTGCCTCACAACTAACCATCCTTAGCACGGTCATCTTTGTATCTGCAAGATCCACTACTTCACCTACCGATATCAAATCTCAATGTCTTCTACAAAAATTAATCAATTCTATACATATCATATTGTTCCCTCCAAATCTACAATTTAAAATTAATTCATTTTGTCTCTCTAAGTATAAGATCTGATTTTCTTCCTTGGATTGACCATTTTGCATTTAATGATACTTCTCTATTTTCCAACTATTCTTTGTACTCAGTTTTCTATATTTAGAAAACTCAATTTGTCTCACAGATTTGGTTCTGCCTTCGTCGATCATCTCAAGCCCTACAATCACCTTTACCAAGTCTGCCATTAATGCACCTCTATTCTCTATCGACCTACCTTGAAGAAAAGATGGACAACTAATCCTGCTGAAATCCACCATCGTCGACATCTGTGAATTTGATTTGTTATGTGACCTCTAGAAGCCACATGTCTTCATTATCATCTTCCAATTCAAATGGTCACAGTCAGTCAAAATCCATGTGGACAATTGAGTTGCACAGATCGGCTGATTTCCATCCTTTGACTAATCTTTGTGTTATGCATACATATCGGGTTTACAGTTAAACACTTATGCCAATCAATTCTGTCATTTGGATTTTTTCTTTCCTCATGTTCATCGCCATATAAATCTTGAAGTCGCATTGCTCACCTACTATCAGAATATTTTTAACTATCAGGATGACTACTTGCATCCATTCTGCCTTCACAAACTATCCCGATGACCATTTGATGCCTTTGGTTCCTTTCATTGGCATGAGTTATTCTGACGAGAAACCCACCTTTGATTTCCCTTATCACCATAGGCTATCCTGAAGCACAATATCCATTTTGACTAACCTTATCGGCATAGGTTACCCTGAACTGAAAGACTTCAAGCCAAACACCCACTCATCAGAATAGTTACAACTATCGACATAGGGAAAAACATGTTAGATTGACATAATAAGTTAAACTGATGATATACTGTCAACTTCCCTTTATCAGCATAGGTATTCTGAAATGCATATTCCACAATGATAGACCTCATCAGCATAGGTTACTCCGAACGCAACCCATCAGAACAGCCAATACTATCGGCATAGCACATTGACACTAACCTATCAAAACAAACCTATTCTGATGACCCAACATGAACAAGCATCAGCATAGCTACTCCAAAACTAGACTCCAAAGACCTCCTCCATATCCACATATGTTATTCCAATGAACTAAACAATGGGTCAATTCTTCTTTTTCCTCTATCGGCATAACTTGGTCTATCGACATAGTAGAAATTCGCTATTCTGCCTTCAATAGCAACTCTAATAGGTATCCTTTGTATCCTGGTCGACATAGCTATTTCGACACAACAATGTCAGAGTAGTTTACTCTATCGACATAACACAAACTCGTTATGCCACCTTTGTCAGCTAACCAGATAAGTGGCTCTTACATTGAGATCGATATTGCTATCAGATCCACAATATACCAAAGAGACTCCTCACGACCCAACATCAACATGACTTATGCTAATAGCACTTTCCTCCACAAGACTTGGTATTGGCCTAGCTATTCTGATATGACCACCAGAGTAGATATTACTTCCACAACACTTGATCGGTATAATATAGTGGAGTCTTGTCAATATACATGATTTGTTGTTTTCACAACTCTAGCTTCAAGACATTCAAATAGGAACTTCATAGACACATCATATGGCATTGTGGGAGTCTGCAACAATTCATCAACCTCATCACTATGATCTCTCCCACTACATCTGCAGCCTAGTTGACATTTCTTTGAAACCTCATCATCCTACATCATTGTAACCATTTCAACTTCTTAACTGATGACATTAATTAACTCTGCATGCCTATTGCATCTTGATCCAGTGGGTGTCCTATATGTCTCTCTACCACTCCAATAACTCAATCGTGCACACGCACATGTTGACATCAATGAAAAATTCAATGCCAACAAAGTTTATCACCATATTGAGTTGATTAGCCTCCATAAGAATTCCATTTTGATAGAATAGAAGCCTTCGATTAATCACAAATTGATCGACAACAACCAATTTAAGAGGATGTGAATCAAGTGCAAATCTGACCTATAAGTCCAATTTGCATCTAATATCAGTGAAAAATAAAAACAATGCATATTGGACTTATAAGTCCAATTTGCACTTTAGGAAAGTAAAGAAATAAATTGAGGTGTATATTGGGCTTGTATCTCTAATATACCCTTTGGGAAGGTAAAAAATTACCAAGATGCAAGTTGAGATTATATCACCAATCTACACTGAAATGAAAAATCAAGAAATACCAAGAGGTGCATATCAGGTATACAACCTCGATATGCACTTTGGAAAAACACAATATGAAGATACATATTGGGGTTATATACCCAATATACACTACATACTATAAAAACCAAAATATTGACAAAGTGTGTATCGGGTTTTTGTTCTCGATATGCATTGCCCAAAATATTAATTTGCATAAGGTGTGGATTAGGGTTGTATCCTCTATTTACACTTTGAGGGATTGATTTGGTGTAAGTTGGGGACATAATCCTGACCCACACCTATCGAGTGACACTTTGCAAAAACGCAAGAAAACAAAGGAAGTACAGGGTTTTAGTCGAGGATATAACCCCAACCACCATCAAAGCAAGATCTTACAAAAGAAAAGGTGGTGATAGGATCGCATCCCTGCCACACATCGTGGACCAAAGCTCTAGTGTATGATAGGGATACGACCCTACCACACACCGTGGAGAGCATGGTTTAGAAAAATGGTGTGATTTAGATTTGAATTTGACACACATCGAAGCCAAGGCTTCTGTGCATGTTGGATTTGAAATCTAGCCTCACACCAATGACTTAGGGTTTGACAAAAAAGTAATACAATGTTTTAACATTAACAATATGCATCGAAGTTAAAAATTGTAGCATCCTAAAATTGCACCCCTTTGCAATTTTGACCACATTTGGGGTCCTCACCTTAGCAGTCTCATCCCTACACTTAATCGAGACCTATTTTTGCCTCCCCCATGCAATAAACTTCACGTTTACATTTTGCACTATGTTGGGGCCCCTTGTTCCTGACCCAGTTTGGGGTAGGACCAGGGCACTACACCCTGGTCCTCCCTAATTGGGACCTCTTTTGGCCCTTAGGCCCTATCTCAAATTTGAGCGAGAATTGATTCCTCATGTCAGCCTATGTCGTAAATTTAAATGTTTGACAACAAGAAAGTATATAAGGAGGTCTTCCCCTCTCATTTGGATATACATTCATGAAGGCGGAATTAGATCTCAAGCGTTCAAGAATTTATCATCAAGAATTCTTCAAGGATGCATATTCTTCATCTATCCATTGGAGTAACATTACTTCATTCATTTGCAAGCAAGTGTGTGTGTTAGGGTTTTTCCATGTTCATGCCATCTCATGAAACATATGTGATTACATTCAAGAAGCAAAGCATCACCATCATCTATTGCAGATATGAAGGTATATCTTTCCATTATTTATTTCAAGCATTTGCAGTATTTCATTCAAGGTTGATTCCAAACAGGGGTTTGACTTTGGAAAACCCCTATTCCTAACCCCTTTCTTCTTCTTTCTGTGTGTAGGAAGTAGGTGTGCAATTGTACTTCTGGAATTAAGCTTCATTTGTAGAGACGAAAAAACCCTTTTTGACGCACGAAAAGTTTGAAGGACCGATAGGGGGCGACCTGGCCCAGACACATGGTCCCTGCTACTTTTAGCAAATTTCACAGAGAAACTCCGAATCATTTCATACTTCTTAGATCCAGGTGTATGACGAAATCCTGAATCTATAGCTCATTGTTTCCGCTTATTTTGTCTTCAACTTCAGCACTTTACTCATTCAACTTACAAAAGAGGTTCAAACACAATCAATCTACTTAGTATTCATTCCTTGTATCATTTAGGATTGGATCTAGTGGTTTCATCCCCTCTTTTGAATGTAAAGTCCTCCAAGTGAAAATCGGCTTAGTGATCTCCCCCTTTCATGTGGTGAATTTTCTAAACCCGAATTTTCCACTTTACATTTTGGTGAACCTAACTCTTTACACCCTTATTTCTGATTTATGTTCTCAGATATGATTGTTTATGCAATTTTAAATTCAAGTTTTTATTTACAAGTTTGATTTCCTTACAAATTTTAAAAATTTAGAGGTTAATTTCATTAAAACCCTAATTTTTAATTTCAAAATTGAGCTTGTCAATTGTTTGGTTTGGATCAATTATTTCAGATATGATCACTTTTTAAATTTTATAATTAAAAATTCCATCTACAAGACATATTTCACAATTAATTTTTAAAATTAAGTGATTAATTTTAAAAATCCTAATTTTTAAAATTTTAAACTGAGCTTGTGGGTTGTTTAAATTTTGAATTTCCCTCTTCAAATTTGGTTTCTAATTTCAATTCAAATTCAAAATTGCAATCCTATATCAAATTTCAATCTCAAATTTAAATTTTAAAATTATGTGGTTAAAGAAACCCTAATTTTTAAATTTAAATTAATTTTGTGCATTTCCCAATTTCCAAATTCCAATCTTAGATCTATTTTCAAATTTAAATTTTAAAATTAGGTGGTTCTTTCTATAAGACCCTAATTTTGAATTTATTTTTCTTGTGGATGATCTCAAATTTAAATTTTAAAATTAAGTTGTTAATTAAACAAACCCTAATCTTTAAAATTAAATTGATTTTGTGCATTTCCCAAATTTTCAATTTCCAAGTTCCAATCTTAGATCTATTTTCAAATTTAAATTTTAAAACTAAGTGGTTCTTTCTACAAAACCCTAATTTTGAATTTAATTTTCTTGTGGACAATCTCAAATTTAAAATTTAAAATTAAGTGGTTAATTAAACAAACCTTAATTTTTAAAATTAAATTGATTTCTTCAAAATTTTGACATTTCAATATTTTAAATTTTAAAATTAAGAGGTTAGTTTTGGACAACCCTAATTTTATATTTAAATCTTCCCTCTTTTTATTTTTCAATTTTAAAATTAAGAGGTTATTTTCACTAGGCCCTAATTTTGAAAATCAATCTCTTTTGGATAATTTTCATTTTCAATTTCCTAGGAGATTGCATTATTGCTTTTTATTCTTTTAATCAATTTCTTCATTTAATTGAATAATCATTTTTCCTAGAATTTTGCATTATTCAATTATTCTGCAAGTTCCAATTTCAATTCTCAAATTTCAAAATTCAAAATTCAAAATTTCCCTTCTAGATCTTATTTGAATTACATAAATTTAATGGTTGAATTTACAAAAACCCTAATTTATACCCGTTTATGAGCCTACCAATAATTCTTCTCCCAAAATTTATCTCCCTAAAGAGAATGTATTGATGCAAGAAGATATTTTTAACACTTCTCTCAATGATCTCCCTATTTGGGATGAACCATTGGAGGATGGCATGGGTTATTCTCTTCATACGTTCCTCCCTCATGAGAATACCTTGGAGAAAGGGGATGATATTTTGGTAAAAAGAAGTTGGAATGACTGAGAATTTTTTTGATAACACATCACCTTCTATTCATTTCAATAGCCTTCCTCCTAGAGATAAAGCATTAATTACATATGATAGTCTCTTTCCTACTGATTGTCTTAATCATAAAGATGCATTAGAGAAAGAAGATGATGCTATTTCCCATAATTGTATTTCTCTCTCTCCCAAAAATGTAGAGACTAACATGTTAGACAGTTCTAATACCAGGAGAAAACTAAGAGGGGGGGTGAATCAATTTTCTACCAATATTCACAGTTAATGTAGATTATAACCTTTATACCAGAGCACAAAGAAACCAACACAATGAAAGATAAAACATGAAAGCACAATACACACAACACCAATGTTTTTGACATGCAAAACCCAGTAAAGGGAAAAACCACGGTGGGAAACACTACCCACAATCAGATAATACTTCTGCAGCAATATGTGAAATAATTACAATGGGAGTTGCACTTGCAATCAGACCAACCGCCTAGAGCTCATTGCTCATCAAAAAAGAAAGACTAGCTGACTTACAAAAACATCAGACTACAATCTGGAAAGAATGAACTTTGAAAGTAGCATCTCCTAATGCTTGATATAGTTCCGGTTAAGCACAGATGTCTACCCTGCAACACCAAAACCTTTAAAATCTTTTGTTGAATGATATATCATTGTTTGCACATAAACCTTTCTCTGATAATGCAAACATAACCATCGACACCATCCATATCCAAATTACATGAATAAGTCACCTATAAATACAAATCATCAACCTTATTGATAAGGTCAGCTAAACCCTAAACCCATAATTACAAAAATTGCATCATACAATATAATCAGACCAATATTATGATTTACGTTATATAGCATGGACCTAATTTGAATTCCCAAATAATTATATCCACCGAAAATTATGTTAAGACTAATTTCCAACACGTTTCACCAATCAATAGAAACCCTCAGTGTAATAACACAAAATATCTAACCGGATCCAAATAGGACCGGCAGAATAGCATGCCAGCCAATGCAAAGCCACCAAACAATTAGAACACAATCAAGAAGCACCTTCATCATGTTAGAAACCATTCCCATAATTCAGACCAAAATCACTGAACCATATCATCAAATATCGCTAACTGATAAAGCTAACTAGGACCAGAAAATACCAACCAAGAACATAAGCGATAGCTTCCAAAGCACCAAATCATGAACCAACAAAATATGACAAGCATGTAGCCATCCTAAATAACCATCCAAAACCGAATCTAGGGATGTGATTATATTGGATCAAAATCACAGCCAAAACCAAGACAAACACCAAGTCTAACCAGGATAGCAGAACCATATCCAACAGGGATACAATGTTGACATCAATGACAACACTTAACCAAATCCAGCATATTGCCAACAATCTCCCCCTTTGGCATTGATGGCAACACTGAATGTGAAAAACATCCAAGTGCCAAGGAATGCCAACAATCTCCCAAAGATTGATCTGAAATATATCTCCCCCTAAGAACACCATCTCCCCAAAGATTAACTATCTTTCACATGAACATCATCTCTCCCTTTGACATCAATGAAAAGAGATGGGTACCAAACCAAGAAGAAACTAAACCAAATAGTTGACTACTCCCCCTAAGCAACAGTAACATCTCATCAACCCGAATAGAAAGTATGTCTGATAGGCTCACCAGATTGATGCATCCCTACCTTTCTAAGTCTCTTTTGGAGGGGTGGTCACCCCTAAATGATCTCTGAGATATTCAAAAGTATCTTTAGGCAATGGATTTGTTACAATATCTGCAATTTGTTCCTTAGTAGGCACATAAACCAATCTGACTTCCTTTGCTTCAACCTTTTCTTTCAAGAAATTATACCATAGAGAAATGTGTTTTGATTTGGAATAAAATACCGGATTCTTTGACATATCAATAGCAGCAGTATTATTATAGTGAATAACAATAGGTTCATCATAACTTACCCTTATATCTTTCAACATATGTTTCATCCATAAAATCTGAGTACATTTAGTTGCAGCAGCTACACATTCAGCTTCAATAGTAGATAATGAAGTGCATGATTGTTTCTTGCTAAGCCATGAAACTAATTTATTTCCAAGAAATAATGCACCACCTATAGTTCTCTTCTGGTCATCTACATCTCCTGCCCAATCAGAGTCTGTATAGGCACGTAGTCTGAAATCATCATCCTTTAGATACCATAACCCATAATCTGTTATACCAACCAAATATCTTAATATCCTTTTGACAACAATATCCTGAGTTTCTCTAGGACCTGACTGAAATCTAAAAGCAACACAAACAACATTCATTATATCAGGTCTAGTCTAAGTTAATTACAGTAATCCACCAATCATTGATTTGTATCTACTAGGATTCATTCTAGGAGATTCATTTTCCTTTGACAATTTGTAGCCGGTTATCATAGGAGTACTGACAGGTTTAGAATTCTCAAGTCCAAATTTCTTAAGAAATTCCCTTACATACTTAGTTTGATAGATGAAAATACCTTTATCAGTCTGAGTAATCTGCAAACCTAAGAAAAATTTCATCTCACCAATAATAGACATTTCAAATTCATTCTTCATATCATCAGCGAATTTCATGCATAAACTTTCTTCTCCACCAAAAATGATATCATCCACAAAGACTTTAATGATTAGTATGTCATCATGCTAAATCTTATAATATAAGTTACTATCAGCAGTACCTTTGCTAAAATCGATCTTTAAAATATATTTATCTAATCTAGCATACCATGTTCTAGGGGCTTGTTTCAATCCATATAAAGCTTTCTTCAATCTGCAAACCATGTCTTTGTCCTTTGATAAATAAAATCCATCAAGCTTCTCAATGTAGACTTCCTCTTCAAGATCTCCATTAAGAAATGCACATTTGACATCCATCTGATATACCTTGTAGTTCTTGTGTGCAACATAGGTAAGAAATAGTCTAACCACTTCAATTCTTGCAACCGAGGAATGTTTCATCATAATCGACTCCTTCTTCCTGTGAATACCCATTGCAAACCATTCTAGCTTTATTTCTCACAACTTGACCTTCCTCATTTAATTTATTCCTGAAAACCCATTTAGTTCCAATAACATTCTTATCTTTAGGCCTAGGAACCAATCCCCAAGTCTTATTCTTTTCTATTTGATCTAGTTCCTCTTCCATTGCTTTCATCCAATTCTCATCTTTACTTGCTTCAATAAAAGATTCTGGTTCAATTTGAGAAATTAAACATACCTCTTCAACAGCTAACCTTCTTCTTGTCATCACACCTTTCCTTTTATCTCCAATGATCTGATCTTTAGAATGATTCGACTTCACATACCTGGGAGTTTTCAAAATGTTTTGACTTTCTGATTCTTTTTGCCCTTCATCAGTCACTGTGGAATTTTCTGATGTTACTAGAGCAATGGGATCAATGTTCCAAACTGATTCTTGCATTGTCAGTTCTGATCTGATAAATTCATTTTCTGGTCCATAGTCATATGATCTGATCTAATTATTATCTTGCTCATCCACCTTGACATTTATGCTTTCCATAATCCTATTCAATCTTTTTTTATAACATTTGTATGCTTTGCTCTTGGTAGAATAACCCAAAAATATTCCTTCGTCACTTCTAGGATAAAATTTCCCTAATGCATCATCTCTTCTAATATAGAATTTACTTCCAAAAATTTTGAAATATCTGACAATAGGAGTATGACCAAACCATAATTCATAAGGAGTCTTACCGGTATCACCTTTTATGTGTACTCTATTGAAAGTATATATTGTGGTATTGACAACTTCTCTCCAGTAGATATTGGGCAATTTGTCTTCCATCATCATTGTCCTTGTAGCATCCAAGATCATTTTGTTCTTCCTTTCCACTATTCCATTTTGTTGTGGGGTTCTAGGTGCATAAAATTGTCTTCTAATTCCATGATTCTCACAAAATTTGTTGAACTCACCAGATGTAAACTCACAGCCTTGATTTGATCTAAAACATTTTATCTTCAATCCTATTTCAGTCTCAACCATAGCCTTGAAAATTTTAAATTTCTCAAGAGCTTCATATTTTTCTTTCAAAAATGAAACCCACATCATTCTAGAATAATCATCAATAAGAAACACAAAGTATCGGCAGACAGGATTTGGTTACCGGTAGAACAGACTATCTGTTGGACACTTCCGACATGTTTGGATTAGTGAAGTATGTTTGATTACATGTGATACGTGCTTCATGAGCATGTTTTGGTCAGTTGGTATTGGCTTGGTATTGGATGCTATCATACATTCTGGTAAACCCTTACCGGCATTGGTTTAAGGCTCTATCGGCAGAGATTTCACTAAGGAATCTTGACAAGATGCATAATTGGTGTTGGTGCAGCTTCTACATGGATTTCAGGATGCTAAAGATGTTCTTTGATCGTGCTTCAACTGCTTGAAGACATTGCTTTGGCATAGTGGACTCAGAATAGGTCTGGTACCTATCTAGGTTATGGACCGGTATTATGCTAACATGTACTCTACATGTTACCGAGATGTTTCAAGATGATTTATGGATTTGTTATTGTTGTTTTGATCTTAAGCTGACATGGCATATCAATGTAATATGGATTTATGTAATATCTTTTAGGTGGCCAACCTAATTGGTTTAGGCCTTAGGGTTTGTATAAATAATAGGTAGAAAGTCTTTGTAGAGTATCATGGTTATGAAAAGGTCATGGTCAAGGAATATAATGTGTAAATATTGTAATATCATTCAGGCAGAGGAGTTGGTCGATCATTGGTGATCTAATTGGATTCAGAAGAGGATTTAGTCCTCTGGCATTGAGCTTAATCGGGATTGTACTCAGGCATGGTAGATGCTATTTCTGGCAGTTCACTCTATTGGATTGTTGTCCATTTATCTTGAGATGGTTGTAGCCTCTATGTAGTCAGTGAGACTCTTTTGTAATGAGTAGTACGCTCTAGGTAGTGTGCCTTCCTTCAAGTACAGGCCCCTCATTATAACACATACTTTCTGCAGAAGTATCATCTGACTATGGGTAGGCTTCCCACCATGGTTTTTCCCTTTTTGGGTTTTCCATGTACAATCATGGTGTTATGTGGCATGGTAGCTTTGCATTGATTATCTTTTTAATTGTTTGGTTGTATTGTTTACTGGTATCTGTTCCTACTAGCATCTGTATGTTCTCTACCAATACTTGATCTGTTTAAAGGTTATTAAGTGGATTAAAAGCAATAATCTGTTAACAACTGATTCACCCCCCCCTCCCCCCCCACGCCCTCTCATTTGTTCACTAGTTATCCTAACAATTGGTATCATATCTTTGTTCCTCTTTTGCAGAAGCTTAACCGCTTGAGGTAGATCCTATGGCAGCTAACATTTATAATCCATTGGCAACTATTTTCAGAAGAGAAATCCCTAAGCTTGATGAAATAAATTATGGGATATGGAAAATTCATGTGGAGACTCATCTTAGATGTCTTGGCAAGGATATTTGGGAGATCACTGTGAAAGGATACACACCTTATGATCTGGCACTTGGCAATCCTGCTCCTGCAGACTTGGATAAGAATATTGAAAATGATTGCAGAGCTAGAAAAGCCCTCTTGTGTGCACTTACTGATCAGCAGATCATGGGATTGACTGATAAACCATTGGCTAAGGTTATGTGGGACAAATTGCAAACTCTGAATGAAGGTGATCCTACTGTCAAAATTGCTAAACTTGATGGTTATCGGGTAAGATATGAAAACTTAAAGATGGAAGATAATGAGAGAATTGTTGTGTTTATGGAAAGAGTAAATAAGATTGTTATGGGAATTCAATGTTGTGGAGGATTTCTAATTGAAAATGAAATAGTTTCCAAAGTCTTGAGAGCCCTTCCACTGGATTACAAGATGAAGGCAACTGCAATAAATGAGTTAAGAAAAATGGCAAACTCTTCAGTTGATAGAGACACTCTAATTGGGAAATTATCTACTTTTGAGCTTGAAGAATTTGGATCTTCTGGAGCTGTAAAGTTTGAACCTTCTTTTCATGCATCATCATCATCATCTATCGAAAAAAGTGATTGGAGAGCCCTATATGCAAAAGAATTGGAAAACATGAGGAAAGAAGATGAAGAACTTGAGCAACTTGAAGCCTTATTTGCTAGAAGAGTACCTAAAGGAACAACAAGAAGTAAGTATGAAGGAAAAGAACCTTTTAAGTTTTTTGTATGTAAAAAGATTGGTCATTTTGCATCTAGATGTCCTAAAAGGAATGCAAGGTTTGAGGAAAGAGAAGAAATCTTTTAAGCCTATCCAGAACAAATATAGATTCAAGAAAAGTATAATATTCTACATATCAGATGAGAAAGGAGTAACTGATGACTCTGGAGATGAACCGGTAGAAGACTCTGCTAGTGGATTCGGCAATGGAAAGGAATGGGTATTCTATGCTTTGAAGGAATATAAACTGGAACCAACTATCAAGAATGAAGAAAGGGTCATGGCAGAAAAAGTTGAAGATAAGGATGAATGGGTAATTGATAGTGGATGCTCACATCATATGACTGGAGATAAAGTCAAATTTTTGTCCCTCCAAGAGTACAATGGCGGTCAAGTCAGATTTGCAGATGATAAAGCATGTATGTGATAACTCAATGATGAACAGTGAGTACCAAACTGGTACTGAGAGGGGGGGTGAATCAGTATAGGCACAAAAACTTTTCCTGAACTGGTTTGACTGTAGACTGTAAACTACTAGCAATCCCTAACACCGGTCCAAACCAGATTACTACTGATTAAACACAGTGCAACTGTGAAAGACATGAACTGGTCAATCTTCTTAGCTTTCCATACAACCTATTCCCTCATTTCCACTTTGTCCTTATGCATAAACAGATAATCTATCATCAGAGATACAATGATTTACCACTAAACAAGAAATAACAAAACATCACATGAAAGAGGCATCACACATGACACACATATTTTTTCACGTGGAAACCCAACTGGGAAAAACCACGGTGGGGATGAATACCCACAAGCTATTTTTGAACTCTTTAGAAGTCCGCTCTATTAGGAGCCAAGTCCGGTTAAAGACTATTACATCAAGTTCTGTTAGGAACCGATCCTGTTAGGGATCACCCGGTTAAGGGATGGCTAGAATACCTGGTTAAGGGTTAAACCCTGTTAGAGGTTACCTTGTTAGAGGATTTTATGAACTCAATGGCTTTGAGTCACCTTGTTAAAGGATTTCAGCAAGCTAGTTAAAGCTACCATGTTAAGGGATTTTCCAACTGTTGAAGTGGTTAGAGATCAACAGGTATCACAATGATCTGGTAATAGCACTCAATGCCAATGTGAATCCTCTTTAGTTCCTTCCTACTACACACACACTATGCAGGTACCAATCCTCTCAACTGGTCTGGGAAGAATCATGTATCTCTGCACATAGATACACACACAACATTTGCCAACAACTTCAACATGAAACACAACATTGACCTTATAGGAAACAGATAAGTCGGTAACATAAACCCTAAACCCTACACACTTAGGTTGAGAAGTTTAGTCGGTTCAATCCTGACCATTGAACACTTTGCATTTGAATACAACAGTCTTGAACAGATCTTAAGACATTCTCTATCATTCATTCTTCACCGCTTCTTGGAGGCGATAACCCATCATGCATTCTTCACCGTTTGCAGAGACTTTGCACATTCCCAAGGTAGATAGGATCAATCTCCTTCATGCAATATCCTTCACGCATACACGGCTGACATGGCTACATGATCTGACCTCCATTACAATTCTCACTTCAACTGGAAACCTTAAGACTGAGACTACCAATCGGTAGTCATGCCATATGAACCCTTGATACAAAACATTCCATATACTGGTTCTCGTTCTGACATACCGATTTCGGTTCACAACATACCAATTTCAGTTCACAACATCATACTGGTTCTCTTTGTCAATTGCTTAACTTCAATATACCGGTTCACTCAACATATTTACATCAATGACAACATATAGTATTAAGATGTCATCATGCTCTGTACATATGCCAACAATCTCCCCCTTTAGAATTGATGGCAATATACAAAGATATCTCTCTTTCTACATCACATCTTCTCCCTATTGTTGCAGATATCTTCCCCACTTCACATCTTCTCCCCCTTTGACAACAATGCCAAAGTGGAGGCACAAGCTGCCCTATTCTACTATGCTTCTCCCCTTGAGGAGTAGTATCGTGAAACACATCAATCCTGAAATGATATATCAATGGAAGACCTAACTAATGTGGAGCATAGACTTTTAATTTACCTCTTGAAGGGGAAGCACCCCTAATTCACCTCTCATATAGGTAAAGGTAACCTTTAGTAGAGGCTTGGTGAATATGTCTACTAACTACTCCTTACTGGAAACATGTTCCAATACCACCTCTTTGTTCTGAACCTTTTCCCTCAAGAAATGATACTTGAGTTCAAAGTGCTTGGTTCTAGCATGTAAAACCGGATTCTTGTAAATGTTAATTGCACTTGTATTGTCATAGAATATACTTACCGGTTCAGATACAGGAACTTTGAAACCATTCAATACATGCTTCATCCAAATAGTCTGGGTGCAATTCATAAAAGTTGCAACATACTTTGCTTCTGCTATAAACTGAGAGATACAACTCTGCTTTTTACTCATCCACGAGACCAGTCTACCACCAAGAAAGCATGCACCACCAGTTGTTCTCTTTCGGTCATCTACATTACCAGCCCAATAAGCATCTGTGAACACTTTCAAGTTGAAATCATTATTGTATGGATATCATAATCCATAGTCAATAGTTCCCTTCAGATATCTAAGAATCCACTTGACTACTACCAGGTGAGATTCTCTTGGGCTTTTCTGAAACCAAGTGGTAATACCCACTGCATGTGCAATGTCCAGTCTACTATGCACTACATAATGCAACTTACCAATCATTAATCAGTATTCCTTCTCATTTACCAATGCTGAGTCATCTTATTTTGATAGTTTACAACTGGTCACCATTGGTGTACCAACCGGTTTACTGTCTTCCATGCCAAAGGTCTTCAACACTTCTTTGACATACTTGGACTAAGTAAGAAAGATTTTATTTTTTATTTTTTGAATTTGTAATCTGATGAAGAACTTAATCTCCCCTATGAGTGACATTTCAAACTCCTTTTTCATCTCATCTGCAAAGTCATGACTCATCTTGTCATCTCCACCAAAGATTATGTCATCAACAAATACTTGGTAGATCAGAATCTGATCTCCTTTTGATTTCAAGTAGACATTGCTATCTTCACTTGTTCTTTCAAATCCAATCTTCACAAGATGGGAATGCAAGTGTTCATACCATGCTCTTGGTGCCTGCTTCAGTCCATATAAGGCTTTATGTAGCCTACACACCATGTCACTATCTTCTGATAGGGCAAACCCATCTAGTTGCTCTATATACACATCCTCTTCAAGTATTCCATTTAAAAATGCAGATTTTACATCCATTTGGTATACCTTGAATCCTTTAAAAGTTGCATATGCAAGAAGCATACGAACTCCTTCCAATATTTCTACTGGAGCAAAGGTTTCTCCATAGTCTTCTCCTTCTTCTTGGGCATATCCTTTACATACTAGTCTGGCTTTGTTCCTTACCATTGTGCCATCCTCATTTAGCTTATTTCTGAAAACCCTTTTGGTTCCAATGACATTTTTATGCTCCGGTCTGGGCACCAAAGACCATGTACCATTCTTTTCTATTTGGTCAAGTTCCTCCTCCATTGCCTTGATCCAATCTTCATCTTTATGTGCCTCTTTGAATGATTTAGGCTCAAATTCAAAGATCGTACATGAGCTTTCTCTGACCTTTCTTCTTGTGAGAATTCCTGCATCTTTGTCTCCTATGGTCTTCTTTGGATCATTATTGAGTTTGACATACCTAGGTATGTTCTTAATAGCTTCCTCTTTCTTTTCTTCATCATCCTCATCTTCATCAACATCAACATCTATCGGCGTAGGAGCACAATTACTAGTACTGGGCTGATTCACAACCGGTTCCTAGAAAGTTACTACCAGTTCATCTCCTACTTGCTTACTATTGATTCCCTCTAATTTCTTGGAGTTTTCATCAACCCTAACATTGATGCTTTCAACGATTCTCTTAGTCCTATTATTGAAACATTTGAGAGCTTTACTTTTTGTGGAATATCCTAGGAATATTCCTTCATCACATTTTGCATCGAACTTGCTCTAATGTTCACTCCTCTTGATATAGCATTTTCTACCAAATACTCCAAAGTAGCTTACCATAGGTGTCTTACCAGTCTAGTACTCATAAGGATTCTTATCCTTTCCTTTCTTGATGAGTACCCAATTCATTGTGTAGACTGTAGTGCTCACCACTTCTCTCCAAAATGTGTGAGCAACTTTTCCTTGGATCAACATGGTTCTAGCCGCTTCAACCACAGTCTGATTGTTTCTCTCTGCTAGGCCATTCTATTGTGGAGTCCGGGGGGTAGACAATTGCCTCTTGATGCCATTTTCTTCACAATATTTGTTGAATTCATCGGAAGTGAATTCCCCTCCTTGATCAGTTCTAAGGCATTTGATTCTTCTACCACTTTCCTTTTCTACCAATGCTCTGAAAGCTTTGAACTTTCCAAAGGCTTTAGACTTATCTTTCAAGAATGTGACCCACATCATTCCTGAGCAATCATCTATAAGAATCATAAAATACTTGTCTCCCTGCACACTCCTAGTTTTCATAGGACCACACAAATCAGTATGCACAAGATCAATTAAGTTGTCAACAGTGAAATATTTACCTTTGAAGGTTGAGGAAGACATTTTCCCCAGTTGACATTCTCTGCAAAAAGGATTTTTTGGTTTGCTCAACATCGGTAGTCCTCTAACTGCCTTGATCTTACTGGCCTTTACTATGTTATCAAAGTTTACATGGCAGAGTCTCCTATGCCATATCCAACTATCATCAAACTTATGTGAGGCCTCACCTCGACTCAGTTTGACATTCAGTGGATTTTATATTTTAGACTACTATGGATACTTTGTGTTGATGCATTTTGAGACTTAGAAATTATATGATTTCAGGATATTGGATAACATTGCTATGAATTGATGTTTTACTTACATGCTTTATGAGATAGAACACTACATGATTATTAGATAGAATGATATTGCAATGATAGATGTCGTTAATGAATTTGCAGGACTTTACTTTGAATATAGAACTATGATGTATGTTTAGTTTATGTGAATTGGGATGAAAATTGTTTATGTGAATTTGCTTGACAAAAGATGTATTCAATCTGTGCAGATGAAAATTGTATGCAAGTAATGATGTGCATTGTTGTATAATTGAATTATATTTTATATGAATATTTGGGAGTACTAATGTGTAAATTGAGATGCGCAGGAAATTTACCATGTGACCATGGAAAATTACGGAGAATCAAACCTAGACTTATGTATGTTCGTAAAGCCAGGGTTTGTCTATTTGGAGAGACAACACTCCGTTTGTGTTGTATTTTATTCGTATCAGTATATGCTGCATGTGTGTTGTGTGTTATTTAAATTTATTGTGTAAAAACCTCAAGAGACAATTTCATGTTTATTTTTGTAAAAGTATTTTATTAGTGCCACTTGACACATGTGTGGATTTAAATTTTAATATTTTATCTTGTCTCTTGATGGGAAAGTGTTAATTATTATTATTTTTAAATAAAATAATGTGTTGTCAAAAAGATATTTTGAGAATATAATATTTGGTGTGGTCAACTTATGTTTGACCCGAAAATAAACTCCAGAGGGGTTTAAAATGGGTTAAATGAACACGTAGGGGTAGTTTATTAGGGTTTCCTGAAGCCCATAAGGTATACCTAGGGGTTAGGGGTAATTTTAGGCAAGTTTCTACTTTATTATGATCTTTTTAACGCTTTAAAAATTGGCTTTTTTGAGTTGAGCGAAAATTGAAAATTGAAGGAAAATCAAATCCAGATTTTTCCTCTTGGAAGGAAAGTCTTTTTTTGCATTTTTGCTTTCTTCCTTCTTTTTGTTGATTTTTCTTAGAATCCTGTGAGAACTCAGTGAGTGAGCTTCTTAAGGAGGATTTTTGGGAATAGCTGGTTAATCACCCACTCTCCATTTTTGGAGACAGAAGAAAAAAATTTGGAAGAAAAATAATGTTATGGGATAAAGAAATTGATTAAGGAAAATAAAGGATTGTGGATTGGGCAGCTCTTCTTCAGATATCATTATAACCTCTGGGCAGATTAAGGTTGGTTTCATTTTTACTTTTAATGACTTGTTTTTGTTTGTTTCTGAAAGTTGTTGAATAAGAAAATCTGTTTTCTTGAAAACGAATGTTTGAAAATCTTTTGGTTTTGTTTTATGAATGAAAGTGTTTTGGGAGTTTTCTCAAGATCTCTCTTTCTCTTGGGAGAGAAGAGGATCTTGAGGGTGGTAGCAGTGACAGCCCTTGAGTGAGAGACTCTCTTTAGAGAGCGATCACAAGGGATCTTTGTGTGACCCTTGCTGCATGGCCTGTTTGTGCAATGGGGGTCATAAGGAGGGTTATAAGGCTAGAATGCCTTTGGGGGGCATAAGGATTATGGGGTTGAGATTTTTGATATGTTATTTGTGCCATGAGGTGGCTTCTTGTTATTACATACTTGCAGATTCTCCTCAGGGTATTTGGTCCACTACCACCCTTTTAAAATGTTCACCACCAGAGTGTGGTGCTGTGAAAACCAGGTTGGGAATGTGTCTGGAATATTTGTATGTTTTGTGTTTCTTTGTGTTTGCCTGTTTGTTACCCGTCTAGGAATTGGTTCTCCGAGCTCGGGGGTGGCTACCAGTTAGCCTAGGCTGGGAGGTGAGCACTCCGTGGTCAATTTTGTGTTTTCTATTATGCAGGAAATTCAGAAGAAAGAGGATAGGATTCATGAAAGATATTCAGAAGATTGTATTTGAAGATATTTGAATTCAGTTGCAGATGTATGTTTAAAGTTGTTGTAAATAAATGCCTCAATTCAAGAGAAAGGAGAAGCAAGTTGAAATTTGTATTAGTAGACTTGAAGTCTTAATGTTGTGACTGTTCAGAGAAATCATTCTGTAAATTTGGTAGAGTATTTAGAGATGTTTTAAAGAAAGAAAAGCTTGTTATTTCTACTTCTGGTTTTATAAAAAAAAAGGGGGTTAAATTGTGTTGCATGCAAAAAAAAAACTTCTTGTATTTTGGAAAGAAATAAAAGATTTGTTTTTCATTTAGACTTTAATTATGTTTCACTTGTGGCAAATAAAAGATTATTGTTGTTGATAGATTTCTATGTTTTTTTATAAAAAAAGGTTGTTTTAAGTGAATATTCTATTTTAAAAAATATATATAAATGGATTTCTTTATTTCCAGAAAAAGTATCATGTATCTTTATAAAATACTTTGAATTGTATTTTTGAAAACATTGATTTAAAAGCTAGTTTTATAAATGAATTTATATATATATATATATTTCTATTTTTGATTAAACTTAATGTTATCTTTTTCTTTATTATATTAGCGTAAAAAAAATTGCATGTAATAATTCCCTTTTAAAAAAAATATATAAATTTTATTTGGAATTAAATTTATCTTGTTATTTACGCATGTTAATTTTTGTAAATACCATATATATTTATATATATATACATATATGTATATATATAAATATATATATTTATATATTTATATATATATATATATATATATATAAATGTTAATGTTTTTAAAAAAAAAAATTTTAAAAAAATATAAGTTGGGGACCCCGCGGGCTCCACTGTGTGTACGCACAGTGGACGACCGCGCGGCGCCCACTGTGTGCACACACAGTGGAGCCGCTTGCGGCTCCCACTGTGTGGGCACACAGTGGACGGCCACGGCCGCCACTGTGTGGCCACACAGTGGTGCCGCCAGCGGCGCCCACTGTGTGGGCACACAGTGGTGCTGCGGCGCCACTGTGAGCTCACACAGTGGTGCGCGCGGCCAACCCGCCACCCGAAAACCTGCCTCCTTCCTTCCGCAACCTGCTATATGATTTCATGGCCGCCTTAGGGGTTTCGGCCCAGCTTGAAAACGGTGACATGTTAAATAAGATTTTTGGGTAAAAAACCCTAGCCGGATGGGCTAGGGCAAATTTGGTTTTCAATTAAAAGTTAAGTATTAGTTAGTTAGATAATATAGATATGGTAAAAAAAAAAATTAGAACCCTGATTAGGGTTGGGCAACAATATGGCTTTTAATTAGGAAATTATAATGGAATTCAAATTTAGAATTAAAATATTTTCCATTTAAGAAAAACATACATATATATATATATATATGTTTCCATATAAACATATGGGAATATATGTATGTATATAAATGTATGAATTTGAGCACTTGTATAGTAATTAAATTTTAATATATAAAAATAGGCATATTCCAATATGAATATATGTATATATTTAAATAATCCTGATTTTTATTTGGGGTAAAATATAAAGAGAAAACTTTTAAAAATTTGAAAGGGCTATATAGTCATGTTAGAGGACAAATTGAAATAACTCTCTTAATGCTATTAGTAAGATTAATTTAATAAAATTATTAACTAAATATCTTTTGGAGATAGAATTTAAACCAGTAGGTTTTTTTTTCGCAATTAAAATATAACAGATTGTCGATGCTTCGTTCGTTTCCGAATGAGCTCGAATTTATTAATGAAATTTTCGTTAACGCTTGTCGCAAGAGTGTGCTTGTTAATTAAATTAGTATCTTTTAAAAAAAAATTTGTTCCGTTTTTGCCCTAAATTTTGGGCATGACATTTTGGTATCAGAGCAAGGTTTCCACACTAGGAGCCTTACTCACTTACGTTTCGCCTTAGAATATTTAAAAATTATTTTGTTAAATGGAATTTTGCATTTAAATAAATTTAATTCTAAAAGAAATAAATTAATTGTTTTGTATTATTTTCCTCTTAGGATGCCTCCGTTGACGCGACAAGCTCGCAAGCGCGGACGGGGTCCTAGACGTGAGTGCCTAGCTCGCGATGAGGAAGAGAGGGAGGCATCGGTTCCAGAGGAGAACCCAGGAGCACCTCCCGAACAGCCAAATGAACCTAACCGTGACCTTCTAGCAGCCATTCAGAATCTCATTGGCATTGTTCAGGAAAGGATTCCTGCAGAGAACCCTCCGGTTAGGAGTCATGACTCTGGGAGTCATAGATCTATTGATAGAGAACGAAGCAGGAGCCCGGCTCCGATTCCTGTAGAGAGCCAGGGTGGTAATGAGCCAGAGTCAGTGCATATGCCAGGACCACCTCCTGCAGTGGAACCAGTTTATTTTGAGAGAGGTCGTCGAGATCCAGGGGATCTCATCAGAGAGGTCATGCGCCTCCAACCACCATCCTTCGGAGGTTCTACAGATGGAGTAGAGGCCGAGGCATGGCTTCTGAGTCTTGAGAGGTGCTTTGCATTGCGTTCTTATGAGAGCAACTTGAAAGCACGTGTTGCAGTTCATCTTCTGAGAGGGACAGCCTCCACCTGGTGGAGACAGGAAGAGTACAAATGCGGATTAGTACCTGATACACTCACTTGGGAGATATTCACCGAGAGGTTCCGTGAGAGGTACCTATCAGAGCACTTCAGGCAGCGTCGTATAGACGAATTTCATGATCTCCAACAAAAAGGCTTGTCAGTAACCCAGTATGAGAGTAAATTCTTTGAGTTGTTGCCATATGTAGATTATCTAAAGGATGAGAAACTTCTTGTAAACCGCTTCATCAGGGGATTGAATGCCGGTATAGCCGGGCCTGTTAGGATGTCCGCTCCAGAGAGCCTTCAGGTTGCTGTAGAGAAGGCACTGATTGCCGAGGAAATTCAGGTTAGACCACAGGACAATAGGGATCGGTATCAGAACCGAAATCCCGCACCTCAGACTTATGGATTCCAGAAACCACATTGGAAGGGGAACAACCAAAATTTTCAGGGGTTCTCCAAACCCCCTCCTCCACAACAGACACCACAGAACCAGAAACAGAAGCCTCCACAGTATCAGCAGGGCTCCAAGCCCAAGCAGTGGCAGACTCAGGGACAGAAACGTGATCAGAGAGCACAGGGGCAGTACACACAGCCGGCGGGGACTCAGCAGTCCTCCAGGGGTGGGTACAGCGGATCCAGTAGGACAGGAGGTCAGGGATTTTCTAGGCCTCAGGGTGCCCAGTTCCAGGCACGGGGTTCTTGCTTTACTTGTGGAGCCATGGGGCACTTGGCGAGGGATTGCCCTCAGGGACAGGTAGCAGGGAGTCAGCGGATGGCCGCTTCAGAGCCGACAGTTGGTGATATGGGCAGGTCCCATAGAGTATTCACAGCGGTTGACAACCGCCAGGCCGATCATCAGGCCACGGTTATCGAATCTTCAGGTATAATCAGAGGTAACAATGTATCTATTTTGTTTGATTCAGGAGCTACTGACTCCTTTATATCTCCGTTGGTTGTGGAGCATTGCGGGCTAGTGGCAACTAGGCAGGGTGTCAGTTGGGAAGTGGAATTAGCTTCAGGGGCTAGAGTGTCAGTGGAATCCGAGGTTAGGGCATGTCAGTTGCAGATTGGCAAGACCACCATTGTAGTAGACCTTAGAGT
Source organism: Cryptomeria japonica (assembly GCF_030272615.1). Taxonomy (NCBI): domain Eukaryota; kingdom Viridiplantae; phylum Streptophyta; class Pinopsida; order Cupressales; family Cupressaceae; genus Cryptomeria; species Cryptomeria japonica. The sequence goes on along the minus strand of NC_081412.1, from coordinate 518,603,429 downwards.
GACTCCACTTGGATCTTACGGAATCGTACTTGGCATGGATTGGCTATATGCCCACAGAGCCAAGATGGATTGCCGCCTAAAAAAGATCGAGTGTGAGGATGATCATTGTTCGCCCATAGTTATCACCGGGATTCAGAGGCCCGTGTCTCTTCGGATGATCTCCGCAATGCAGCTCAAGCGGAGCATGCGGAAGGGATGTCAGCTTTTTGCTATCACTATCAGTGACAGAGGAGAAGAGGAGGAAAAGGAAACATCGCTCGATGACCATCCTATCCTTCAAGGATATTCAGACGTATTTCCTTCAGAGTTACCGGGAATGCCTCCCCGCAGAGAGATTGATTTTCATATAGACCTTGTACCAGGAGTCGAGCCAGTTTCCAGAGCACCTTATAGAATGACCACAAATGAGCTTAATGAACTTAAAATTCAGCTTGAGGAACTTCTTGAGAAGGGTCATATCCGTCCTAGCGTATCCCCGTGGGGTGCACCAGTTATCTTCGTTAAGAAGAAGGATGGATCTCTCCGATTGTGTATGGATTATCGGCAGCTAAATAAAGTAACCATCAAGAACCGATATCCTTTGCCTAGAATTGATGATTTATTTGACCAGCTTCAGGGTGCCAAAGTCTTTTCCAAAATAGATCTGAAGTCAGGATACCATCAGTTGAGAATAGTGGAAAGTGATATCCACAAGACCGCTTTTCGCACTAGATATGGTCACTATGAGTTTACCGTAGTCCCCTTTGGACTTACGAATGCCCCAGCAGTTTTTATGAGTCTCATGAATGGGGTGTTCCGTACCTTTCTGGACCGTTTTCTTGTTGTGTTCCTCGATGATATATTGATATATTCTCGGAATGAGAAGGAGCATGAGGAGCACCTGAAACAGGTATTGCAGTGTTTGCGAGATAACCAGTTGTTTGGCAGCCTAGCAAAGTGTGCTTTCTTTCGATCTGAGGTCAAGTACCTTGGACACGTTATTTCCTGTGATGGGATCTCAGTTGACCCATCAAAGATTAGGGCTATTATGGATTGGCCAGCGCCTACCAGTGTGACAGAGGTCAGGAGTTTTATGGGTTTAGCAGGATATTACCGACATTTTGTCGAAGGGTTCTCCAGAGTCGCACACCCTATTACCTCTCTTCAGCGTAAAGGGAAGAAATTCGAGTGGACAGAGAAGTGCGAGAAGGCCTTTCAGGAACTCAAGAAGGCACTTACTAGCGCTCCTATCCTTGTTGTACCAGATCCTTCAGCTGATTTCATGGTTTGTACCGATGCTTCCTTGGAGGGTTTAGGGGCAGTTCTTATGCAAGGTGGTAGGGCCATAGCTTTCGAATCTAGGAAGCTTAAGACTCATGAACTTAATTATCCCACTCACGACCTTGAGCTCGCAGCAGTAGTGCATGCACTTGTGAGGTGGAGACACTTCCTTTTAGGACATCACTTTGAGTTGCATTCAGATCATCAGAGTCTTCAGTACATCTTCACTCAGCCGAACCTTAATGCACGTCAGAGGAGATGGATGGAGTTTTTGTGCGAATATGATTTTGACGTTCACTACATCAAGGGAAAGGAAAATGTAGTTGCAGATGCCTTGAGTAGGAGACGTCATGAGGTTTGCACCATATCCATGGGCACAGACTTGAGGGACCGTATACTTCGGCACTTGTCAGAGGATGGATGGTATGCAGAGGTTTGTCAGGTGTTATGTTCTCAGGTTACTCTAGAAGGGAAATATGTGGATTATTCTTTGGAGTCCGATGGACTATTACGCCATAGAGGGCGCATTTATGTACCTTCCTCCGGAGGGTTGCGAGAGTTCATTGTCTCGGAAGCTCATAGAGCTCCTTATGCAGCGCATCCCGGGGTTAAGAAGTTGCATGCAGACTTGAGGCAGTTGTATCATTGGCCGGGAATGCGGCAGCTCATTGCTGAGATAGTAGCTCGGTGTCTCGAGTGTCAGAGGGTAAAGGCGGAGCACCGCCATCCAGGTGGGTTGCTTCAGTCTCATGCTATACCAGAGTGAAAGTGGGATACTATATCCATGGATTTCATCGTTGGTCTCCCTATGTCTTCTCGTCGCCATGATGCTATCTTGGTGACAGTTGACAAGCTGACCAAAGTAGCTCACTTTTCACCAGTCCGTACTACATTCACAGCTCCTGCAGTAGCACAGGTGTTCTTGCGAGACATTGTTAGACTTCATGGCGTACCCCGCAAGATTATTTCTGACAGGGATTCTCTTTTCACTTCTACCTTTTGGAAGTCATTACAGGCAGCTATGGGCACAAAGCTCAATTTCAGTATAGCTTATCACCCGGAGACAGATGGTCAGACAGAGAGAGTCAATCAGGTGTTAGAGGATATGCTTCGTATGTACGTCATGGATCATCAGACCCGGTGGGAGGAGTATCTTCCCTTAGTGGAGTTTGCCTATAACAATGGGCATCACACTTCTTTGGGGATGCCACCATACCAGGCATTATACGGCAGGCCTTGTAGGACGCCCTTAAGTTGGGATCGCTTAGAGGATAGAGTTGCTATTGGCCCTGAGTTAGTTCGAGATATGGAACAGCAGGTGGATTTGATTAGGCAGCGTCTCAGAGAGGCTCAGGATAGACAGAAGAAGTATGCCGATGCAAAGAGGATTGACCGTAGTTACTTGGTAGGAGACAGAGTTTTCTTGAGAGTGCGACCGCATAAGAGTCCGATCCGTTACGGAAAGGGTTCTAAGCTCGCACCTCGCTTTGTAGGACCTTTTGAGATTCTGGAGAGGATAGGCCCAGTAGCCTACCGTTTAGCTTTGCCACCTAGCCTGTCACGCATCCACGATGTGTTTCATGTTTCAGTTTTGAGAAAATATATCTATGATGAGTCTCACATTTTAGATTGGGATGCCTTGCAGGTGGAGTCGGACGGGCAGCTAGCTTTGGAGCCCATTCGCATTTTGGCACGCCGGACATTGGCCCTTCGAGGTCGAGAGCTGGACCAGGTTAGGGTCCAGTGGGATTGTTATGATGAGGTTACGGCTTCATGGGAGGACGCAGCACGTATGAGATCAGAGTACCCTCACCTCTTTGATGAACTCCAGGAGGAAGTTCATGCCTAGAGGGGGAGGATGTGAGGCCTCACCTCGACTCAGTTTGACATTCAGTGGATTTTATATTTTAGACTACTATGGATACTTTGTGTTGATGCATTTTGAGACTTAGAAATTATATGATTTCAGGATATTGGATAACATTGCTATGAATTTATGTTTTACTTACATGCTTTATGAGATAGAACACTACATGATTATTAGATAGAATGATATTGCAATGATAGATGTCGTTAATGAATTTGCAGGACTTTACTTTGAATATAGAACTATGATGTATGTTTAGTTTATGTGAATTGGGATGAAAATTGTTTATGTGAATTTGCTTGACAAAAGATGTATTCAATCTGTGCAGATGAAAATTGTATGCAAGTAATGATGTGCATTGTTGTATAATTGAATTATATTTTATATGAATATTTGGGAGTACTAATGTGTAAATTGAGATGCGCAGGAAATTTACCATGTGACCATGGAAAATTACGGAGAATCAAACCTAGACTTATGTATGTTCGTAAAGCCAGGGTTTGTCTATTTGGAGAGACAACACTCCGTTTGTGTTGTATTTTATTCGTATCAGTATATGCTGCATGTGTGTTGTGTGTTATTTAAATTTATTGTGTAAAAACCTCAAGAGACAATTTCATGTTTATTTTTGTAAAAGTATTTTATTAGTGCCACTTGACACATGTGTGGATTTAAATTTTAATATTTTATCTTGTCTCTTGATGGGAAAGTGATAATTATTATTATTTTTAAATAAAATAATGTGTTGTCAAAAAGATATTTTGAGAATATAATATTTGGTGTGGTCAACTTATGTTTGACCCGAAAATAAACTCCAGAGGGGTTTAAAATGGGTTAAATGAACACCTAGGGGTAGTTTATTAGGGTTTCCTGAAGCCCATAAGGTATACCTAGGGGTTAGGGGTAATTTTAGGCAAGTTTCTACTTTATTATGATCTTTTTAACACTTTAAAAATTGGCTTTTTTGAGTTGAGCGAAAATTGAAAATTGAAGGAAAATCAAATCCAGATTTTTCCTCTTGGAAGGAAAGTCTTTTTTTGCATTTTTGCTTTCTTCCTTCTTTTTGTTGATTTTTCTTAGAATCCTGTGAGAACTCAGTGAGTGAGCTTCTTAAGGAGGATTTTTGGGAATAGCTGGTTAATCACCCACTCTCCATTTTTGGAGACAGAAGAAAAAAATTTGGAAGAAAAATAATGTTATGGGATAAAGAAATTGATTAAGGAAAATAAAGGATTGTGGATTGGGCAGCTCTTCTTCAGATATCATTATAACCTCTGGGCAGATTAAGGTTGGTTTCATTTTTACTTTTAATGACTTGTTTTTGTTTGTTTCTGAAAGTTGTTGAATAAGAAAATCTGTTTTCTTGAAAATGAATGTTTGAAAATCTTTTGGTTTTGTTTTATGAATGAAAGTGTTTTGGGAGTTTTCTCAAGATCTCTCTTTCTCTTGGGAGAGAAGAGGATCTTGAGGGTGGTAGCAGTGACAGCCCTTGAGTGAGAGACTCTCTTTAGAGAGCGATCACAAGGGATCTTTGTGTGACCCTTGCTGCATGGCCTGTTTGTGCAATGGGGGTCATAAGGAGGGTTATAAGGCTAGAATGCCTTTGGGGGGCATAAGGATTATGGGGTTGAGATTTTTGATATGTTATTTGTGCCATGAGGTGGCTTCTTGTTATTACATACTTGCAAATTCTCCTCAGGGTATTTGGTCCACTACCACCCTTTTAAAATGTTCACCACCAGAGTGTGGTGCTGTGAAAACCAGGTTGGGAATGTGTCTGGAATATTTGTATGTTTTGTGTTTCTTTGTGTTTCCCTGTTTGTTACCCGTCTAGGAATTAGTTCTCCGAGCTCGGGGGTGGCTACCAGTTAGCTTAGGCTGGGAGGTGAGCACTCCGTGGTCAATTTTGTGTTTTCTATTATGCAGGAAATTCAGAAGAAAGAGGATAGGATTCATGAAAGATATTCAGAAGATTGTATTTGAAGATATTTGAATTCAGTTGCAGATGTATGTTTAAAGTTGTTGTAAATAAATGCCTCAATTCAAGAGAAAGGAGAAGCAAGTTGAAATTTGTATTAGTAGACTTGAAGTCTTAATGTTGTGACTGTTCAGAGAAATCATTCTGTAAATTTGGTAGAGTATTTAGAGATGTTTTAAAGAAAGAAAAGCTTGTTATTTCTACTTCTGGTTTTATAAAAAAAAAGGGGGTTAAATTGTGTTGCATGCAAAAAAAAAACTTCTTGTATTTTGGAAAGAAATAAAAGATTTGTTTTTCATTTAGACTTTAATTATGTTTCACTTGTGGCAAATAAAAGATTATTGTTGTTGATAGATTTCTATGTTTTTTTATAAAAAAAGGTTGTTTTAAGTGAATATTCTATTTTAAAAAATATATATAAATGGATTTCTTTATTTCCAGAAAAAGTATCATGTATCTTTATAAAATACTTTGAATTGTATTTTTGAAAACATTGATTTAAAAGCTAGTTTTATAAATGAATTTATATATATATATATTTCTATTTTTGATTAAACTTAATGTTATCTTTTTCTTTATTATATTAGCGTAAAAAAAATTGCATGTAATAATTCCCTTTTAAAAAAAATATATAAATTTTATTTGGAATTAAATTTATCTTGTTATTTACGCATGTTAATTTTTGTAAATATCATATATATTTATATATATATACATATATGTATATATATAAATATATATATTTATATATTTATATATATATATATATATAAATGTTAATGTTTTTAAAAAAAAAAATTTAAAAAAAATATAAGTTGGGGACCCCGCGGGCTCCACTGTGTGTACGCACAGTGGACGACCGCGCGGCGCCCACTGTGTGCACACACAGTGGAGCCGCTTGCGGCTCCCACTGTGTGGGCACACAGTGGACGGCCCCGGCCGCCACTGTGTGGCCACACAGTGGTGCCGCCAGCGGCGCCCACTGTGTGGGCACACAGTGGTGCCGCGGCGCCACTGTGCGCTCACACAGTGGTGCGCGCGGCCAACCCGCCACCCGAAAACCTGCCTCCTTCCTTCCGCGACCTGCTATATGATTTCATGGCCGCCTTAGGGGTTTCGGCCCAGCTTGAAAACGGTGACATGTTAAATAAGATTTTTGGGTAAAAAACCCTAGCCGGATGGGCTAGGGCAAATTTGGTTTTCAATTAAAAGTTAAGTATTAGTTAGTTAGATAATATAGATATGGTAAAAAAAAAAATTAGAACCCTGATTAGGGTTGGGCAACAATATGGCTTTTAATTAGGAAATTATAATGGAATTCAAATTTAGAATTAAAATATTTTCCATTTAAGAAAAACATACATATATATATATATATATATGTTTCCATATAAACATATGGGAATATATGTATGTATATAAATGTATGAATTTGAGCACTTGTATAGTAATTAAATTTTAATATATAAAAATAGGCATATTCCAATATGAATATATGTATATATTTAAATAATCCTGATTTTTATTTGGGGTAAAATATAAAGAGAAAACTTTTAAAAATTTGAAAGGGCTATATAGTCATGTTAGAGGACAAATTGAAATAACTCTCTTAATGCTATTAGTAAGATTAATTTAATAAAATTATTAACTAAATATCTTTTGGAGATAGAATTTAAACCAGTAGGTTTTTTTTTCGCAATTAAAATATAACAGATTGTCGATGCTTCGTTCGTTTCCGAATGAGCTCGAATTTATTAATGAAATTTTCGTTAACGCTTGTCGCAAGAGTGTGCTTGTTAATTAAATTAGTATCTTTTAAAAAAAAATTTGTTCCGTTTTTGCCCTAAATTTTGGGCATGACAACTTAGCCATAAGACATGTACTTATATTTGCATTCAACTAAAATAAGTTACCTTTGGTCTGCATACCGGTGGCCATCAGTCCACCATTCTTTCCTTTAATTTTGCACACTCCATTTTTGAATTCTAGAGTGAGTCCATTGTCATTCAGCTGGGCAACACTCAATAGATTGTGTCTAAGACCTTCTACCCAATACACATTGTCAGCACTGCTCTTTCCATTTAGAGAGATGGACCCTCTGCCTTTGACCATACATGGTGCATCATTACCAAAATGAACCACACCACTATCATACTCTTCCAGAGATATAAACTCTCTCTGGTCACCAGTCATATAGTGAGAACAACCACTATCAATAATCCACTCATTGGAATTATCAAAGTGGGAGACAAGAGCCTTCTTGTCTCACACATCCTCCTTGACTACAACAAACACAATATCTTCATTTTCTTCATCTTCTGATTCCTCATCTGTGACACCTTCATCAACTGCTACAAAACAGTTTCTCTGATTTCCTCCTTTGAATTTCTTGAACCTTTCCAGTTTGTCCTTGTTGTCACCATTAGGACAATTATAGCGATGTGTCCTATCTGGTTAAAAGAGAAGCATTTCAAAGGAAGCTTACCTCTGTATTTGTCGGTTCCCTTAGGAAGTCTCTTGAAAAGAAGAGCTTCAAATTCCATCAGAATCTCCTCATCATCCATTTCTCTACTCTATCTTGGTTCACCATTGGTGCTTGCTTCTTTTCCTTTTCTGGATGGTGCAGCAGATGCTCTAAAAGCTTATTCAGTCTTCTGAACACTGCCATCAAAACTATTTAGCTCATAGGTTGTTAATTTTGCAATGATGGAGTCTAGGGATACCTTAGTCTTGTCTATTGATCTCAACTCTTGAATAGTAGCAACCCTTATTGCATAGACTAGTAATAAGGACCTTAGGACTTTACTAATAACTATAGAATCTTCCATTTTCCCTCCTACACTCTTGATGTCTCCAACAATAGTCTTGATTCTTGTTCCATATTGTTGAATGGTCTCACCTTCAACCATCTGCATGTCTTCAAACTTCCATCTAAGGCTTTCTTCCTTGGCTTGTTTTACATGCTCATCAACACCATAGATATTCTCAAGAGTATCCCATACTTCTTTGGGATTTTCTTTATCCTGGACATCGATAAACTCAATGTTAGATAAGCTGCTGATTAGGGCTTCCATGACTTGCCCATTCTCCTAGATCTCTCTCTTTTGATCATTGGTGAGAGTACCGGTAGGAATAGCGTAGACATTTTCAACATAGCTCCAGTGTTAGGGACCCATGCTTATAATGTATATCTTCATTCTGTCTTTCCATATTTTAAAATTGTCTCTATTGAACTTTGGACCTTCCCTCTTCATCATTACAATAGGATCTTTCCCTCAAGCGGTTAAGCTTACAACACAGAGGACCTGGAGGGCACTCTGATACCAATTGATAACTCAATGATGAACAGTGAGTACCAAAATGGTACTGAGAGGGGGGGTGAATCAGTACAAGCACAAAAACTTTTCTTGAACCAGTTTGATTGCAGACTGTAAACTACTGGCAATCCCTAACATCGATCCAAACCAGATTACTACCGATTAAACACAGTGCAACTATGAAAGACATGACACACATATTTTTTCACATGGAAACCCAATTGGGAAAAACCATGGTGGGGATGAATACCCATAAGCTATTTTGGAACTCTTTAGAAGTCCACTCTATTAGGAGCCAGGTCTGATTAAAGACTGTTACATCAGGTTCTGTTAGGAACCAATCCTGTTAGGGATCATCTGGTTAAGGGATGGCTAGAATACCTGGTTAAGGGTTAAACTCTGTTAGAGGTTACCTTCTTAGAGGATTTTATGAACTCAGTGGCTTTGAGTCACCCTGTTAAAGGATTTATAGCAAGTTGGTTAAAGCTACCCTGTTAAGGGATTTTCCAACTGTTGAAGTGGTTAGAGATCAGCAGGTATCACAATGATTTGGTAATAGCACTCAATGCTAATGCAGATCTGGTTTAGTTCCTTCCTTCTGCATACACACTATGCAGGTATCAATCCTCTCAACTAGTCTGGAAATAATCATGTATCTCTGCACATAGATACACACACAACATTTGCCAACAACTTCAACATGAAACACAACATTGACCTTGTAGGAAAGAGATAGGTCGGTAACATAAACCCTAAACCCTAAACACTTAGGTTGAGAAGATATGTTAGTTCAATTCTAGCCATTGAAAACTTTGCATTTGAATACAACGGTCTTGAATAGATCTCAAGACATTCTCCATCATTCGTTCTTCACCGCTTCTTGGAGGTGATAACCCATCATGCATTCTCCACCATTTGCAGAGAATTCGCACATTCCTGAGGTAGATAGTGTCAATCTCCTTCATGCAAGATCCTTCACATGCACATGGCTAACGTGGCTACATGATCTGACCTCCATTACAATGCTCACTTCAACTGGAAACCCTAAGACTGAGACTACCAACTGGTAGTCATGCCATATGAACCCTTGATACAAAACATTCCATATACCGGTTCTCGATCTGACATACCGGTTCCGGTTCACAACATCATACCAGTTCTATTTCTCATTTTCTTAACTTCAATATACCGGTTCACTCAACATATTGACATCAATGAAAACATACAGTATTAACATGTCATCATGCTCTATACATATGCCAATAGTATGATCAGAGGTAGAGGTATTATTTCTCTAGATGGTAAGAATAATACTGATAATATCTATTATGTAGAAGGTTTAAAGCATAATATTTTGAGTGTTGGTCAATTGGTTGATAAGGGTTTCCAACTTCAGTTTAAAGATAAAAAATGCAAAATCATTTAACAAGATTGGTTTGGAGATTGCAACTGGTATTCAAATAGGAAGTAATATCTTTCACTTGAACACTAGTAATAAAACATGTTTTCTTCCTCATATTGATGAGAGTTGGCTATGGCATAAGAGGTCGTGTCATGTTAATTTTGATTGTATTGTTAAGATCAGTTCAACTAAGGTAGTTAGAGATATACCTAACATTATGAAGCTTCATAATCCGATATGTAAGGAATGTCAATTAGGAAAGCAAGTTAGAAGTTCTTTTAAGACCATACATGATATATCTAATGATGTACTTAATTTGATTCACACTGATTTATGTGGTCAGACTAAAATCTTTCAAGGTGATAGGTATTTCATGTTGATTATTGATGACTATTCTAGAATGATGTGGGTGACTTTTCTAAGGGAGAAGTTTGAAGCTTTTGAGAAATTCAAGATCTTTAAAGTGAAGGTTGAAACAGAAACTGGATTGAAAAAAAAAATTCTAAGATCAGATCATGGCAGTGAGTTCACTTCTCATGAATTTAATAGTTATTGTGAGACAAATGGAATTAGGAGACAACTATCTACTCTTAGGACTCCTCAGCAGAATGTAGTGGAAAGAAAGAATAGAACCATTTTGGATGCAACAAGATCTATGATGATGGAAGCCAAATTGTCTCATATCTACTAGAGAGAAGTAGTGAGTACAATAGTCTACACATTCAATAGAGTTCACATAAAAGGTGAAACTGGTAAGACCCCTTATGAAACTATGGTTTGGACATACCTACTATTAATTATTTTAGAATTTTTGGAAGTAAATGATATATCAAAGGGGATGATTCAATTGGAAAGTTTGATCCTATATGTGATGAAGGGATATTTCTTGGGTATTCAATTCAAATCAAAACATATAGATGTTATAACAAAAGATTGCAGAAAATTGTGGAAAGTGCTAATATGAAAATGGATGAACAGTACATAAATCATTCTATATCATATGATAGGGAACCGATAGTGGAAATTATCATAACTGAACTGACAATGCCTCAACTGGTACAGGAAATTGAAATAGTTACACCGGCACAATCAAAAAATTCAACTGTGACTGATGATCAGAGCAGTGAACCTAAAGTTCAAAAGACACCAAGGTATGTAAGATTAAATCATTCTGAAGATCAAATTATTGGAGATAGGAACAAGGGAGTTATGACAAGAAGAAAACTGGCAAATGAAGAGGTATGTCTTATTTCTTAAGTTGAACTAGCAACTGTTATTGAAGCTTGTAAGGATAAACATTGGTTAAAAGCTATGGAAGATGAATTAGATCAGACAGAGAAAAATGAGACTTGGTCTTTAGTTCCTCGGCCTAAAAATAAGAATGTTACCGGAACTAAATGGGTTTTTAGGAATAAAATGAATGAGGATGGTCAAGTTGTAAGAAACAAGGCTATATTGGTTTGTAAAGGATATTCTCAAATGGAAGGAATTGATTATGGTGAGACATTTGCACCTGTATCTAGAATTGAAGTTGTTAGACTATTTCTTGCCTATGCAGCTTTTAAGAACTATAAGGTTTATCAAATGGATGTTAAATGTTCATTTTTGAATGGTGAGCTTGAGGAAGAAGTTTATATTGAGAAACCTGATGGATTTTCACTGACAGATGATAAAGATATGGTTTGTAGATTGAAGAAAGTTTTATATGGATTGAAATAGGCTCCTAGAGCTTGGTATGCAAGGTTGGATAAATATCTTTTGAAGCTTGGTTTTACTAAAGGCAGTGCTGATAGTAATTTATATTATAAGATCATTGATAATGATATTTTGATTATTGAAGTATTTGTTAAGGATATCATTTTTTGAGGAGAAGATAAATTGTGCATGGAATTTGCTAACAACATGAAGAATGAATTTGAATTGTCCATGATTGGTGAGATGGGAGTTTTCTTACGTTTGCATATTACTCAAATTGACAAAGGCATTTTTATCTGTCAAACTAAGTATTTGAGGGAGTTGTTGAAGAAGTTTTTTATGGATAACTCCAAACTGGTAAGTACCCCTATGGTGACAAGTGAGAAATTATCTATCAATGATACTTCTACACCGGTAAATCCGACAAGGTATAAGTCTATGATTGGTGGTCTGTTATATATAACTCAGACTAGACCTGATATTATGAATGTAGTAAGTACTGTTTCAAGATATCAAAGTAATCCTAAAGAAAACCATGAATGTGCAGTAAAGAGGATATTCTGGTATTTGCAAGGAACAACAAAATATGGTTTATGGTATTCTAAAAATGATGATTTCACTTTATGTGCATATACTAACTCAAATTGGGTAGGAGATACTGATGACAGGAAGAGAACTTCTGGTGGAGCTTTCTTTCTTTGAAAGAAACTGGTTTCATGGATCAGCAAAAAAAAGTCATGCATTTCTTAATCTACTGCAGAAGTTGAGTATGTTGCAGCAGCAACTAATTGCACTAAAGTCTTGTGGATGAAGCAAATGTTGAAGGATATCAGGGTAAATTGTAGTGAACTGGTAGTTATCTACTATGATAACTCTACAGCTATTGACATGTCTAAGAATCTATTATTTCACTCTAAGACTAAGCATATTTCAATAAAGTATAACTTTCTGAAGGACAAGGTAGAATCAAAGGAAGTCAAATTGGTTTATGTGAACACTAAAGAACAGATTGCAGATATATTAACTAAACCACAGTCTAAGGAATCATTTGACTATTTGAGAGACAGGTTAGGGGTTTCTGCCCCTCCAGAAGAGACTTGATTGATGCAGCTTGTCATCAATCTGGCATGCATTACCAGAGACATTATTCATTCTAGCACTGATGAGTGGTGCTACTACTCAAGGGGAGTAGTCAGCTTGGAGTTTTAGAGGTTTACATTATTGCTTTGATAATTTTTGTTAGCATTATGTGAACCAGTATGAGGACATGATGACATTGTATGTTGTCATTGACGTCAATATGTTGAAGAGGTGTGAACCGGTATATGTGAGAACCGGTATAACACTGTGAACCGACATTTGTGCCAAAGTGAAGCGGTGTGTTTGTTCAAGGTGAACCGGCATACGGTTATGGCAACCAGCACATGGAAGCGTTGTATGACTACCAGTTGGTAGTCTCAACTTCAGGGTTTTTGGTTGATATGCTTCAAGCCTGTATGGCTCAACCGGTGCCATTGTGTGATGAATTAGCAATGTAATGAAGAATAGATCATGTTGCCATGTCAGACTTGTGCGCGTGAAGGATCTTGTATGAAGGATATTGTTCCTATCTACCTTGAGAATGTGCAAAGTCTGTAAAACGGTGCTAATGTGTGATGGGTTATCAACCACCATGAAATCAGTGAAAATGGACGATGGAGAATGTCTTGAGATTGGATCAAGACTATTGCAATTAATGGAGTGTTCTCAATGGTCAGGATTTGACTGTTTGAATTCCTTAACCTAATAGGTTTAGAGTTTAGGGTTTATGCTACCAACCTATTTTTTTTCCTATAAGGTTGATGTTGTGTCTCTTTCTTGGGTTGTTGGCAAAAGTTGTGTGTGTGTATCCAAGAGAAGGGATACGTGATTCTTGCCAGACCAAAAGGAGAGAAGTGATACTTGTAGAGTGTAAGTGCAGAAGGTGAAGAGGAGCTTAAGCGGATCTACATTGGCATTGAGTGTTGTTACCAGATCATTGTAATACCTGTTGATCTCTAACCACCTCAACAGTTGGAAAATCCCTTAATAGGGTAGCCTTAATCGACTTGCTGTAAATCCTTTAACAAGGTAATTCAAAGCTATTGAGTTCTTGAAATCCTCTAACAAGGTAACCTTTAACAGGGTTTAACCCTTAACCGGGTATTGTAGCCATCCCTTAACCGGGTGATCCTTAACAGGATTAGTTCCTAGTAGAACCTATTGTAATGTCTCTAACTAGACAAGGCTTCTAACATAGTGGACTTCCAAAGAGTTCAAAAATAGCTTGTGGGTATTCATCCCCACTATGGTTTTTCCCAGTTGGGTTTCCATGTGAAAAATATGTGTGTCATGTGTGATGCTTTTATCTTGTGATGCTTTGCTATTGTCTGTCAAGCATATGATAGTTCTGTGTTTTATGCCTGTCAATAAAACATGTTGAACTAGCTGTTATTATGATATGATGATAGATTACCTATTTATGCATAAGGGTGAAATGGTAGTGTAGTCTTGAATTGAGTGAAAAGCTAAGTGAGTAACCGGTTGATGCTTGTCTCAGACATTCTTAGCTTTACCAGTTGCACTCTATTTCAAACCGGTGTCACTGTCTGCCAGTCATTTGAAGTGTCTGTTGTCAAACCGATTAAGGACTGTATTTTTGTTTGTACTGATTCACCCCCCTTCTTAGTATTGGTTTGGTACTATTCACTTATCATTGAGTTATCAATTGGTATTAGAGCATCCTCTAGGTCCTCTATGTTATAAGCTTAACTACTTGAGGTAAAGATCCCAGTCAAATGATGAAGAGGGAAGGTCCAAAGTTTAACAAGGAAAATTTCAGTATATGGAAAGACAAGATGAAGATATGCATCAAAAGCATGGGTGCTCAACACTGGAGCTATGTTGAGAATGCCTATGTTTCCCCTACCGGTACTCTCATCGATGATCAAAAGAGAGAGATGCAGGAGAATGGGCAAGTCATGGAAGCCCTAATTAGTAGTTTATCTGACATTGAGTTTATTGATGTCCAGGATTAGGAAAATCCCAAAGAGGTATGGGATACTCTTGAAAATATCTATGGCGGTGATGATCATGTAAAATAGGCTAAGGAAGAACGCCTTAGAGGGAATTTTGAAGACATGCGGATGGTTGAAGGTGAGACCATTCAACAGTATGGAATAAGAATCAAAACCATTGTTGGAGATATCAAGAGTGTAGGTGGTAAAATAGAAGATTCCACTATGGTAAGCAAAGTCCCGAGATCCCTATTGTCGGTCTATGCAATAAGGGTTGTTGCTATTCAGGAGTTGAGATCAATAGACAAGACTAAGGTATCCTTGGACTCCATCATAGCAAAGTTGATAGCCTATGAGCTAAATAGTTTTGATGGCAGTGTTCAAAAGACTGAATCAGCTTTTAAAGCTTCTGTTGTACCATCCAGAAAAGGAAAAGAAGCTAGCACTAGTGGTGAACCAAGATAGAGTAGAGAAATGGATGATGAGGAGATTTTGATGGCATTTGAAGCTCTCCTTTCCAGGAAACTTCCTAAAGGAACCAGAAAATACAAAGGTAAGATACCTTTGAAATGCTTCTCTTGTAACTGAATAGGACATATTGCTGCAAATTGTCCTAATGGTGACAACAAGGACAAACCAGAAAGGTTCAAGAAATTCAAAGGAGGAAACCGGAGAAACTATTTTGTGGCAGTTGATGAAGGTGTCACAGATGAAGAATTAGAGGATGAAGAAAATGAAGATATTGTGTTTGTTGCTATCAAGGAAGATGTGTCAGACAAGAAGGCTCTTGTCTCCTGGTTTGATAATTCCAATGAGTGGATCATTGACAATAGTTGTTCTCACCATATGACTGGTGACCAGAGCAAGTTTCTATCCTTGGAGGAGTATGATGGTGGTGTGGTTCATTTTGGCAATGATGCACCATGCATGATCAAAGGAAGAGGGTCCATCTCTCTAAATGGAAAGAGTAGTGCTGACAATGTGTATTGGGTTGATGGTCTCAGACACAACCTTCTGAGTGTTGCCCAGCTGAATGACAGTGGCCTCACTCTGGAATTCAAGAATGGAGTTTGCAGAATCAAAGGAAATAATGGTGAATTGGTGGCCACTGGCATGCAGACCAAAGGTAGCCTATTTCATCTGAATGCAAATATAAGTACATGTCTTATGGCAAAATTTGATGATAGTTGGATATGGCATAGGAGACTCTGCCATGTAAAATTTGATAACATTGTGAAAGCTAGTAAGATCAAGGCAATTAGAAGGTTGTTGGTGCTAAGCAAACCGGATAATATCTTGTGTAGAGAGTGTCAATTGGGGAAAATGTCTTCCTCAACCTTTAAAGGTAAATCTTTCACTGCCGACAACTTGCTTGATCTTGTGCATATTGATTTGTGTGGTCCTATGAAAACTAGAAGTGTGTAGGGTGATAGGTACTTCATGATTCTCACTGATGACTACTCAAGAATGATGTGGGTCACATTCTTGAAAGACAAGCCTGAAGCCTTTGTAAAGTTCAAATCTTTCAGAGCTTTAGTGGAGAAGGAAAGTGGTAAAAGGATCAAGTGCCTGAGAACTGATCAAGAAGGGGAATTCACTTCCGGTGAATTCAACAAGTATTGTTAAGAACATGGCATCAAGAGGCAATTTTTTTCCCCCTGAACTCCACAGCAGAGTGGCCTAGCAGAGAGGAATAACCGGACTATGGTTGAAGCAGCTAGAACCATGTTGATTCAAGGAAAGGTAGCTCACACCTTTTGGAGAGAAGCGGTGAGCACTATAGTCTACACAATGAACCGGGTACTCATCAAGAAAGGTAAGGATAAAACTCCTTATGAGTATTGGACCAGTAAGACACCTGTGGTTAGCTACTTTAGAGTGTTTGGTAGCAAATGTTACATCAAGAGGAGTGAACACCAGAGCAAATTTGATGTGAAATGTGATGAGGGAATATTCCTAGGATATTCCACCAAGAGCAAAGCTCTCAAGTGTTTTGATAATAGAACTTAGAGAATTATGGAAAGCATCAATGTAAGAGTTGATGACACTTTTGACAAAACTGAGGAAACCAGTAGTGAGAAAGCAATAAACAAATCGGTTGCAACCTTCTAGGAACCGGTTATTAGTTAACCTAGTACCAGTAACAGTGTTCCTACACCGGCAAATGTAGATGTTGATACTGATGGAGATGAGGATGAAGAAGAAAAGCAAGAGGAATCTATCAAGACCATTCCTCGGTATGTTAAGCTGAATCATGATCCTAAGAGATAAGGATGCAGGAATCCTTACAAGAAGAAAGGTCAGAGGAAACTCATGTGTGATCTCTAAATTTGAGCCTAAAACATTCAAAGAGGCACATAAAGATGAAGACTGGATCAAGGCAATGGAAGAGGAACTTGATCAGATAGAGAAAAATGGTACATGGTCTTTGGTACCCAGACCGGAGCATAAAAATGTCATTGGTACCAAATGGGTCTTCAGAAATAAGCTGAATGAGGATGGCATAGTGATAAGAAACAAAGCCAGATTGGTATGCAAAGGATATGCTCAAGAAGAAGGAGAAGACTATGGAGAAGCATTTGCTCCTGTAGCCAGATTGGAAGGAGTTCGTATGCTTCTTGCATATGAAGCTTTTAAAGGCTTCAAAGTATATCAAATGGATGTAAAATCTGCATTCCTAAATGGTGTACTTGAAAAGGAGGTGTGTATAGAGAAACCAAATGGGTTTTCCCTATCTGAAGACAGTGACATGGTATGTAGGCTACATAAAGCCCTATATGGACTAAAGCAGGCACCTAGGGCATGGTATGAACGTCTGCATTCCCATCTTGTGAAGATTGGATTTGAAAGAACAAGTGAAGATAGCAATATCTACTTGAAGTCTGAAGGAGATCAGATCCTGATCTGTGAGGTATTTGTTGATGACATTATCTTTGGTGGAGATGACAAGATGAGTCATGAATTTGCAAATGAGATGAAGAAAGAGTTTGAAATGTCACTTATAGGGGAGATTAAGTTCTTCATTGGACTGCAAATCCAGTAGATGAAGGATGGAATCTTTATCACTCAGTCCAAATATGTCAAAGAAGTGTTGAAGACTTTTGGCATGGAAGACAGCAAACCGGTTGGTACACCGATCATGACCGGTTGTAAACTATCCAAAGAGGATGACTCAGCATTGGTTGATGAAAAGGAATACCGATCAATGATTGGTAAACTGCATTATGTAGTGCATAGCAGACCAGATATTGCCCATGTAGTTGGCATTACTGCAAGGCTCTAGAAAAGTCCAAGAGAATCCCACTTGGTTGCAGTCAAGCGGATTCTTAGGTATTTGAAGGGAATTGTTGACTATGGATTGTGGTATCCAAATAGCAAGGATTTCAACTTGAAAGTGTTCATAGATGTTGATTGGGTTGGTAATGTAGATGACTAGAAGAGCACAACCGGTGGTGCATTCTTCCTCGGTGGTGTTAGGCTCAATATAGAAAGCTAATGTACTGAGAGGGGAGGGGTGGATCAGTACTCCAAAACTTTTCTTGAATAATAACTTTACTATTATGCATAAACAAAATAGTGCAGTAACATAAAATAAAGTTAAAACAAATAGATAACAATCATACATGATTCACTCCATAACACATATATTTTGGTTACGCAGAAACTCTTGGTTAGAGAGAAAAACTACGGTGGGGATGGTACCCACAACTTCACTACTGCAATAATAAAGAATGCTCTGTTAGAGCTACATTTTAGCTATTTCTGATAGCATACCCTGTTAGGAGTATTAAGATCTATTAGATCTACCCTACTAAAGGATTTTACAACATTTATTCTGAATGTTGCACCTGGTTAGAGACTTTACCATTTATAGACTTGATTAGAGTCTTTTACCCTGTTAAAGGTTTCTCTTTCAACTTCACAATATTACAATAAAATCATTACAAATATCTACAACTTTACATCTGAAATGTTATAGCATATTCTATGTGCTCAGAATAGATTACCTTGCTTATAGCATACCTCGGTAACCCATATAGTAAGTTGGTAAACCCTTCTGTTTACTCTATTCTTTGACTGTTCTCTGAAAACCTTCTCGGTGACCTTTGTGTCTCTGTAACAGTCTTCTTTCATGCATACATACACTTCACTCATGTTGTATAAATAGATCTCTTAAAATGATGATCGAATTCATTGCTTCGATCTTACAAACAAGATTCCTTGAATGAATAACTAAACAAAATATTTCATTAGTTAGATCGTCCTTAAAATCATACATAATCTTTTGGTGCAATTTCCAATGTAATAACGGTTAGATGTGCCTCGATCTTGTAACACATTTTCATATGCATGTCCAGGTTCAATGTATCTTGTAACATGTTACACTCGGTGTATGTCAACTCGGTGTGTCATCTTTGTTGCTCGGTAGTCACGAAAAGATACTCGATAGACAACTCAGTGTATACTGCGTTCTTTGACTACTTTCTTCTGTAACTGACTAGACTGTGCATACCGACTTCTCTGTGTATACTGACTGCATGATTCAGTAGTGCTAACCGACTAGAATATATATTATGACTTTGAATATAAAAACTAATGGCAACTTGATAAGTAGTAACAATCTCCCCTTTTGACATTAGTTGAGATGTTTGACAAAAACTACTTTCAAAGTCATAACTCAAAAAAAAATCTATATACTTTGCAAAATGACTATACTTGACAGTATATACAATAGTCAATGAAATCGTATATTCAGATATACTCCCCTTATCATTATACTGTACATAACTCTGATTTTTCATGCTCGGTTCTATACTTGTGTGCTTTGCTTACTATCCTTGGATACTCTACATACTCTGCTCGGTATACTCCCCCTATATATTATACTCTGAATACTATATCAAAACTGTATCACCAAAACTGTATCACTCCCCAAATATATAGTATCACTCCCCCTTTTTGACAAACATCAAAAACTTAATTTCCATTCGGGGGCGGTAACTGATCAAAAATAGACTTATACTTCTTTCGGGCGTCGATGAGAGCGACTGAGAGTGCATCCTTTACATTTTCCATTAAAGAATTTTGTGCTTGAATATCAGCCAATAGTGATATTAAGCCATCAAGAGTGCTTCCCTCTTGTGTAGTAGATAGGTGTGTAGCTCAGTTAATCTGTCTTGAATTGATGAAAGATGAGGAAGGAATAATGTCTGGAGTGTCATTATATCCATCCTAATCTTATGTTCTTCATTTCTTAGTTCTAATTGTTGAGCCATGAGCTGTTGAAGCTTGGTATAAAAATTTTGAACTGAATTGGGCTCTGTGGTCAACTTATTTGAGAGATCGGTGATCTCTTTCTCAATTACATCAGTTTTATTCTTGATATCTTTAATGAATATAGAAAATGTACGAAGTTTCTGAAATAAATAAAGAATATGATTGAGTTGAGGGGACAACTCAGTAATGAATTTGACAAGCTTGACTTTTCCAATAGCTAGAGCTTTTTGTACTTCTTTTATCATTTTTGCAGTAAGCTCCTTGTCTTTTAGCTTGCTCAAGTACTCAGATGCATCAACTCCAGATGTTTCTATTTGATTAAGGAGTTCATCCAGTTGAATGTGGATGGCTGCATCAGTTTACACTATAGCTGAAGGTAGCATATCTATTAGTAGTGTCTTTACCTTCTAAATTACTTTATTCTTCTTTTGAATGGCCATCTATTTTTCTTGTTCGGCCTTTGCTTTGCATAGTTCACCGAAATCAATAAGTGCTTGCCCCGAGCAACACTATTGGTTTAGATAAATCAACTTTGAAACTATGCTTTTTCACCTTCTTCTCTTTACCTTTGGTTGGGTGTACCAAGACAATAGCTTGTGAGGCTTGCTAACCCTCGGTAGGTTGCTTGGTAGAGGCAACACTTTGGTCGGTTCTTGTAGCTATTGTGGTGTCTTTTGGTGTCTTGGTACTGGGTGTCTCAGCTGCTACATTTTCAGTGCTCGAGGGTGCTTGAGAGGTCTAGGCTTGAGTAGTCTCTTCTGTTGCTTCAAACTTGTGACCTTTGGTGCCTTGTGTTGTATCCTTAGGAGCTTCGGTAGAGACAGGTTGCTTGACCGGCGGATAAGGCTAAACTTGTTCTAAAATGGATTCACTAGATACAAGTTTTTCATATGTAGTGCCTTCTATCATTTCCTGCTTCGGTGCTTCTGCATCCATCACATCTTCATCAATTTGAATAGTGTCAGCTGGGTCTTGCTTGGTAGCATCACGACCGTGCTCAGTGACATCAGGATCTTGCTCGGTGACATCAACAATTTCAACTATAGATTGTTCACCGACATCCTTGATTTTGAATTTTTCCTACCATTTTTCTTTTGTCTCATTCTCTACATCAATATATAGCCCATTCATCAATTTTAAGGCTCTCTGTTTGACAAGAAATTTAGAATTGTAGGTTGTTAGATGTTCCTTTATTTCTACTATAGACATATCAAGAAATAGATGGACTAGACTTCTTTCTCTAATTTGTTTCTTTGAGTCCATTGCATACTTCCACCTATTATCAATATGCAAGTAAAGTTCATTTGGAAGTGACTTTACTAGTTCTAATGGAGCTAGCCGAAACTTTAGAAGTGTGCAAATGACAGCTTCTTCAATTTGTCTCTTTTCATCATTATTCCTTGTTTCATACTTGACATATCTAAATCCTCCAAATCCACCATATTCTTTTAGATTGGCACAAAAGTTTTCAACACTATGTATATTTACCTTCTTGCTCTTTACAATCTGGAATTTGTTGGCATCCTCAGATTCTATTTCACTAGACTCTTTTTCCAGAATGAGTCTCTGAGTAGATTTCTTGTAGGTCTTTGTTACCTTGGGAACAATAACACTCTTTTGTCTCTTACTCGGTGATGCTCCAGATGCTCTTGTGTTAGGTCTCTCTGTTGGAGGTGGAGTCGGTAGGGCCTTTGAAGTGTCCAGTTTCTTTCTTTTCAACACTTTACCCTTAGGCAGTTTAGTGCTCAATGTTATTGCTACCTCTTAAGCTTCTGATTCCTCTTTGGTGATGGCAAGAGTGCCTTTGACAAGTGTAGAGGAAGAGTCTTCTCCAAATTTTTCAGATAATTCCTTAATCATCTTTGTAGCCTTTCTTGTAGCTTTGGGTACTACAATGCTCATTTTTACCTTTTCCTTAACTTCTTCATAAGTTCCATATCTCAGCTCGGTAGCATGCCTTGGAAATGTAAGAAATGCATCACTTTGTTGTTGTGTGATATCATAGTCAATCTCGTAACCCATTGGTGGCAAATATTGAGTCCTTAGTTCCACAGCATTCACATAATAGTAATCGGTGTCTACCTCAAAGCATATATCATCTTTATATTTCTCTACCAGCTAGGGTGGAATCCGGTACCTGTTGTGCATCTTCTCTTGAAATTTTCTAAAGTAGTCATCCATTATATCATTGAAATTATCTCCCAATTTCTTGATAAAGTCATTAATTTGATGGGTGATTGGTCGGTGTAGGTCCCAAACTACTTTACCGACTGATGGAAAGAATTTCTCAAAGTAGAAAAACATGCATACAAGAAGTGAACCAAATTTTAGTGTATTTGCCGAGTTGTTCTTCTTCTACTTCCTTATTGTGTTCAGGTTCTCAAACAAGTTCTTCAATAACACTTCACATAAGTCAACTTTCATTCCCTTTTTCATTATTTTATAAGCTAAGTCAACTGCTGCACAGGGTACACTATTTTCCCTTGCTGATTGGAAGAAACAGTAACCAATTACTCTAATGGAAAACTTAAGTTCTGCATCAGTGACATTGTTCAGTTTTAGTCCTCGATAATCAGATTCAACTCCAATTAAGTTGATTAACTCCTTCTGTGATATCATCTTTTGTGCTCGTGCATGATCATAGATAGGATAACCGGTGATCACATGAATGATTTCCTTGGTGATTTTGAATGGTTGCTCCTCTAGCCACATGAAATCATCATGAACTCTGCTCAAAACAAACTTAACCCACTAGGGTTTGAACACACAGGGATAGGTTAGGGCTTCAGTTAATCCCTTGATTTTGATATGCTCATACTTGCTATCCATTTTTCCATCAATACATAGCTCATCATATGTGTCACTTATCTCAACATGATCGAGTTCTTCAACATGGAATTTGGTGAATAATCTCACATCTTCGACTAACAAGACTCGATCTAGGATGAGTGAAAAGGTAGTTTTCATCTGGTTTAGAGGTGACTTTAGGAGTCAAAGAGTATTTTAGTGAGGGTTTCTCTACATTCTTGACAACTATGGGATCTTGGATCTTGGGTACCATTTGTAAATTTTAGATAAAACTAGCAAACTATCCTTAGGATTTGACGGTTTACAAACAGCAAACGCTTCACACTCAACAGATAATAGCAATTTGACAAGATCGGTAAACTAGCTTAACAGTGTGATGAGATTGATGTAAATACCTTGGATTCGCTTTGAATGAGGTTTGATCACCTTGATTCGCTCTGCTCTGCTCTCTTGAAAACTTGGTAAGTGTAAATGACCGTGAAAATACCTTATCGGGCTTCGTGCGGGTTAGGTCAAAAACATTAAATGCACTCAGTTCACCTTTTAACCAATTTACACCCCTTTTTTTCATTTTAACCGAGTCACCAAATTTCCTTCATTTACCGACTTGACAGGCTTAGTTTCCTATAAAGTACTTTTGATAGAATTTCAAACTTACTGATGCATCTTAACTATGCAGATTTTGAATTTTGCACATAATAGAATAGGAACTGTTATGATTTTAACCTTTTAGAGAATGCAGTCCCTTCATACCTTTACCGATTAATTTGGAATAGGTGCACCTAACTTGGTAGGTAAGGTTCTTTCTTCATTTGACACAATTTCCTTCTTTTTCCAAATCATCTGTAATTTGCCTTTTATCTCTTCAGTGTTTCCTCTAGGTTGATCTCTGCAATCTCCAGCTAAATGTTCAGCTTTGTGACAATGAAAACATGCCATACCAGGATTTCTCCATGATCTTCGGTTGTTCATTCCAAACCTTATAAAACAGTTGGCACTTACATGTCCATATCTTTCACAACATTCGCACCATATCCTTGTATTGTAATCCCATGGTACTGCTGCATATTGTCGGTAAGGATCTATGTGAGTTCGGTAACCTCTAGCGTTTGCTCGGTGTGCATACCACATGTAGTTCTTTTGCTTAAGCCAACACTTCTCGGTACTATGTCCATATCTATTGCAGTTTTTACAAAACCCTTTGAATTTTGCCTTCTGATAATTGTTAACAGACTTTGTCCTACATTGATTAGATGTGTGACCATATTTATTGCAATTGTAACAATAACCATTGGACTTTGTGTCATTCGGTTGCTTACCTTTTCTGATCTGGCATATCTTGGCAGTATGACCTTGATTTCTATAGTAGTAGCAAATAGGCTTCTTTCTTTTGATGTTATTCCTATTTCCAACTTGCTTTGATGATTCTCCTCTCTCGATAGTATGAATTCCTTTCTCGGTAGATTCTTTTCCTTTGTAATCGAGTCCTGCATCTTTGTTGGGTCTTCTTGTATTCAATTGCTCATCCAACATCTTTGATGCTTCATAACTTTTCTTCAATTTTTCTTTGGATTTCTTCTCTATTTCAAGTTCATTGGTCAACCTTGATACTTCAAGTTTCAATGCTTGATTTTCATCATTCTTCAGAATTGCTTCATGATGTGCATAACCTAGTTGATCTGTCATATTTTGTTGAATCCTAGTTAACCTTGTGATTTCATCATTCTTATCAGATACTAAGACTTCAAGTTGTTGTTTCTCTCTTTGTAGATCTCTTGATTTTCGGTCATCTATGTACTGAAATGTTCATGTTCTCTTTTCATTGCTTTTAGTTGATCAACCAATGCTTTGTTCTTTTCTTTCAATACTCCAATCATTTCTTCAGTTTCTTCAAATATACTATTCTCAGATGATGTCTCAATTTGTTCCACTAACTCTTGAGAATCCTACAAGTCATCAAATAATCTTCTTCTTACTTTCAGAGATTTTTGCATTTGCCTTTGCATGTCTACACTCACTTGATTAGCATGATCCAGCTGTTCTTGTAGATATACAATCCTCCAAGATTGTTTGTAGCCTTCCATTGATAAGATCTTTCTATTTAGGTAGTTAAACCCTTTTCCAAGATTCAAGCTCTGATACCAATTGTTAGGCCCAATATGGAAAGCTAATGTACTGAGAGGGGAGGGGTGAATCAGTACTCCAAAAATTTTCTTGAATAATAACTTTACTATTATGCATAAACAAAATAGTGCAGTAACATAAAATAAAGTTAAAACAAATAGATAACAATCATACATGATTCACTCCATAACACATATATTTTGGTTACGCAAAAACTCTTGGTTAGAGAGAAAAACTGTGGTGGGGATGGCACCCACAACTTCACTACTGCAATAATAAAGAATGCTCAATTAGAGCTACATTTTAGCTATTTTTGATAGCATACCTTGTTAGGAGTAACAAGATTTGTTAGATCTACCCTGCTAAAGGATTTTACAACATTTATTCTGAATGCTGCATCTGGGTAGAGGCTTTACAATTTATAGACTTGATTAGAGTCTTTTACCCTGTTAAAGGTTTCTCTTTCAACTTCACAATATTACAATAAAATCATTACAAATATTTGCAACTTTACATATGAAATATTATAGTAGATTCTATATGCTCAGAATAGATTACCTTGCTTATAGCATACCTTGGTAACCCATATAGTAAGTCAGTAAACCCTTCTGTTTACTCTGTTCTTTGACTGTTCTCTGAAAACCTTCTCAGTGACCTTTGTGTCTCTGTAACAGTCTTCTTTCATGTATACATACACTTCACTCATGCTGTATAAATAGATCTCTTAAAACAATGATCCAATTCATTGCTTCGGTCTTACAAACAAGATTCCTCGAATGAATAACTAAACAAAATATTTCATTGGTTAGATTGTCCTTAAAATCATACACAATCTTCTGGTGCAATTTCCAATGTAATAATGGTTAGATGTGCCTCGATCTTGTAACATGTTTTCATATGCATGTCCAGGTTCAATGTATCTGGTAACACGTTACACTCGGTGTATGTCAACTCAGTGTGTCATCTTTGCTTCTCGATAGTCACAAAAAGATACTCGGTAGACAGCTCGGTGTATACTACGTTCTTTGACTGCTTTCTTCTGTAACCGACTAGACTATGCATACCAACTTCTCTGTGTATACCGAATGCATGATTCGGTAGTGCTAACCAACTAGAATATATAGTATGACTTTGAATATAAAAACTAATGGCAACTTGATAAGTAGTAACAGGTGGTAGACTAGTCTCATGGATGAGTAAGAAGTAGAGTTGTATCTCTCAGTCTACAGTGGAAGCAGAGTATGTTGCAGCTTTCATGAACTGCACTTAGACAATTTGGATGAAGCATGTATTAAATGGCTTCAAAGTTCTTGTATCTAAACTGGTAAGTATATTTTGTGACAATACTAGTGCAATTAATATCTCTAAGAATCCAGTTTTACATTCTAGAACCAAGTACTTTGAGCTTAAGTATCATTTCTTGAGGGAAAAGGTTCAAAACAAAGAGATTGCACTGGAGCATGTTTCCAATAAGGAGCAGTTAGCAGACATATTCACCAAGCATCTCCCAACAACTAAATTTATATACTTATGAGGTGAATTAGGGGTCCTGCCCCTTCAGGAGGTGAACTAAAGGTATATGCTCCACATCAGTCATGTATTGCATAGTCAAATCTTTCTTCAGGATTGATGTGTTGAAGGATACTACTCCTCAGGGGGAGTAGCATAATGGAAAAGGGAAGCATGTGCCTCCACTTTGGCATTTTTGTCAAAGGGGGAGAAGATGTGAAGAAGAGAAGATGTGAAGCAGAGAGATATCTTTGTATATTTCCATCAATGCCAAAGGAGGAGATTGTTGGCATTATGTGAACCGGTATAAGGACATAATGACATTGTATGTTGTCATTGATGTCAATATGTTGAAGAGGCATGAACCAGCATATGTGAGAACCGATATAACACTGTGAACCGGCATTTGTGCCAAAGTGAAGTGGTGTGTTTGTTCAAGGTGAATCGGCATACAGTTATGGGAACTGGCACACGGAAGTGTTGTATGACTACCAGTTGGTAGTCTCAACTTCAGGGTTTTCGGTTGATATGCTTCAAGCCTGTATGGCTCAATTGGTGACATTGTGTGATGAGTTAGCATTGTAATGAAGAATAGATCATGTTGCCATGTCAGCCTTGTGCGCGTGAAGGATCTTGCATGAAGGAGATTGTTACTATCTACCTTGGGAATGTGCAAAGTCTGTAAAACGGTGATAACGTGTGATGGGTTATCAGCTGCCATGAAATCAGTGAAAATAGATGATGGAGAATGTCTTGAGATTGGATCAAGACTGTTGCAATTAATGGAGTGTTCTCAATGGTCAGGATTGAACCATTTGAATTCCTTAACCTAACAGGTTTAGGGTTTAGGGTTTATGCTACCGACCTATCTGTTTTCCTATAAGGCCGATGTTGTGTCTCTTTCTTGGGTTGTTGGCAAAAGTTGTGTGTGTGTATCCAAGAGAAGGGATACGTGATTCTTGCTAGACCAAAAGGAGAGAAGTGATACCTGCAGAGTGTAAGTGCAAAAGGTGAAGAGGAGCTTAAGTGGATCTGCATTGGCATTGAGTGTTGGTACCCAATCGTTGTAATACCTGTTGATCTCTAACCACCTCAACAGTTGGAAAATCCCTTAATAGGGTAGCCTTAACCGGCTTGTTGTAAATCCTTTAACAGGGTAATTCAAAGCTATTGAGTTCTTGAAATCCTCTAACAAGGTTTAACCCTTAACCGGGTATTGTAGCCATCCCTTAACCGGGTGATCCCTAACAGGATTGGTTCCTAGCAAAACCTATTGTAATGTCTCTAACCAGACAAGGCTTCTAACAGAGTGGACTTCCAAAGAGTTCAAAAATAGATTGTGGGTATTCATCCCCACCGTGGTTTTTCCCAATTGGGTTTCCACGTGAAAAATATGTGTGTCATGTGTGATGCTTTGCTATTGTATGTCAAGCATATGATGGTTCTGTGTTTTATGCCTATCAATAAAACATGTTGAACTAGCTGTTATTATGATATGATGATAGATTACATGTTTATGCATAAGGGTGAAATGGTAGTGTAGTCTTGAGTTGAGTGAAAAGCTAAGTGAGTAACCGGTTAATGCTTGTCTCAAACATTCTTAGCTTTACCGGTTGCACTCTATTTCAAACCGGTGTCACTATCTGCCAGTCATTTGAAGTGTTTGTTGTCAAACTGGTTTAGGACTATATTTTTGTCTGTACTGATTAACCCCCCCCTCTCAGTACCGGTTTGGTACTATTCATTTATCATTGAGTTATCATTTTTGTCATATTTCTGTCATTGATGTCAAAGGGGGAGAGATATTGATGTGAAAATAAAGATAAAGGAGTTGCATACATTAGGGGGTGTAAAGCGGAAAATCGTGATCGAACCCTAGTTGTTCTCCCCTCTTCCAACTCTGAGGAGAGAGAAGGGAGGTTCGCTAGGATTCGATGGTTTTCACTTAGGGGAGAGACTTTACATTCAAAAGAGGGGTTGAAACCCACAAGATCCAATCTCACGCAATGCAAGATTAGATGCTAAATGTGTTTCAAGGGTTAAGACAGCAAGGCTACCCTCTTTTGTAAAGAATGTTGATAGGAGAATTAAGCTAAGCATGCATAGAAAGTGATAAAGATTCGCTTATAAACTGAGATAGGAATACAGTATGAAGCTGCGGACCTCGAATTAGCAGTAAAATGTCGATACGGCACTGTCCTGCAAATTTGAGCAAAAGTTGTCAGGACGATGGCGCCCGGCGCCACGGTCCTCCGAAAAATCCGCGAAACGAAGGGGGATCTGTTCGTCTCTGCACAAGGATTCCAGATCTTCAATTTCAGCTGCGTACCTGCAACCTACACACAGAAAAGCGAAGACGATTGGGGGGTTAAGGATTAGGGGTTTGCCTTTAGGTCAAACCCCGGTTTTGGAATTAACCAAGAAATGAGCAAGTGCTGTAAATGTAAATGTATGTAAAACAAGTACTAATACCTTGTTCTAAGGATGTTTGTATCCTTATGTGCGAAGGTTTAGATGTTGTATGTTGTATGTTGTAGCATGTAGTATGTGATCTCCTCTTCAATGGTTGAATCCTTGTCTTGAATGCAACACTTAGCCTTGAATGGAGGCTTGAAATGATCAATTGCTTGAAGGAATGCTTGAATACTTGAATGCTTGAATGCTTGAGTATAATTTCCACGCTTTGTACACATATCCTCTTCCTCTTCATGCCAAATGAGAGAGAAAAATGTAGTTTATATACTTGTCATTTAGGGCTGATAGACTGATTTTCCCGACCTTAGGCCGACCAGGAAAGTTAATTTCCAAATTGCAAACAAAAAGACCCGAGACCCCTTAGGAGACCGGGCCCAAAATAGAACCCAGGGACCAGGGCGCTGGGCGCCCTGGTCCCACCTCCCGGGACAGTAGGGTGCAAGGAGGTTCAGGCCAAGGTGCTTGAAAAATGCAGTTTTCAGTGTCGTGAGCAAGTTTCGGGGTCTCCATTCAGGTTGCGTGTTGCATCGCCATCGTGAAGACTGAAATGCAGTCGAAATTGCAAGTGTCGCAATTTTAGGATGCTACAGGGGGAGATATTTATTCAGAACTCTACAGAGATATCATTCACACAAATTTTTGGTTGTCTTCCATAGGGGGAGACTTGTTTGGCATTTTTATGGTACTTAAATGTTTTTCACATCTAGTGTTTCCATCAATGCCAAAGGGGGAGATTGTTGGCATTATGGATGAATTGATTATGTGTTGCATTGATGTTTTTTCATTTATGTCAACACTAGCATATATGGATCATTACTGGCAAATAGGTTTTGGTTACCGGTAGAAGATCTAGTGTTACCGGCATAAGAGAATATCTATTGGACACTTCTAGCATGTTTGGATAAGTGAAGTATGTTTGATTACATGTGATACATGCTTCATGAGAATGTTTTGGTCAGTTGGTATTGGCTTGGTATTGGATTCTATCATACATTCTGGTAAACCCTTATCGGCATTAGTTTAAGGCTCTATCGGCGGAGCTTTCACTAAGGAATCTTGACAGGATGCATAATTGGTGTTGGTGCAGCTTCTACATGGATTTCAGGATGCTGGAGATGTTCTTTGATCGTGTTGGAATTGCTTGAAGACATTGCTTTGGCATAGTGGACCTAGAATAGGTCTAGTACCTATCTAGGTTATGGACCGATATCATCCTAATGTGTACTCAACATGTTACCAGGATGTGTCGAGATGATTTATGGATTTGTTATTGTTGTTTTGATCTTAAGCCGATATGGCATATCAATGTAATATCTTTTAGTTGGCCGACCTAATTGGTTTAGGCCTTAGGGTTTGTATAAATAAGAGGTAGAAACTCTTTGTAGAGTATCATGGTCATGAAAAGGTCATGGTCAAGGAATGTAATGTGTGAATATTGTAATATCATTCAGGCAGAAGAGTTGGTCGATCATTGGTAATCGAATTGGATTCAGAAGAGGATTTAATCCTCTGGCATTGAGCTTAACCGGGACTATAATCAGGCATGGTAGATGCTATTTCTGGTAGTTCATTCTATTGGGATTTTGTCCATTTATCTTGAGATGGTTGTAGCCTCTTTGTAGTCAATGAGACTCTTTTGTAATGAGCAGTACGCTCTAGGAAGTGTGCCTTCCTACAAGTGTAGGCCCCTCATTGTAACACATACTTACTGCAGAAGTATCATCTAACAGTGGGTAGGTTTCCCACTGTGTTTTTTCCCTTTCTTAGTTTTCCACGTACAAATCATGTTGTTATGTGGTATGGTTTCTTTGCATTAATTATCTATTTAATTGTTTGGGTGTATTGTTTACCGGTATCTGTTCCTACCGGCATCTGTATGTGCTCTACCGGTACTTGATCTGTTTAAAGGTTATTAAATGGATTAAAATTTATAAATTGTTAACAACTAATTCACCCTCCCCCCACTCAGTTGTTCACTGGTTATCCTAACACTCTACATACCGAATAATGAAGTTTAAGAATCTTGGGCAAATCTTTGACAGCTTGTGTTGAACTGATCTTGACTATGCAATCAAAGTTTACATGACACATCCTCTTATGCCATAACTAGATTTCATCAATCTGAGCAATCAAGTGAGCCTTCTCACTGGAGTTCAAATGAAAGATATTTCCTTTGGTCTAAGTTCTAGATGTAATCTCCAATCCAGATCTATTGATAATCTTGCATTTTCCATCTTTAAATTGCAAATGAAATCCTCTATCCACCATTTGACCTACACTCAAGAGATTATTCTTCAATCCTTCAACATAATAAATATTATCAGTATTAGTCTTACCATCCAAGGATATTGTTCCTTTGCCTTTGATCCTGCATGCCTTGTTATCTCCAAATCTTACTAGTCCGCCATCAAATTCTTGCAGATTTAAGAATTTCCTCTTGTCACCGGTCATGTGATGTGAGCAACCATTGTCTATAACCCATTCATCCATTTCTTCAATTTTAGCAGCTAAAGCCTTCTCCTTAGTATGAGTTGTATCAATGATGGGTTTTGGAGAATCATCCTTGATAGCAATAAAGACCCAATCTTTACCGAAGATTGCATTACCAGATCCACTTACAGGTTCATCATCATCATTAGTAATACCAAATTCATCATCACCAGCATAATAACATGATTTATCCTTATTCCTTCTAAATCTAGGTATGCTATGATATTTTGGATTAGGCTTATAATTCCTCATAAATCTTTCATGATTTCTAGTAGCTCTTTCAGGACATCTAGAAGCAAAGTGATAAATCTTATTGCATGAAAATATTTAAAAGGTACTTTTCCTTCATACTTACTTCCAATCGGTCTTTTAGGGATTCTTCTAGAAATTAGGGCTTCAACCTCTTCAAGTTTTATATCTTCTCTCTCAATGTCTTCTAAATATTTAGCATATAACTCTATCCAATCTATCTTATGCTTACCAGAGGCAAAATGCTTTAAATGTAGTTTTTGTCTTAGTAGCACTCTGATCACCAAGTTCCTCAAGCTCAAAAGCAATCAATTTCCCAAGTAATATATCTCTGGTAACAGGGGTACTTGACATTTTCTTGAGCTCGTTAATTGTTGTAGCCTTCATCTTGTAAGCCGAAGGTATAACTCTCAGAATCTTTGACACAACTTCATCCTCACTAACTGATCCGCCACAACATTTGATTCTCATGACAATCTCATTCACTCTATCCATTAAATAACTTATCTTCTCATCTTCTTCCATCTTCAAAGTTTCATATCTCACACTAAAACCTTCAAGTTTTGCAATCTTTACTACTTGGTTGCCTTCATAAAGAGTTTCAAGCTTTAGCCAGATCAGTTTTGCATTCTCCAACTCTATGGCATTCAATAGCTTCTCATCAGATAGGGCACTTAGTAATCCTTCTTTTTCTTTGATATCATTTTCAGCTCTCTTGTATTCCTTAGCAGGTGTCGGTGTTCGAAAATTAGGATCATGAGGTATATACCCTTTCTCCACTATTTCCCAAACTTCAGCTCCAAGACATCTCAGATGAATCTTCATTCACTCCTTCCATATTTTGTAATTTATGCCATCAAATATGGGACTCTCCTTTTGGTAGGGATTGAATGTAGAACTTGATGTTGATTCCATCGGATCTCCTCAAGAGGTTAAGCTTCTGTAGAGAGGACCTTGCTCTGATACCAATTGTTAGACAGTTCTGATACCGGGAGAAAACTGAGAGGTGGGGGGGTGAATCAGTTTTCCACCAATATTCACAGTTAATGCAGAATATAACCTTTATACAGGAGCACAAAGAAACCAACACAATGAAAGATAAAGCATGAAAGCACAGTACACACAACACCAATATTTTTGACATAGAAAACCTAGTAAAGGGAAAAAACACGGTGAGAAACCCTACCCACAATCAGATAATACTTTTGCAAGAGTATGTGAAATAATTACAATGGGGATTGCACTTGCAATCAGGCCAATTGTCTAGAGCTCACTACTCATCACAGAAGAAAGTCTCATTGACTTACAAAAACATTGAACTACAATTCGGAAAGAATGAACTATGAAAGTAGCATCTCCTAATGCTTGATACAGTTCTGATTAAGCACAGATGTCTACCCTGCAACACCAAAACCTTTACAATCTTCTGTTGAATGACATATCACTGTTTGCACATAAACCTTTCTCTGATAATTTAGACATAATCAAGAACACCATCCATATCCAAATTACATGAATAAGTCACCTATAAATACAGATCGTCAACCTTATTGATAAGGTCGGCTAAACCCTAAACCCATAAACCCATAATTACAAAAATTGCATCACACGATAGCACCGTACCAATATTATGATTTACATTACATAAAATGGACCTAATTTGAATTCCCAAACAATTATATCCGTCGAAAATCATTCTAAGACCAATCTCCAACATGTTTCACCAACCGGTAGAAACCCTTAGTGTAATAATATAGATTATCTAATCGGATCCAAATAGGACCACCATAACAGCACGCTAGCCAATGCGAAGCCACCAAACAATTACAACATGATCAAGAAGAACCTTCGGCGTGTTAGAAACCATTTCCATAAGCTAGACCAAAATCACTGAACCATATCATCAAATATCGCTAACCAGTAAAGCTAACCGGTACCAGGAAATACCAATCAGGAACATAAGCGATAGCTTTTGGAGCACCATATCATGAACCAAAAGAATATGACAAGAATGTAGCTAATAGGGAGAAACCCACAGGAGGACCAATTAAAGCTAAGTATAACCTTCTTGTTAAAAGACTCCTTCAAATGAGAGAGGAAAGGTTTTGGTTTTCTTGGTAAGGCACACTTTCAATGTTCACAATCTTCACTCAACCCAAGACTTCCTCCTTGAGCTATTCCCATCATTTGTTCATACACTTGCTCAACTCAAACTACCATGCTCTCATTCCTCAACCCATCAACTTCAACATATGGATACCCCTACTCACCACACATTGTTTATGTTGTTTCTTGGTAGCATTTATCTTCTTCAAAAGGTTTATAAAAGGAGTTAAAAACTTTCTTTTGGTTTTGTTCTCAAAGACCTAGTTCAAGCTCACTTGCTCATGGCTTACTCAAACCCTTACTATAGGTCTAAACCCAAAATATAGTACCACTACTCATAATAAGGTGTTAGGAGACTTTCTTGATTGTTTTAAAATGGATTCCAAAGGTTATTCAATACCAATCAACCTTTCACAAATCGGGTTCACACTTTTTGCAAAACAGGGCTACAAGGAATAAGCCCTTTTTAGCCCTCCTGAAACACTATTTTGCTGATTACTCACTCCCAACTTGGAATATTTGAAAAAGGAGAATATTTTTGAGTACCCTTTTGGCCAAAATAATGAATTAGTGCCAAGATAGGTCTTGGAAAGGTCATTTTATGACTCCTATTTTGTAGCCTCAAAACAAGGGTTTTTGTGAGGGTTTTGAAACATGATACCTTGGAAATCACTTCTCCATCTTGTATCAAGCTTCCAAATTGCTTATAAACCTCTTCCACAACATACCAATGACTTCCCTACCACTAACAATCAAGCATTATGCCAAACACTTGGCAAGCAAACTGAAAAAGAACAAAAACACACTGTCAAAATCACTGTTTTTTCTTTTTCACTATCTTTGCTGCACATTAGAGGGTTAGGACTTCCAAAATGATTACAGAATGGAATTATTAAACCTTAAAACAATAAATCAACCCTGCATTCACAAGTTTGGTGAAGTCTTCAAACATGGAAAGCTACAAAAGACAATTTGCTGCCAAGAACCACTTAATTCTCCAAAAACAGGGAACCCGCTGCCCCAATAGTTTGTTGTGATTTTCAAGAGAAAGATAGCTTCTCATGGAGCTCCAACTTGATTCAAATCACTCATAGGGAAGATGCAGACCTTTTCCCAACGTTCTTAGCTCAAATAGACTTTGAGAACAACATTTTGCTCAAAATTTCAATCTACCAGCCAAGTTACTCACTTAACTTGCCTAATAAGTGCTCAAATTCACCTTTTCCATCACAAAGGACAGCAAAAAATTAAAATACAATATGTAAAAAGGTCCAAATTGGTCTCCAAGGTTCATTTTTTCTTGGTTACCCATAGAGGCCAAGTGTTTCAACCTATTTTCTTCAAAACCCCAGTTCAGGGCAGCGAACTGGCAAAAATTAAAAAAAAATTTGATAAACCAAAACACCATAAAAAACCTAACACAAAGAATAGAAAAACCTTCATACAACCATGACAAAAACTCCCATGAAATAACAGTACAAAAATATTGCTTTGTACGGACTGTTACAACAATTTTTGCTCAAAAAGCATGAAAAACAGTCATATTTCATTAACTTCTTCTTGCTAATACCAAGCCAACCTATTTAAAATGTTTGAAGTGTCCTTATATAGGAACAATAAAACTATTTCAACCCTTATGGCGTCCATAACTACCTTGTAGAGTGATTTTACAACTTTTCTCACTTTTTGTCAAAATGTTGCTTGACAACATTGGCAATTTTTTACTCTTAGTGCATTTTTGACCTACAAGACAAATATCTTCCACCTAACCATTTGAGATGGTGTAAAATAAATAAATACACCTACTCCAATTCCTTTCTAGGCTTGTTACAAGGTTTTTAACACATTTTCACTATAATGCCATTTTTGGCTTACAAGGCACTATGGGCCAAAACTAGAAATAAAACTTGTGAAACCTTTGGTAAACCACTCTAAGATAAACCTAAACCATAATGAAACCTAAAACACACACTTGGACTCTTACAATAGTCCTTTATTCAATTCTTGATCCCATCAGGATCAAACAAGCCAAAATTGTGAATGTGCTCTTGCACCAGTAGCCATCCTGAATAACCATCCAAAACCAAATCCAGGGATCTAATCATACCCGATCAAAATCATAGCCAAAACCAAGACAAACACCAAGTCTAACCGGGATAGGTCCAACTGGGATACAATGTTGACATCAATGACAACACTTAACCAAATCCATCATATTTCCAACATAACAAAGATCAATTCAATAAAATTCATATTGCTGAGAAATAAAAAAAAATCTTCTTGACTATCTTGCAGTTCCTTACACATATAACAATGAGGTGTTTTCTTTAGATGAGACCATAAGAATTGAAGTGCAGTATGCTTTCTTAGTTCCTACAATCCTCTCTCCAATTCAAAAAAATACACCATCTCCTACAAAAGAAGTTCCTAAAGAGGAACTCTTAGAGGATGATTGGGGGTCCTTAGATTTCACACCTTTTTTTTCTAGAAAATCTAAGATGTTGGAATTTGGTACTCAAAATGTTTCTCCTAAATCATGTCTAGAAATTGATTTGTCCTCTTTAAACTTCAATATAATTCCACCTAAGAGAAAACCCCCTCTTGATCCTACACATGGATGTAATGGAGAAGTTTTAGGATGTGTGCAACAAAGTTGTGAACGTCATGAGAAATCATACTTTTCTAGTGAAAAGGTAGGGTTTCCAACCTCTTCCTTTGTCAACAACTCCTCCTCCATTGTCTAGTGAATCCACACCTTCTCATTCTAATTTTGTGTTATAACAAGAAACTATATTTTCCAATATTCTCCATGCCAATTTAATCTCTCTTCTTTGGCCTAAAAGAATAAGGAAATGTACAAAACATTATGAAAATTCTTCTTTTTTCAAGTATCATCAAATTCATGGCCATTCTACTAATGAGTGTAAATCTTTGAAAACAAAAATGCAACATTATATTGATTCAGGAACAATAAAAATAACATTTTACCATGAATGGCATATTTATCCTGATCATTTCAAATAACATTCAATTTCCTATTATGTTGCTCCTCACTTTGTGACATTGTCATCCTACCTACTAGGGGCTCGTTGTCATTCATGGTGGTACAATTTCAAGTGCAATTATATTTAGTGAGCAACATAATAGTCTATATATTCTTGTATCTATTCTTGTGGGGAAAGAATATTATATTTTCTCTTCCTAAGGTTTCACTATTTTCACTAGGGATCGCATTATTCATAACTTGATGTCCTTTCTCGCATTGAGTTATCCTTCATGCAAGTACATGTTTTTTCCTTGGTTAGGACCTATTCCTTGCTAGAAATGGTACGTCTTTAATGAATGATGTCTCCTGGGAGAATTTTTGTGATCCTTCTTCTATCTCACTCTTTCTCTTTGAATATTACCTCTTCTTTTTCATTGCATTTTTCATAACATGATGTCCTTTGATACATTGAGTTATCCTTCATGCGAGCACATGTTGTTTCCTCGGTTAGGACCTATTCTTTTCTTTAAATGGTATGTCTCTTATGAATAACCTCTCTTTAGAAGATGAGTAATTCTTCTCCTTGTCCTCTTCCTTAGGGGGCAAGGATGGCATTTTCTTTCTCACTCTTTCTCTTTGAATATTACTTCTTCTTTTGTATTGAATTTTTCATATCATGATGTCATTTCATACATTGAGTTATCCTTCATGTGAGCACATGATTATTCTTTGGTTAAGGCATTTTCTTTGCTTGAAACGATACGTTTCTTATGAATAATATCTCTTCAGAAGTTGTGTAATTCTTCTCATTGTCCTTACACTTCGGGGGCAATGATCTCTCTCTCTCTCTCTCTCTCTCTCTCTCTCTCTCTCTCTCTCTCTCTCTCTCTCTCTCTCTCTCCCCCCTTCCTTTCTAAGGATCCACTTTTCCTTTGTTGAATAGTGTTTTCTTATGATTTGATATGATTCCTTGTGTGAAGCTATTATTTTCTCAAGGATTCTATCTTATACAAGAGGTGTAAGTCCTTAGATACAACCTCTTCTTCACTTGGCAATGTACACTTATCATAAAATTACTCCTCACATTGGCTCAAAAGTATGTCATACTTCATCAAGAATCCCTTTCACCTAGAAATAGGAGGAAGGTATGCATTCTTGTTCTCCTACCCTTCTTTTGGTATAAGATGTTATGTTTGTTAAAGATAGTTCCTCTTGGAGGTAGATTTCTTTTTAGAAAATATCTCCTCGAAGGATCTCCTTTACACTTGTAGCAAAATATCTCTTTTTCAACTATCTTATCCTTTCTTGAAGAGTATTCCCTCTCTAGCTTGTATTTATGACATTGTTGCCTACAGGATATCTCCTTGGTGTTGGAGGTAAGGTATATGTTGATCGATAAAATTGCTTTTATGAATAAAACCTTATGGGAAACTTAGTGATGGTGGACCCACGCATATTCATTGAGTGACCTCTGGGATTTTAGAAGCAGGCTCTTCATATATGGGGGGGTGAAAAGGGATATAGAGAATAACTGAAAGAAAAACTACACTATAGCGATGCGCAGAGATAATTTTAGAACTAAGGGACAAAGATAACTTCATAAACATGCAACTCTAAGGCCCATTCAACAATCTACATTCTTTAAAATTTGAAAATGAAACATAGACAATAACTCATTTGACATAAAGAAATACATAACATTCATCCATTAGATAACAAGTTCATAAAAAAATAGTTCAATTTGTGGAGTCTTATGGCATATATTTCTGAATTCATATAGAATTACAAAATTGCACAGAAACAAGTCTTTGTACAAAATCACAATTATCATAAAAGGCCAAACACACAATTTGAATAGAGTCTCCAATGCACAACTACAAATTAAAGGCGCAATTCTATGAGTCCATTAATTATCTTCTTCCTTCTAATTTTTTGAACCCTTACAAAAGCAAAAAGTGTTTTCCTAAATAAGCCCGAGCTAATGGCCTCGCGGAGAAAACAAAGAGAGCACTTAAAACTGCAAGCATCACTGGCAATGTTGTTAGCAACTGTAAAACGGCTTCCCATGAGCTAAAATAGAAAAGATTCATCTTTTCACGCAATCGCTATCAGATCTTCTAATGGTGGATCAAAACAAAAGAATCTGCAACCACCATAAAAAATGCAAGCTACTGGCGACCAAAACCATCTCCTATAGGTAGTAAATAATAATGCTCAGTGGTTGCATCAATTTCAATGTGGCAGCAGGAGGGAGCATCCTAAGGATGCAACAAAAAAACATAGAGTACCTCACAGGGAACTGCCACGTGGTGTGGGTGAAAACTTACGGACACACAGGCCCACCAATACAGCAAAAAAGGCACACTACCACATGTCAACACCGCTCGGATTCCTGGCCAAGGGAAAGAAGGAGCTTGAACATTATGAGTCATATTTTCGCATGGACGTGGGGAGGCAAAACAACTCTTTGGGCAGAAAAGGACTAAGGCTCGGGAAAAAACAAAAGTAGCTAACTCCCCGAAAAGGGGCAGGGGAGACTTAGAGTCTACATTTCTTGGCAACTGCTAGGGAAATCTCACCCATGGGATGTAGATACCCAAAAATCCTAGTTCACCAATGAGGCTTATGCTTCTAGCTTGAAGAGTCTATCAAAAGTTGTTGCAAGGGAGACCAATCTTCCTTGGAAGGGATAGGTTGAGCCTTGAGAGCTTGATAACCTCGATCCAGCTCACTGACATCCTTGAAAGGAATTATTTATGGTTCATTATAAGCTTATTCAAGCACAACAAGGAGTTTATCCAAGGGAAGAAACAAGGTCATGAACTCATCTGGTTTAGGGGGATCACTCAATGTTTGAAGGGATGAGTGATCCTGCTGCTTCTACACTATCAAACTTGACAGCTACTCGGTTCCCCTAATTTCACCATCCAAAGAAAAAGGAAAGGTAGCCCAAGCTTGACAAAGTCTTCGAGGCACTTTGTGACAAAGATAATGGAGTCATTTAAAGTCAACAAACTTGAAGCAGCTTGTTTGGCCATTTTGCTACAATTGATGAAGTGGTTAGTCTTTTGAATTATTCCTTCAGGATCTGTGACTCTCGATGTAGCTAACTCTTGGGGAGAAGCAGCATAAAGCCAATCAATTAACCTCTGAGCCTTGGGGACCTTAGAAGCCATAGCTTGCATGGCGTGCTCCATGAAAGGGTCAACCTTAGAGTGCAAACTTTGAGAGACTGCTAAGAAATGCAAAGCTAGTTCTAGGAGAAGAGAAGATTGCTTTATCTTTTCCCAATATGCATTATGAAGCTCTTGTATTAGATAAGTGAAGTCCACAGGAGGGGTAGGTTGAGTGGTCGATGGCTTGGAGAGGAGTTCTACTTTGGCTTCTTTGGATTATAACCACTCACAGATCTCTTTTAAATCCTTTGCCTCTTTTGTTGCTTGATGTTGAAGCATTATTATTTGGGTTTGTTTATCCTGAACCTCATCTTGTAATCTCTTTCTTTCTACGTGTTGATTTGCAATGGCCACTTGAGATTCATGAAGCTCTTGGGAAGATTGAGTTTTCAAGGTCTAGAAATCTTGCAAAACCTTATCTTTTACTGCTCTCTCCTCCGCCAGAAGGATTTGAGTGCCAACCAATTCTTGATGCTCCTTCTCTTTTTCTGCAATGGCTTCTCACAACTGAGCTTGAACTTGGGCCATATTAGAAGAGGTAGATTGGATGCTCGATAATTCATGTGTTTTATCGAGTAGCTCCTGGAAAGTTACTTGCTTAGCATTTTGCTCTGCACGCAATAGGCCTTCGGACTCCTTTAATGCCTTTTGAATTTTATCTCACTCAGTATTTTCCTGGAGCATTGTACACTATAGGCATGTTATCTCTGATTCTTTAGCCTTCCTTTCTTTCATTATTTTCTCATTTATATCTTTTACTCTTCCCAGCTCAACCGCGAGTTTCTCCAAGCGACGAGAATGCTTCAGATAGTCTGAAGAGACCACCTTGTGCAATTCTTCCATGATTTCCACCTTGCCCTATGGTCGAGCTTTGCTCGAATCAATCCCAATGGCATGCATGGAGTAGTCTTTAGGCTGCATTTGATTTGTTGGTTTGACAACATTTGGCATAATGGCTGCAAAAACTAGATCTTGATGATCCTCCCTAAAGACTGTCTGAATGCAAGGCTTAGCAGGCTTCTAGGAATCTTTAGCCTTTATTTTATGTGACCTCTGAGCATGGGCAAGTTTTCCTTGATTCGCATAGTGATTGAATTTTGAAGGAACAAAGATCATTTATCCTGCGAAAGGAGCTCCTAGGGGTGGGGTGAAAGGAATAGGAGCCAAGCTAGTTTGCAATTAGGCTGGAGTTGTCAAGGAGACAATGGTTGGGTAAAAAAGGGGAATCCTAGGGAAAACACCGACAAGCAAGGAGAACAATGACCCAACACTAGACAAAGTGGCAAACAAAAAACTTGCAAACCCGAGGATGTGTGAGGTAGAAGACGTATTAGTTGGCTGGCTTAGGGTTTGAAAAGAGTGGGTCATGCTAACTGAGCTATCAAAAGTGCTAACGCTAGGTAAGGGAGATGTAAATGTGCTTGCGGAAGCCGCAATTGTTTGGGTTTGCATAGATAGCACGGAAGACGCAGCTCTTTCAAGACTATCTAGCATGATAACAAGGTTGATAGAGGGTGTCACTGACACCAAAACTAGAGATTGAGAAGAAAGAAGTGGGGCAGAGAAAAAGTACCTGTGTTGGAGTGGTTGTTGGAGCAACCGAAGCTTGTATTGATATAGGAGTCTGAGTCTACAAAGCCTCTGGATTGCTTGGAATGCTCTTCTGCTTCTTCTAAGAGGTCTTGGCTTCTTCTGGAGAACCCTGCTGCTATGATGGACTTGATCACTTCCTTGAGGTCTAAGACCTAGGCCTATTGATAGGCTTCTTTATAGAGTGAAAAGTAGAAAAAGTCATGGTACCCGAGGAAACAATCTTGATTTGTTTTCCTTTCTCGCTAGGCTACCCCACTACTTTTGTTAAAGCTCCTTCATTGGTGGCACCTAGAGGAGGCTTATAATCATCATCTTCATAACTATTGTACTTCCACCACTCTAGCTTGAATTAGTCATCGTTGTGAAGATTCCCCAATCCTATTTTGACCTCTTTGATTTCTTGCCTATATCTCCAAAAGGCCTATCTCTTATCTTCGGTCCAGTTCTCTTTCGCCATCTTTCTAGACAAGTGGAGTGGGAACTTCTTAGCACGATCATACCTCTCCTTCATAGTGCATAAGGCCAACTAGGGTGGTCTTTCTTCCTTGGGGATGGTGTGCAAGTTCACATATACCGCCGAGTCACCTTTCTATGGATTTCTCAATCCCAAGTAGGGCCACGCGAGACATGCACTACTAGGTTCTTCATTTTGGCTAGACATCCATTTGGGTCATAACTCCATTTATCATCAATAACCACTAGGCCTAGTCAGACCATCTTTGAGGTGAGTACATCTTCGGCTTTGCATCTTTCGACAAAAAACAATAGGCCCAATAATTGAGTTGTCCTTAAAAATGCCAACCCCATGCTTTCTTGAGCCTATACGTTGTTCAATAATGACCAGCTACCTAAACATTTATAAAGCCAAGGTGAGATCTAGGATAGATTGCAGGAGGTGAAAAGGTTCTTTAGTGAACCCATGAGTCCTAATAAAAGAAAAATCTGACCCCAGATACCAATCACACGGGAGAAAATTGGATGTCATCCAGGCAATTTGTAAAACTAAAAAGCATGTGATTGAATTATTTTTTACTCAAATCTTGCAATGTCAGAGCCAAGAAGGCATCCAAAAATGCATAAGCGTCGTATGTGGCATGCAACAAGTGAGTCCACAAAGTTACCAAAT
The DNA here is from genome assembly GCF_030272615.1 of Cryptomeria japonica. Taxonomy (NCBI): domain Eukaryota; kingdom Viridiplantae; phylum Streptophyta; class Pinopsida; order Cupressales; family Cupressaceae; genus Cryptomeria; species Cryptomeria japonica. Next base: position 518,560,956 of record NC_081412.1, on the reverse strand, counting down.
TCTTCTTATTTCTATTATCGTACATTGAAAGCTCCATAGTTTCTTTAAAGAATTTAGGATTCTAGTGTAGAAACATATGGACAAGAAAAGAGGTATACCTGAATCTGCGGTGAATTTTGAAATTTGCTAGTTGTTCTACCATCTCTCGCACTAGAATATCCGTAAAGTCAAAATGGAAAACTTCTCTCTGCTTGTGGAATTTGAACAGGAAACCCATTTGAAATGGGTAAATGTCTTGATCACTATATAGACCAAAAATGTATATTATCATGGATGAAACATATTTTACATCTTGCTAATGTAAAGCACCATCAGCTAACAGGAACTGAGGAAGCTCGGTGTTCTCCTTTCTCCTATTCATCAAATCATTGCAGAAGCTAACTACTTTCTCTGTCCCTCCAATAATTCTCTGACCTCTTTTTCTTAAAAATCACTGTATTCATGTCAATATGGGGAATATAGAGCATATCTCTTATGGCTTCAATGCTTATCACCAACTTTAGTTTTTCTCCTTCAATTGTCAGAGGCTCTAGAGTAAACCTCGCAACACACTCATTAATGAAATTGGGGCAATGAGGGACCAAAGGAACCATGTATTGTGGGAGACCAAAGTGCCAAAATTGAAAATCAGGCCTACCTATACCCTTTTTCCATCTCTGATAAGCATCTTCTTAGAGGTTCTTTGGTTTAACGTGGAGATCTGGGTCAAAAATGTCTTCAAATTTGTCCGCAACCACAGCCATGTCCTTGACATCCCTCTTTTCTTTTGGTTTTGTGAAAGGATGGTTGGGCTTAGGAGGCATAACATGGGAAGTGAAAGAAGCCTCTTGGAAAATGTCCACATATTGACTATTGAAAATTATTCCAGAAACTTCTGCAGATGATGCCATTTTTGCGTTTTCTCAAGGTCTGCGCTTAGAGGCTGAAAAAACTTGTTCTTATTCCACTTTGGTATTGCATGCGCTCTATCTTTAATAAAACCACTTTCATGAATATGAATTCCTTGAAAATCGCACTGCATGGAAAGTTAGATGAGAGTTAACTTCATGGAAAGTCCATCTCACACATACATGTGAGATTAATTAGCATACCGCGCGCCTTACTACCACCTCACTGAAGAGTAAGACAAACGTGTCTTTTAACGCAGTCGTTTAAAAGCCTTTTGCACTGGCCTGTATGATTTCCTTGGATTATGGACCTCCCGCTTTATGACACATTAATAAAATCCTATCACACATACCAACGCGAGAGATTACCTAAGATTTGCTTCAAAAGGAAATATTTTAGTCGGACATGTGGCGGTAGCTCATTATTCACACACTCTCCGAAAAGACTGTGCATGAGGGATGATTAAGGATGATCTATGTGAAAATACCCTTCATTAATCGCCAACTTGTGTCAATGCAAGAACCATTGAAGTTGCTTTTAGCCTTATCTTTCTATAAATACCACTTAGAGAAGGCAGTTTTGATCATACAGAGAATTAATCCTTAGTAGTTTTAGGAAAAGCTTGGGTAGCTTCTTAGGATAGGAGTAATGGATATACCTGTTAGGCTATTAAGCATGGGTAGTCAAGTTGCATTTTTAGGAACTATCTCATACCATCACCTGTAGAGGATGACAGACCATACTAATCCTGTCATCATTGTTGCTATCAAGTGGGTTCTAGGATAGGACTTCATAGGATGCGAGGACCATTACCATGTAAACACGGATATCACCTCTAGATTTGTAGTTTCCTTGCTTGACATCGTTGTGCCTAAGCATCTTGTCTTGCAACTCACTGAAGAGATTTTTCATGAAAAATATTTAGGCGGTCTGGAGGAGGTAGTTCACCATGTAGACCCTATTTGGGTTATCCCCGCTGCTTTAGATTTGAGGCGATTCATTGATGGGGATGAGGTGGTTCCATGGCTGCCTTTAATTTTTGGTTTTAAAACCATGTCCATATCGACACACCATTGTCGAGCGCAGTGAGCAGCTAAATTCTTGTTGAAATTACATATGTTGGTTGAAACGACGGGAGTGGCTTGGTATTCTGATTTTTAGGATTACATCTTCCTGAGGATTCTCACTCTTGAGAAACCTCCCATCCTGATGCAAGAGCACCGATATAGTACTTACTGGTTGAGTAGTTTTCAGTGGAATTGCTTCAGATCATGGCATTTCTTCTTGTTTGAGAGTTTAGCGTTGTGGTTTTGGGTATATTCCCTTGTGTTCATGGTCTTTGTCGTGTTCTAGTTTCATGGCATTTGGATTTAATCCCGATGAGTTATCAATTCTGGTATTGGCCCATTGATATGTTCTTACTGGTTATTCTGGCAGTGTGTTGAGCAAAGTTGGATCAGGTTGTGGTTGATCTTCATGACTTGCAGATCATTGGAGATGTTGTTTTGGGCCTTGGCAGGTATTTCTGGAGGTCCGCACATTGTTTCATGTTTTGGAGTTGTTCTTAGTTATTTGAGTCGACATGTTACCGTTAGCACGTTTCATGAGTCGGTTGGTCTTTGGGCTGACTTAATTAAGTTGTTATTATTTGTGGACAGTATAAATGGGAGTTTGCGAATCATTAGAGAAAACAAAAGATAGAAGATCAAAGACTGAAGTTCGAGATTGAGCGAAGATGTAGTTTCTAGAGAGATTCTGGTCTGGGGAGACGGAAGTCAGGATGGCTGAAGTCTGGATCAGTGCAGAATAGTGCAGACTGTTACCAGAGGCCCATTCATCGATCAGAAGATCTACAAATCTTAGATTTGTATATTGACTCCGGCGAGATTCTGGTCTAGGGAGATTGAAGTCGGGATGGCTGAGGTCTGGATCAGTGCAATGAGTGGAAGTTGTTACTAGATGATGAATTGTTGAGAAGATGATATTTGGATCATAGATCTGAGTGTAAGAGTTGTTTTGTAATCTTGGGTTGCGGTCTAGCATGTGGCATGTATAATTCTTCAGACTATAATAAGAATTGTTCATATTGTTTACCGGTTATATATTTTGTGATGTTACCGATATATTTTGCATGGTGTTTGTGTTAGGTTGCAAGGATGGGTTGTCCTTCATTGGATCTCCCTACCTTGACTACATCAAGTGGTATCAGAGCTGATTTGTGATCCTGTTGTTGGAGGAAGACCCAATTAGGCACCGGTTGGTTGGAGAGGAAGTTGAGGCAGCTTGTGGACTTTTTTAGATTGCCGAATGTGAGGTAGAGAAAGGTTTTTCAAGTAGATCGTTGATCCTAGAGCTTGAGCTTAACGTAGTTAGTGGGTGGAGACTTGAACAAATCACTTATTAAGGCAGGCTGTAGTTTGGAGCGGTAGATCACCGAGGAGAGGCAACTAGAAGCTATAGTCAAATCGGCGAACCCCCTGGGGCAGTTCCAAGTACCTACTGACAGATCACCAAACCAGATCAAGTGATGGGACTCACTTTTCAATTAACCCCGAGAGTCTGATACAAGAGCACTAGTCTAGTTCTTACCGATTGAGCAATTTTCAATGGAATTGCTTAAGATTGTGGGATTTCTTCTTGTTTGAGAGTTTAACATTGTACTCCCTTGTGTTCCTAGTCTTTGTCGTGTTCAAGTTTCATGGCATTTGGATTTAATCCTAGTGAGTTATCGATTCTGGTATTGGCCCGGTCGATATGTTCTTACCGATTATTCTAGTAGTGTGTTGAGCGAAGTTAAATCAGGTTGCGGTTGATCTTCATGACTTGCGGATCATTGGAGATCCTATTTTGGGCCTTGGCTGGTATTTCCAGAGGTCCGTGCATCCTTTCATACTTTGGAGTTGTTCTTAGTGATTTGAGCCGAGATGTTACCATTAGCACATTTCATGAACTAGTTGGTCTTTGGGCTGACTTAATTAAGTTGTTATATAAATGGGAGTTTGCAAATCATTGGAGAAAACAGAAGATAGAAGATCAAAGACTGAAGTTTGATATCGAGCAAAGATGTAGTTTCTGGAGAGATTATGGTCCGGGGAGATGGAAGTTGGGATGGATGAAGTTCGGATCAATGTAGAATAGTGCAGACCGTTACCAGAGACCCATTCGTCAAGCAGAAGATCTGTGGATCTTATATTTGTATATTGATTTCGGCGAGATTTTGGTCCGGGGAGACTAAAGTTGGGATGGCTGAGGTCTGGATCAGTGTAGAACAGTGGAAGTTTTTACCAGATGATGAACTATTGAGAAGATGATCTATGGATCATAGATCTGAGTGTAAGAGTTGTTTTGTAATCCTGGGCTATGGTCCAGCATGTGGCATGTGTAATTCTTTAGACTGTAATAAGAATTGTTCATATTGTCTACTGGTTATATATTATGTGATGTTACCAGTTGTTCTTTCTACTATTTTTGGCAGTGTTTCCCCGGTTACCGATATATTTTGCATGGTGTTTGTGTTAGGCTGCAAGGATGGGTTGTCCTTCATTATATCTCCCTACCTTGACTGCAACACATCCTTCAATTGGTTATACGTTTCTTGGATTCGGATTTAGACCCGGATCTTGACCTTGGGGAGGAAGAAAATGGTGGGGATGATGATGATGATGCCGACTATGATGAGCACGAACTTGACTCCGAGCAGGAAGACTAGACCATCCCTTTGCATGCAACCACTCTTCTTTTCTCTCCATATTTTTGCATTTTTTCAAGAAGACATGAAGACCTAAGAGCCTATTTTGCATTGTAAATATGTAAAGAAACCTCTATAATATAAAGACAGCTTCACTTTTTTATTTAATCATGGTTTCTTTGGACTGAAAATGCTTATTATTGCTTTACTTTTCTTTTGCATAGGCTTGGTTCAAACATAAATTAAGAGGGGAAATAATTAAGACAAAAGACCTCTGAAGAACAGAAAGCACACTATTTACAATATTTACATACAACACAAGGATAAGCTTTAATAAAATGCCTTGAGGTGGACCCCATTCACTGGGATCCCTATCAACTCACCTTGTGAATCCTCTAACACAAAAGCATTAAAACCTTTGCATTCAACAATGCGGAATGGGCCTTCCCATAGATTATCAAATTTAGCATGATGTCTCAGCTGAGCGCCACGCTCATTGTATTTTAGGATGAGATCCCTTGGTTAAAAACCAGGGTCTGAACTCTTTCTATCAAACCATCTTTTGATGGTTTGTTGCTGGTTTTGGAGTGACTCAAAGGCCGCCTCCCTTTCTTCTTGAAGCTCCATGAGCTCTGCCAGCCTTACTTCCATGGGCTCATTTTCTTCCAGTTCGAGAGACTTCAAGAGTTGTAGTGTTGGAATATCTGATGAGATAGGAAATGTGCCTCCTTCCCATATACAAGATTGTAAGGGGATTTTTTAAGCACCTTCTTAGGGGTGACTATGTCTTCCCAAAGCGCACTTTGCAAATGACGATGTCATTCTCTTTTATGTTCTACTCCAATCCTCTTGATAAGTCGAATCATATTTTTGTTTGTAGACTCAGCCAAACCATTCCCTTGTGGGTAATAATTTGAGGATTTCTTTAAATAGATGTTGTGATTAAGAGCGAACTAGGTAACTTTGGACCCGATGAATGCTCTAGCGTTGTCAGATATAATAGTCTTAGGCAAACCAAAATGCGTGGCTAGCTCCTCGAGGAAACTTACAATTTTCGTCTCGGTGGAATTTTTTAGGGGCAACGCCTCTGTCCAGCGAGTGAAGTAATCTGTGGCTGTAAGGATCCATTTATGACCAGAAGAGGAGACTGGATTAATCATCCCTATGAAATACAGCCCCCATTAGGCAAATGGTTGGTCAACCACTATAGGCCTAAGCGGCATTGCTGCATTCTTACACTTTCCATCATAGAATTGGCATTCTTTACAACCCCGGATCAGAGCGTGTGCATCTTTGAATAACGAAGGCCAATAATAACCCATGCAGATGATCTTGAATAACCCGGACCACTATTTTGGAGCCTACAAAATATTTTCTTCTCTACAGGGAGATTTGGGGGGAAAATTCTAGTTTGCATGAAACGTTGGTGATCGGCCATCCAACCCTCTTCCTCTGCTCCTATATGCATGAGCATTGTTTCGTCTTGATCTTTTTCTAGTTCTTCTAGCCCTTAAGCTAAATACTCACAAAGACCTTTTCCTCGGATCACTTTGGTAGGCCTGACATCTATGTCATACTCAAGGATCTTAGTGATCCAATTTTCTCTTTTCTCTGTGATCTCCCCCTCCATGATATATTTGCAGACTGTAGGGTGAGCTATAGATTGTCATTTTGTTGCAAGTGACGAAATGTCTGAATTTCTTCAAACCTTTTACAATGGTGAAGGCTTGCTTTTCCACAAAATTGTATTTTATCCATATGATTTGAGTGTTTTGGAGTGGAAAGCGATTGGGTGTTCTCTTTTGGACTCTGCATCCTTTTGAGTTAGTACAACAAAAATACTGAAATAATTGGCGAAGACATACATTATTAAATCCTGAGAAATGTCCAAGTTAGCTAGGATAGGGGAGGATGAGATAGCCTCTTTGATTTTTTTGAATGCTTTTTTGGCTTCATGGGTCCACTTAAAATGCATATCCTTTTTAACATAAGCGTGATAGGTCTTACCATATCGGCCAAATATGAAATGAACATGCTAACAAAGTTGATTTTCCCTAAAAAGGATTGGACGCCCTTTTTATTCACTAGAAGGGGAAGCTTCTTGATGGCTTTCATGCAATCTAGGTTGATAGATACTTCTTCTTTGGACCCCACATGTTCTAGCAGCTTTCCTTGTGGAACCCCAAAGATGCACTTCTTTGGATTCAAGGGGACTCCTAATTCTAAGCATTTCTAGAAAACCAGTTCCAGGTGGTCAAAGTGATCTTCTTTGTGTTTCAAAAACATGGCTAGGTAATCTAAATAAATCGGGATAATTTTGTTGATTAGTTCACAAAAAGTTATGTCCATGTCCCTTTGAAAGGTTGCACCAGCATTAGATAACCTGAAAGGCATCTTCTGGTAGGCAAATGTTCCCCACTTGGTGGTGAATGTGGTTTTATACTGGTCTTCCAGCTTGACAAGGACATGATTATAACCTAAAAACCCATCGAGCATAGAAAACATTTCAGAACCGGCCACCATATGTAGGATTTGCTCCATCGAAGGAAAATGATAGTGATCTTTCAGGGAGGCTCTATTCAAATCAAAAAAATCTACACAAAGGCGGATATCTTTGTTCTTCTTCCAGACCAGCACGAAGTTGGAAACCCAGATGTTGTGCTTAATGGGATATATAATCTTGGAATCAATCAGCTTTCTCATCTCCTATGACATGAGGGACTCAATTTTAGGATTAACTGGATGTTGTTTCTGTTAGATAGGCTTTGTTCCTTCCTCCAATTCGATTGTATGTTGGATAACCTCTGGATTGTAACCCCTCAGCTCATCATATGACCATGTGATCGCCCCTATATATTCATCACAAAAGCGGATGAGCCTCTCCCTGTCGTGTTGGGGAACATATTTTCTCACTTTGAGTTTCTGATCGTCTCTGACTCGGAGCTCGGTGTAATCTACCTTGTCTGCTGTGAACTTCCTTCTATCATTCTTGGCATCTTCATAGTCAAAAAGGTTCTCGAGAGTGATCAAACCCTTGGGGAGTTTGTTTGTTTTTAGTTGAATTACCTAATCACCATATGCCTCAGGCACTTTAGGCTACAATTGCTCCATAAACTCCCTGGATTGCTGAATGAACATAGCTATATGTTCATCTCTTTCAAAAACTTGCCAATGGATATCATTATCAAGCATGACGGGTCTTGCAACTACATAGACTGAATGTTCATTTTCCAGTAATTGGGTTGCAGGATCAAAATGGGATCCTATAATTGCCATGCGATCTACCACTTTGTTTTCTTTGTGGGAAATTATTTGAATATTGAAAGCTTTGAAACTCTTAATCAGGTCCCAAATCCTATGACGATACGACTGCATGCGAACATGCTTAGCAGCTGAAATTCCTTCGACTTGATGGACTACCAACTCTGAATGCCCCAGCACTAATAGTTACTTGATTCTGAGGTGCTCTGCAAGGCTTAGACCATGGACCAAGCCTTCGTACTCCACCTCATTGTTAGAAAAAGCAAACTAGATGCGGAAAGACCTCAAGGTTTGCTCGCTGAAAGGTGAAGTAAGGCAAATACCCGCTCTCGATCCTATTTTGCATCGAGCTCCGTCAAAATGGAGGGTTCGTAGTTTAGAGACTTGGTCTTCCTTTTCTCATTTTATATCTTGCGATTCCTTTGACACCTTAGGAATCGGTTGGTCTTCATCAAAAATTACATAGGTCCCAAGTCCGGTAGCATGATAGTTACCATAAGGGTCCGCATCTATAAATTCATTCAGGAAGACTTCTTGATCTGTGGCTCAGTCCCTAGTTACCTCTTCATCTTCTAGTAACTCCACACACTTCATTTCTTCTCCTGAGATGGATGTGTGAGTGGCCTCAAAGTTTATCATAGATTCATCAGTGATATGTTCTGAATGGAGGGGTTCTAACAATATTTTTAACTTGGCTCCATGCCTAGTTCTTATTATAAGGTGAGACCAGTCTAGGGATAGATACCCGCCGACCTTGGTAGTGAAATCATGGGACAAGCAGAGGCAAAAAATAGGGGGGATATCAATGACTGCTACCTCTTGAGTCACTGTAATGCTAGGGTAGGAAAACAAGGTGAGTGAGAGGCTTTTTATAATACCTATGGTGTGAACTCTATTCTCATCTAATTGCATGACTCCTCTTTTTATAGGTTCATATTTTAAATTTAAAACCTCCACTATTTGTTTAGGTATTACAGTGGTGCTAGCACTGGAATATATCATAGAATTATGGAGCAACTTATTACCAACAATGAGAGTCAGAAAGAAAGGGTTGGGTTTTGGCTTACCTTCTCTCATGTCACCAGCGCTTTCAAGCCCCTCATTGGTAAGCACAATAGAGATTCATGGCTGACCTCCTAAAACAGGACCACTACTCTTCATGGGTGCTCCAACTGTCTCTTACTCTGTGGGTATCCTTTTATCTCCATCAAGTGCTTCCCGTAGGCGATCTTTCTTCTCGTGGATCATGAGGATGTCCCATAGGAATACATTCGTGGGAGCTCTCTTCAACTACTCCACTATATCAAGAACTGTAGGGATGGAAGCCTTTGGATATTTATCCTTGTAAGGTATGAAACCTTTCATGTTTTATGAGCTAGTGACCATGACAGGCTACTCTACCGGCCTCTCCACATTTGCTTTTGGTTGTTGGGCCACAAGTTCCCCTATAAACTGACACTCAGAGTGAAGGTTGCAATCGGATTGTACTTGTAGCATCTAGGTAGATGATGTGGAAGCATTTTTTGTGAGAACTGCATCTTCATCCTACATCCATGAAAAGAGGGTGTGGTCTGGGGAATCTCGTCTTCTTGTTCTATTGACATACCTTGCATTTGAGCAGTTAGTGAGGCATTATCCATTCTAAGAGAAGCATAGACCCCAGCATCTGGGCTCATTCCTTGACTTCTTTGCTTTGCAACCTTCTGTTGTAGATTTCCTCTCAGGAAATTTTGTTGCATGTGGGTATCATTGCAAGGAAAGCACTATGAGTTGTTATCATTTGCTAGATTATTCTGGCCAGCAATCAACTCTTTGTTTTGATTAGGGGGAATGGCTTATAAAGGGGTCGGCATGGGGATGAGCTAGTTATTAGGTTTCCCTTGGTTAGCTCTTGTACTACCATGATACCGATTTGGCTAGTAAGGAGGTCTCCCACCTTGGTAATTTTGGAAAGGGGGTCTAGCAGGAGCTTGTTGCCTCTTGAGGTTGATGATCTCATTGGAGAAGGTCCTGAGCAATTTTTTCATATCATTTACCTCCATGGCTAGAGCAGAGGGAGAGGAAGTTCTCTCTTATTGAGAATTAGGGTAAATATACATGGATTGAGGGGCGGAGGTACTTGGGGACAAAAACTTGGGTGGTTGGCTTGTCAACTCTGGGAAAATTGGCATGGTTGGTCTTGGAGGAGGCTTCCTTGCATCGATCAAGTTGTTTTCCACCCGGATGGCCACCTCGTAGGCATCAAGAAGAGTATTACCTCCTTATTATTGAATCATCACAAATATATCTGAATTGAAGGCTTTTAAGTAGAAGAAAAAAGCCATGTCTGGAGGAGGCCGAGAACACAAGGGAATCCTCTGCCATGTCTTCTATAATCTAGTGTTGAAGTCGGTAACATCCTCTTGTGCATATATCCTTATCGTTATCAGTTGTTGCATCAGGGAGGACCGATCTCCCTTCTCGGTGAACCGCTCAAAGAAACAATCTCCCAATTGGTCCCAGGTTCCTATTGAATTTGGTGTGAGGGAACTGTACCAGTCTTGTGCTTTTCCCTTGAAAGAAGTTGTGAGCAATCATAGAGCTACATTTTGTTTCATGATATTGTGTATAGTACATACATCATCTGCGTCTTGCAAATGCTCCTCGAGGGTCTTGGAATCATCCCCTGTGAACTTTGGCAATGCTTTTAAGGTGGACATGGGGATAGCGCCCCATTGAGGAGGAGGAGTTGGTGCAATAAGAGGACTTCCACTATCCCAAGTGACAAAGTTTCTTGGAGGTTGGATTGTCATTGGCATGTGAGCTGCCTTAACATTGATATGCACTCTAACACCTGATACTGCTTGGACCGCAACTAGGGGTGGTAATAATAAGCTCAGGTTGGCTGCAGATTGACTCATAGTGACCGTCCTATGGCTCATGCACCCTTTTAGACTTAAGACAAAATGGTCCCACCGGACGTGCCTGAAAAAGGAACTACTAATCGATAAAATTGCTTTTATGAATATAGCCTTATGGGGAAATCAATGATGGGGGATCCACGCGTATTCACTGAGTGACCTCTAGGATTTTAGAAGCCAACTCTTCATATATGGGGAGTGAAAAGGGATAGAGAGAATAACTAAAATAAAAACTACACTATAGCGATGCACAGAGATAATTTAAGAACTAAGGCACAAAGATAATTTCATAAACATGCAGCTCTAAGGCCCATTCAACAATCTACATTCTCATAAATTTGAAAATGAAACATATATAATAACTCATTTGGCACAAAGCAATACATAACATTCATCCACCAGATAACAAGTTCACAAAAACATAGTTCAATCTACAGAGTGTTATGGCATATATTTCTGAAGTCATACATAATTACAAAATTGCATAGAAATAAGTCTTTGTACAGAAGCACAATTATCATAGAAGTCCAAAGGCATAAGTTTACTAGAGTCTCCAATGCACAACTACAAATTAAAGGTGTAATTATACGAGTCCATTTTCTATCTTCTTCCTTCTAATTTTTTGAACCCTTACAAAAGCAAAAAGCATTTTCCTAAATAATCTCAAGCTAACGACCTCGTGAATAAAATAGAGAGATCACTTAAAACCACAAGCATCACTAGCAATGTTGTTAGAAACTGTGAAATGAATTCCCACGATCTAAAACAGAAAAGATTCGGCTTTTCGCGCAACCGCTATCAAATATTCTAATGGCGAACCAAAATGTAAAAGAATCTGCAACTAGCAACCAAAACCATCTCCTTTAGGTAGTAAACAACAACACCCGATGGTTGCATCAATTCCAACATGGCAGTAGGAGGGAGTGTCCTGAGGACACAACAAAAAAGCATAGAGTACCTCGCGGGGAACTACCACATGGTGCAGGTGAAAACTTACGAACACGCAATCTCGAAGACGCGGGCCCACCAAGACAGTGAAAAGGGCACACTGCCACATGTCAACAATTCTCAGCTTCCTGGCCAAGAGAAAGGAGGAACTCAAACATTACAAGCCATGTTACCACATGGACATGGGGAGGCAAAAAAACTCTTCGAGCAGAAAAGGACTAAGGCCTGAGAAAAAACAAAAGAAGCGAACTCCCCAAAAAGGGGTAGGGGAGACTTAGAGTCTGCAGTATCCTTGTTTCTAGCTTCCTTAAGACATTAACATAGGGCTATTTTGACATCTTAAGGGGGGGGCACCCATATCACTCCCTTTGTATCATATTGTACTATACTTTTGCATATCATTTTTGCATGTCTCAAACAAGATGTTCATTCTTAGAACCAGAGTAAAAACTCTTAAAGAGAGATGCTTCACACCCAAAATTAGATGTAACATGTCTTATACAAGGTTACACATCACCGAAACCAAAGAAAAGACTCTTACATGGGATGGCCTCGAAACTAGGCATGTATTTGTCTTAAATAAGGTGTTCATTCTCAAAACTAGAGTAAAAACTCTTAGAGAGAGATGCTTCACACTCAAAACCAGATGCAGCATTTGATTCACCACTTGGCATTTGAATTTGTATTTACATTACATGTCTTAAACAGGTTGAAGCACACTAAAAAACAAACAAAGTCTTACATGGGTTGCTATACACTTGAAACCAAACATCACTTGCACACAGGCACGAGGATGAGTGGAAATAGCTAAAAACAGCTAGACTATTCTTACTCTCCTCCCCTGCATGGATCACCTAGATAAAAACATCTAGGGGCGATTATTCCATGTTCATTCTTCCCATGGATCACCTAGATAAAAACATCTAGGGGCGAGTAGTCCATGCCCTTTCTCACCATTCTTCTCATGGATCACCTAGATAAACACATCTAGTGTGTATTCATACTTTCTCTTCTTCTTCTCATGAACTCATAGTTTTTATATTGATAGTTCATGGATGATTCTTGCTTTGCTCTTTTATGTGATCACTTGTGTTCATGAGAGGGCATTTTTCAAGAATGATATTAGTTGTTGAGACATTTTGGTATCGACATCTCTTCAGCTAGTTGGCTTGAGGTCTTGTTTGTTACTCTTAGATTTTGTTGTATGTATTTTTATGTGCCCTTGCATATGTTTGAGTGAGTTAAGATCCTAATATTGGGGGCTTGGTTCCTCAAAATTAGCAATATCTTATACTCCTTGTGATCTTGCCCCGCATTCCTCATCTTCTTCATCTCTCTTTCTTCTACTTTGCCATGAGTATTTGCATAAGCTCATACTCCCGCTGAAGTGGGGGCTAAATGTAGCATCCTAAAATTTCACCCCTTTGCAATTTTGACCTCATTTGGGGCCCTCACCTTAGCGATCGAGCATCCCTACGCTTAATCGGGACCTATTTATTTCTCCCCCATGTAATAAACTTAATGTTTTCATTTTGCACTATGTTAGGGCTCCTTGTTCCTGACCCAATTTGGGGTAGGACCAGGGCACTGCACCCTGGTCCTCCCTAATTAGGACCTATTTTGGCCCCTAGGCCCTATCTCAAATTTGAGCGGGAATTGATTCTTCATGTCGACCTATGTCATAAAATTAAATGTTTGACGACATATGGGTATATAAGGAGGTCTTCCTCTCTCATTCAGATATACATTCATGAAGACAGAATTGGATCTCAAGCGTTCAAGCATTCATCATCAAGCATTCTTCAAGGTTACATATTCTTCATCTATCCATTGGAGAAACATTACTTTATTCATTTGCAAGCATGTGTGTGTTAGGGTTTTTCCATGTTCATGCCATTTTATACAACATATGTGATTACATTCAAGAAGCAAAGCATCATCATCATCTATTGCAGATCTGAAGGTATACATTTCCATCATTTATTTTAATCATTTGTAGTATTTCATTCAAGGTTGAATCCAAACCGGGGTTTGACTTAGGCAAACCCCTATTCCCAACCCCTTTCTTCTTCTTTCTGTGTGCAGAAAGCAAGTGCACATCTATACTTCTAGAATTAAGCATCATTTGCAGAGATGGAAAAACCATTTTCAACACGCGAAAAGTTTGGAGGACCAATAGGGAGGTAACTTGGTCCAAACACACAATCCCTGCTACTTTTGGTAGATTTTGTAGAGCATCTTTGAATCATTTCATACTTCTCAGATCCAGGTGCACAACAAAATCTCGAATCTGTAACTCACTGTTTCCGCTTATTTTGTTTTTATTTTCAGTACTTTACTTATTCAACTTACAAAAGAGGGTCAAACACATTTCAAACACAGTCAATCTACTTAGCATTCAGTCCTTGTGTCATTTAGGATTGGATCTAGTGGATTCATCCCCTCTTTTGAATGTAAAGTCCTCCAAGTGAAAATCGGCTTGGTGATCTCCCCCTTTCATGTGGTGAATATGCTAAACTCGAATTTTCCATTTTACAAAAAATTTGATGTATATTGTTAATATTAAAATCCGACAAAGATAAATCACGGGGGGGAAACAAAGATACATACTTGATATGATTAAGCCGACTTGAAACTAAGAGCTTCGGCACCTAATGAATCTCCACACAAACAATGAAATAAATAAGGGCATAAATCAATAATAAAGAGATTAGAAACCCGAATGCAATTAGACTCTTCAAAACATTAATTACCAATGTGTGCCTCATAATGGTGTGAATCGGACTTATAAGTTCAATTTACGCTATTATGCCCTAAATGGTGTGAATCGGGTTTATAAGTCCGATTGACACCCAAAAGACAACAAAGGTGTAAAATCATATTTTAAACCCGATTTGACACCTAATGACTCAAAATGGTGCAAAATCGGATTTAAAATCTGATTTTACACCTAGATAGGAAAATTATCCTTTAGAGTTAAAATTTAAATTTTGACTAATAGGATGAAATTCCAAGATCAAATACTAAGTATTCGAGTACAAATGAGGCGACAAAAATGCCTCAAAAACTTGACTTAGAGAAAAGAGGACAAATTTAGGAAAAAATCGTAGGGATTATCTTTTTTTCCTCTTGAAACGAAAACAAGGATAACAAGTTGATAATTTGTGTGAATGAGCTTAGATTTTAGTTTCTTCGCCATTTTATCACATTTCCCAATGCTAGGTTTACCTCTCATATCATTTTTAATTAGACTTCCTTCCACAAAAGGTAGCATGACCCTTCAAATTATATAGCAAAATCTAACTTTATCTAGATTAGATCATTTTTTTCCTACTCAGAATGTTCTTCAAAATTAGTTATCCACTCTACCAATTCTTTATCACTTAGTTTACCAAAATAATTGGGAAGATCCACTCTAGTTTTTTCATGAATGCTTGACATAGCCTCAACATTCTTTCTTCCTCATCCTCTTTTCTTTCACTCCGCTCAACTAGGTTGAATCTTTATTCCTCATGTCTTTCATCATTTCTAGGGTTAGAGTTTCTTCTTTCTCAAAATAATCTAGATTTAGATCTTCATAGAATTTACCATCTCAATCATTGATTGCATTCTTCTAATGATATTCATAATCCAATATCTTCTTTGTGGTGGAAAACTACTTTCAATAATAATTACTTTAGCTCAACAATCTATTCATGATCAATCCTAAAAAATACCTCACAATATATTCTATATTTATAAGATTCTTGTAGGCTACCTCAACTCGATTTATTTACAACCTACTCTTTCCCACTTGAGATAGCTTATTTAATTCCTACAAAATGAAAACAAACATAGATATTTTGATATGCATTGCCTCAACTCTAGCAATTTGTACACAACACACCTCTTCATGTACTTCAATTATGAATCTAATATCATAATTCATAATTTTTTGTTAGGTAAAACTCATTAAATAAAACATGCTCTGATACCATTTGATGTAATCATGGTCAAAGAGTGCAATAATGGATTATTCAACAATGTAACCAGCAAGAAAACTCACAAAAAGTATATTATGGTCTCAGCAACATTACAATATATTGCAAGGGGCTTCCAACATGCTAGGCCTCATCCATTTGGTTATACTATGCAAGTTACAAAATTTAAAAGACATTGTGATACAATGCCTTTAACAACTTATTTCAAGTTTTTTCTACATTTTCCAATGATCTTCATGAGTGTATGTATACCTATTCCCAATCATGGAATGATCTTAGTTGGCCACAAAATGGTACAAAGCTCAAAGTTGCATGAAATATGTAGTCAAATATTTGTATGGTTGAATCTCTCAAGTTGAATGTAGTGATGATGGATCCTTTTTGGATGCACATCATAAATCTTTTGGTTCTAGCATACCTTTCTATGCATCCCTTTGTTGACACAAACTTTGAAGAGCTATCACAAGTCATGGAAGAAAAAATTTGGAAAGTGAATTTGGCATTATAATAGAACATATGTTTCCTAGTGTGAGGTCAAATGTAAAAGTGTAGTGAAATATAGTAGGATCTTCGATGACTTACGAGTGGTTGGAAAGTAACGAAACTTACAAATAAAACAAACAAATGAAAGAAAACATTTTTAGTTCATGCAAATTTTCACTTACACCTTGAGATACTCGTACATCATAAAATCAATAAATTGTTCTTCTTCCTCATCATTATCTTTGTCATTTTATTCATCTCTAACCAACCAAAAATCCTCATTGTCTTCTTCTTCTTCATCCCCATTTGAATCTAGCAACAATAACCCTCACACCATAAATTTAACACTCTAGTTCATATGATCCTTTCTGCTCCTCACCATTCTGTTTTTATATTTAATACACATACATATTATCATTCTTTTTAATATATCACTCATCTCATTCTTTTTTATTTTAGAATATCAGTGATATTTGATAGAGTAAAATATAGAATGTTTAATCACAAATTAAAATAAATAAATAAATATCGTCTAATATTTATAAACAACTTAAAACATTTCATTTCTAATTGTTTTATCATATAATTTAAGACTGAAATGTCTTAAATCCAATTTATATATGATATCTTCAATAACATAGAATAATAATTTAAAATTAAATAAAAATAGAAATCAAATTTAACTGATTAAACTATAAAACTTTAATTTAACTACCTTAAGAATAACAATAAATACAATGAGAGAGATTCACAAAAACCATAAATTACAGCTCAGCGAAAGTGGACACATTTTCATAAGTCTGATAGAGATCTTTAACAGCTAAATAAATTAATAATTAAATTTTAATAGTTCTTAAGCAAAGTTGTAAACCACCAAAAACACATTGTAACTGTTCAAGAGGGTACAAGGAACCGCCTCAAGAACAGAGCAGACTATTTACTATGACCATTTTGTATCAAACCCTACTGAAAAAAACTGAAATACAAACATTAAATTAAAATTGACAAACCAAATATATTAATATCATTAAGTTCTAATACATAATAAAAGATCTATTTTATATTTCATTTATTCATTCTATTTGTCTCATGAGTAGAGCGTTTTTTTAAAGGTAGAGATCTTTTCAAAAATCTTTTTTTAGCTTTATCAAAAAATAATAAATTGTGATGGGAAATATTGAAACAAATAAGTTCTATGCAGTTGAATCAAAACAAAGCACTAATCATAATAGACTATGGAAATCTTAAAAAGAATAGATCACAGAGTGCGATCTGAAATGTTGAAGCAAACAAATCCTATCCAATTGAATCCAGAAACAGAAACAAATTGCTAATCATAACAGACTAGAAATCTAATCTCTCTGAATAGATCCACTTTTAAAATGTTTACTAATTTTCATAAAAAGATGGGGAGCCTTTCAAAACCTGTCTTTCTCTTTATCAAAAAAATAATAGATCCACTTTTGATACGTCTCCAAAAATTTTCCAAAACCTATTTCATCTTTATCAAAAAACAATAGATCAACAACTTTTGATACATCTCCAAAGCTTTTCAAAACCTGTTTTCATCAATATCGAAAACAATAGATCCACTTTTGATAGTTAAAACCCTTTCAAAACTTGCCTTTATCTTCATCAAAAACAACAGATCAATTTCTGATATAGCTTACACACTATATCACCATGAAGGCCATTAAAAGTCATGTTACAGGAGAGCCAAAGAAGAACAGATTGCATACTAGTAACTACTGATACAGACCTCAAACTTCATCATAATCAATTATGCAATGGAACAACTCTTTTCTCAACTCTTGAAGGCTGAATTTTATGGCTGTGAAGGCATTCTTCTGCAGGTTGAAGTTGTTTAAAACTGCTTGTTTTGAGAATTCTCTTTGCTTCAAATGATGGGTATCCAAGCAACACCATTACAATAAGAGAAACAGTGATCAGACAACCACCTTGACCCCATTTCATAACCACTTTTCTCTGTCTCATCAAACTTCAACTACCCACTTCAAAATACTCATTAAATTGTTTTGGCATGCCTACTCTGTCGTTATTTTTTGAGATTTAGGTCTGCAAAAGACTAAAGTATTATTGTTATCTACTGCAAAAGACTAGAGTATAGTTGTTATCTACCATTTGCATGTCATCAACGATAGGCATGCAAATTTTCTTTTGTATGCCGACAATTTTAATTCCCTTGAATCATTCTCAAGGAAGGCGACGTTAGAGTTGACAATGGGAGCACCAAATAAAATAATAATTCTTATTCTCTAGTGGGACATTCAACATGAATATCTTAACATCAATTATGAAATAAAAAGTTATGTTAATGAAAATTTTTGAATTGTCATGTGGTCAAAGTAAATTGGACGGAAAAAAGCATATTATATTAAAGAGTTTAACCCAACAAAAGATCATGGTGAAAAAACATCTAAAGGAAGCAATTTCATGCCTTTGTTTTAAAATTTTAAATGATTTTTTGTGGTTCAATCATTCATTGTTTATCATATATATTTGTGCAGTCAATATCAAGTTGTGTTGAGCAAATCATTTTTGTTTGATTTCTCTATGAGACAGGTGGTGTGCTTGCGGAAGATTCTTGACTTGTGAGATTGGATCATCAACTTCTACACAAACAAGTATAGATATTTTGATATGAATTGCATCAACTCTAACAATTTGTACACAGCACACCTCTTAGTATTTTTCAATTATGAATCTAACATAATGACTCATGAATTTTTGCTACATCAAACTCATTGAATAAACCACATAAATCAACCACATTTTTATACCATTTAATGTAGCCATGATCAAAGCGTGCAATGAAGGATTGTTTAACAATGCAACCAACAAGAAAACTCACAACAAGTACTGGATCTTCATTTTATTAGAGTCTCAAGAACATTACAATATATTGCAATGGACCTCCAACATGCTAGACCTTATTCATTTGGTTATCATATACAAGTTATAAAATTTAAAAGTTATTATAATGCAATGTCATTGCCAACTAATTTCTAGTTTTTTCTACATTTTCTAATGATCTTTATGAACCTATGCATACCTATTCCCAATCATAGGACTGGTCATAGTTGGCTACAAGATGGTATAAAGATCAATGTTGCATGAACATATAGTCAAATATTTGTATGGTTGAATTTCTCAAGTTGAATGTAGTGATGATGGATCTTTTTGTGATGCACACCATAAACACTTTTGGTTCCAATGTATCTTGCTATTCATCTGTTTGTTAACACAAAATTTGAAGAGTTATCACAAGTCATGGAAGAAAAAAAATTCGAAAGTAAATATGGCATTGAAGATTACAATAGAACATAGGTTTCCTAGTGTAAGATCAAATATACAATTGTAGTGAAATACAATAGGATCTTCCATTACTAACTAGTGATTGGAAAGTAATGAAACCTACAAATAAAAGAAACAAGTGAAAGAAAATGTTTTTAGTTCATGCAATATTGTTGATACACCTTGGGATGCTCCTACATCACAAATGATCCTGAGAAAGCTATTGCACTTCCAACCAAATATCAAGAAATTTTTCTTCTTACTTATCATTAAGATTGTCATTCTATTAAAATATGGACAATCAGCATAGATTCAAACCCCAATTTACCTAGTTGCGCCTAGTTGGGACCACTACAGGTTATCATGCGGCCTAGAGAACTAGTCAGATGGCACCGATGGGTTGTGAACCACAAGTGTTGAGCCTAGATACCTCTGAGATACCAGAAAAGAAGATTGTAATTCTATTCATTTATAACCAACCAAACGTCCTCACTATCTTCTTCCTCATCATCCCCATCTGAATCTAGCAAAATAACTCTCACATCATAATTTCCACACTCTACTTCCTATAACCCTTTCATCTCCTCACCTTTCCATTTTTATATTAATACACATACATAGTATCATTTTTTTAAGCATAACACTTATCAAATTTTTCAAACAAGTTTATCATTTCTTTTCTACTTTTAAAAGATCAATGATATTTAATTCTTTAATCTTAAATAAAGAAGTGAAAATTATATTTATCATCTAATATTTATAAACAATTTATAACATTTCTAATTGTTTTATCATATAATTGAACATTGAAATTTCATAAATCCAAATCATGTATAATAGCTTCAAGAGCATGAAATAATAATTTAGAATATAATAAAAATAGAAGTTATATTCAACTGATTAAACTATATAACTTTAATTTGACTACCTACTAAATTAAGAATAAATAAAATGACCGAGACTCACAGAAACTATAAAAATACAGCTCGGCGAAAGTGGAGACATTTTTATATGTCTGACAGAGATCTCTAACAGGTAAAGAAATTAGTAATTTAATTTTAATAGTTTTTAAGAAAAGTTGTAAACCACCAAAACGCATTGTAATTGTTTAAGAGGGAAGAAAGAACCACAAAAAGAACAGAACAGACTATTTACTTTGACCATTTTGTATCAAATTCTACTGAGAAAAACTGAAATACAAAAATTGAATTAAAATAACTCATCAAATAAATCAATATCTTTAAATTCTAATACATAATAAAAAGATATGTATTCATTTCATTTGTCTAATGACTACATTGTTTTTGTAAAAAGTTCAAGACTTTTCAAAACCTATTTTTATGTTTAATCCAGTGTGATTTGAAACATTGATACAAATAAATCTTACGCAGTTGAATAGAAAAGCAAAGCACTAATCATAATGGACTGCAGAAATCTTTAAAAATTTGCATAAACTCTCTCATCTGATGATAGATCATGGAATGTGATCTGAAACATTGACACAAACAAATTCTTCTCAGTTGAATCCAGAAACAAAGCACTAATCATAACAGACTATGGAAATCTAATCTCTCTGAATAGATCTGCTTTTAAGATGTCTACTACTTTTGGTAAAAAGGATAGATCCACTTTGACACATCTCCAAAGCTTTTCCAAAAACCTGCTTTCATCTTTATCAAAAAACAATAGATCCACTTTTGATACATCTCCAAAGCTTTTCCAAAACCTACTTTTATCTTTATGGAAAACAATAGATCCACTTTTGATACGTCTCCAAAGCTTTTCCAAAGCCTACTTTTATCTCTATCGAAAACATTAGATCTACTTTTGAGATGTCTACTATGTTTTTGTAAAAAGATCCGAATTCTTTTGAAAACCTACTTTTATCTTTATCAAAAACAATAGATCAGCTTAAACTACATCACCATGAACGCCATTAAAAGTCATGTTACAGGAGAGCCAAAGAAGAACAGATTGCATACTAGCAACTACTTATACAGACCTCAAACTTCATCATAATCAATTGTGCAATGGATCAGGACCTGTGGGCACCGTTCTTTTCTCATGAACTCCATACCTGGGCAATCCATGACTCTCTCTGCAATCTTCTGCAGTCTGAATTCTCTGGCTGTGAAGGCAATCTTCTACAGGCTGAAGTTGTTTAAAACTGCTTGTTTTGAGAATTCTCTTTGCTTCAAATGATGGGTATCCAATAAACACCATTACAATAAGAAAAACAGTGATCAGACAACATCTTGACCCCATTTCACAACTACTTTTCTCTGTGTCTCATCAACCTCCAACTACCCAATTCAAAATACTCATCCACAACTCCTTTTAAATTGTTGTGGGATGCCTATTCTGTCGTTATTTTTTAAGATTTAGGTCTGCAAAAGACTAAAGAATAGTTGTTGTCTACCATTTTGCATGTCATTAGTACGCATGCAAATGCCGGCAATTTGAATTCCTTTGAATCATTCTCAAGGAAGGCGACGTTAGAGTTGACAATGGGAAAAGCAAATAGAAAAATAATTCTTAGTCTTTTCAATGCATACCATTTCAATTGCTTCTAAAGGAAGCAGTTACATGCCTTTGTTTTGAAATTTTAAATGGTTTTTTCGTGGTTGCATTTTCTTTTCTAGTTTCATGTCAAAACTGTTTGACAGAGTTTTCAGCTTGCTTTAGAGGAACATAAATTTTTTTTTACGAAAACTTTGGTCTCATCCCACCGGCCTTGATTTTTGAAGTTTACTTTTAACTGATCACTCATTCTTTAACAAGAGCTAATTCTATAGTTGTGATTGTGAGAAAGGTTGTTTATGAATGCAATATTTGGTACTAGCATACCTATCTTGTAGGTAAAGCATGTAAAAAAATATATTTATTTATTATTTCATTTCAAAATTATTATATTGTAATTAATATTAAATATTAATTATTAAGATATTATTATATTTTTATATTATATTAAATTCTTGATAAAACAAAAAATTATTAAGATTATATCATTTTTAATATATCATATCATTATATTATCATGGCATTATATCATTATTATAATATTAGTTTGAGATAATTACAAAGTTAATTCATTTCATTATAGTGATAGATAAGATTGATTTCAATTAAACCAAAAGTGAGTGGTTGAGAGGATCAAATAAATAAAATATTTTTTTGCTTTATATGTATCAAGTGTCAAAAACACTTCAAATTAAATGCTTCTAGTTTTTATTGACTGATATTTTTGCATCCATTATATGAGTGTAATATGCTAAATAATTATGTTTACTAGTTGCATAAACTCAGAGTGACAAGACAAAATAAATATTTTTTTTTTTGTTTTTCCTTCATTTAAGTGTCACAAACATGTATGCTTCAAGTTTTTATTACAGACATTTCAAAATGTAATATTTGGTATAAAAAATAAAGTGTTTTTTAATGTAATACTAATGTTAAGGAGGATTATTGAAATTTATTACATAATTATATTTAAATATCTCTCTTATTATGTCACAATATCCATATATGGAGGTAAAAGTATTTGTTGATAAAACTAGAAGCATTTAATTTGGCATGTTTGTGACACTTTAATATATGAAAAATAAAAATAAAAATAATTATTACTATTTTTTTATTTTTTATTATTTTATCTTCAATTCCACCTCACGATTTTGTGCTCGCTTTGAGTTTAACTGATCAGTCAATTTGTTTATCTCATCATAAAAATAAGAATGAATATAAAATAGAAATATAATAATAATAATGTAGTCTTAATAGATTTTTTTCTTTGGTCAATAGTTTAATAGAAATATAATAATATAATATTCTTTAAGAGGAATCATGAATAAATATGATATCTTTAGTGTACATTGTGGACTATAAATGTTAAAGGAAGGCTAGATTGCCTGGTCCACCTCTTTCTAGTGGTTTTGTATTTTATATGTCAATTTTTTGTTAAGACTTTGTCTTATAGACTTTCAGGTATGATTTTTATCACCCCTTTTTTCATTTTAATATTTTTTAAATTTAGTATGTGACATTTATTCATTAAAAAGAATCAAATTTTCAATTTTAGATTAATTTTTTTTAAATTATTACATTTCTTTTAAATAAAGTCTTCCAAAATTTAAAAATAATTATAGAAATAAGAGAAATGCTTACTACTACTTTCAAATTTTAATAATTTAGTATGTGACATGTATTCTTTAAGAAAAAATCAAATTTTCAATTTTAGATTAAATGTTTTTAAATTATTGCATCTTTTAAATAAAGTCTTCCAAATTAATTTAGAAATAAATATAGAAATAAGAGAAATGCTTGCTATTACTAGAAATTGTTTAACTTTTTGGTTACAACTACTTTAGAGGCTCAATATATGGCTTGCAGGTGGATATGGAGCTTAGAGAGGAATGCAGATGGATGGAGAATAGTGGACAAAAAAATTTAGGGTTTTCATAGAAGGATAATGGTTTCATTCACCATCCTCTGACAAGAGTTTCTCACCCTCAAAATTGGAATAATAGAAGCATTCAAGGAAGTAGAAACTATATGTTGGCTCAAGAAAGTAGAAATTTGAAATTGCCATTAGGAGGCAAGGGTCATTGCTCCTTTCCAAATAATATTTTGATTTCATTTTCCCTTTATGGCACTCGAGGAAACTGGTTAACCCTCCTCTGCCAAAGATGACATCGACAGCTCTGCACTGGAAGAAATTCAAGTCCAAGAATGAGATTTTAACATTTTCTAGAGATAACTGGAAAATGGTTTATCCTAAATTTGGAAAACTCTCATTTTGTTTCCCTTCGGTTCTGGAGGTTGGGAATAGCCTACCCACATCCTTCTCCCCTACATTTCCAAACAATATTCCTCTGATCCAAAAGAAAGTGTTGAGTGGAAACTATAACAGAGGTAGTAGAAAAACCTTGGAAAGGAGCCAGTTTCGCAAGGGAATCTGGTAAGGAAAATATCTCAAGAATAATGAAGGAAAGAAGAGATGGATACATAAACATCAAGATACTCCAAAGAATCATATTAATGTTGGAAATACCAAAGAGTTTTCTTCTCTAGAGAAAGGGAAATAAAAGGTGGGTCAAGAAGGTGCAGCGATGAGCTCTCACATAGGAGAGGTGACGAGTTCTCACACAAGTTTTTAGACAAAAAGTGAAGACGAGGAAATAAGTGTGGAATTAAGGATGGAGGAAAGAGGATGTAAAAAATGGTTGCATATCACCTTCTCTGAATCTACTCTCTCTCCTCAAATAGTGGATTTTTGTCAAAGAGCTATAATATGTAAGTTTTGGCAATTATTAATAGAAAAAAAAAATTATTTCAATGGGTATCAGATAATTAGGTTGGGGTCTCTGAGGTTTTTTTTGATTGATAATGCTAATGGATTTTTCATTTCTCTATTTGACTCTAAGGAAAGTAGAGACTATGTTTTTAAAACAAAATCTTGGTTTTATAAAAGCTTTGGTTTGTATATGCAAATGTGGCATCCCAATTTCAATCCTAATTATATCAGTATAAAATTTATCCCATTTTGGATACATCTTCAATGTCTCCCATTAGAATACAGAGAAATGGAGATAATAGAGGCAATTGGCAATCTTGTGGGTATTTTCTTAAAGGTAGATTTAACCTTTTTTGAAAACCCTAACCTTATGGTAAGAATTTGTTTTCTCATGGACACATCT
The DNA here is from genome assembly GCF_030272615.1 of Cryptomeria japonica. Lineage (NCBI taxonomy): Eukaryota > Viridiplantae > Streptophyta > Pinopsida > Cupressales > Cupressaceae > Cryptomeria > Cryptomeria japonica. Next base: position 518,535,800 of record NC_081412.1, on the reverse strand, counting down.
AAGAAACTTCCCTCCTTATTGAAGATTACCTCCAAAAATGGTAGTTGGGTTCAAAAGATGTTTTTTGAAGAACCCTTTTTGGTATGTGAGAACTCTCATTTATCAAACCATTTAACCTCATCTTGCCCAGATTCTGGAAGTTGTCTTCTTGGAAACTCCCTCTACAAGCATCGAGGGAAGATGTTATTCCTCATTTAGTCCTTCATTATAGAAAAGATCATTATCAACAGATCTATTCCTGGAGATCTCCCTTAATGGTTATAAAAAAGATACTCATAAATCTATTTCTCAAATTTTAGAAATAAATGGGAGTATGGGCTCTCTTAGGGAAATAGAAGGTAACTTTCAAAGATGGTTTTTATAACTCCAAGAGAAGATTATAGACGAAATTGCAGATCAAGTGTTAAATGAAGATCAGGAGTTTAGAACAAATGTTAGAGGAAAAGATCAAAAATTGCCTTCTCAGTTAGAGTTATTTGAAGCATCAATGAGGCCCTATGGGATTAAGCTTCTAGAGAAAAGGAGAATTCAAAATTCTTTAATCTCATTACTTATAATAAAGAGTTGTGAGATCCAATTTCCTGTTCCCTTTTCCTTTTCAACCTCAAAGGATTGGTGCGAACGAGTAGTGAGGATTTTGATCCCAATCTATGAGGAGTCCACATTAAAAAAGGCAATGGAAACTATCTTCAAATATTTTTATCCAAGACCAAGATTGATGGATGTTTCAAATTTTTATGAGGTCAATATGTCTATGGAATGTTATGCTTATGATCAAAATAAGATTTTTCAACAATCAGGTTTGGATATGTTGAAGCTTGAAAGAGACTCCTTTCATCAGTTAATCCAAAAGGTAATAGGAGAGGAGGCATTCAATAACCGCTAGCATTTTCAAAAAATAAAAGAGAATGCTCCTCTTTTAAGGATTGAATTGGGCCAAGTTTTTTAAAAAGATTCAAAATTTTATTCAAAAAACTCTCAAAACATAGTGAGAGATTTTTTAGAATGGAGAAACAAAGTTTTCAACTCCCATCAAATCTAAAAGAGGAAGACCCATGGGAAGTTCTAAAAAATCAAGAGAAAAGCTCAAAGGGGAAAAGAAATCAATATTTTTAGCAATTCAGAGTCTAAAGGTGGATAGAAGAAGATCTATGAGACTAATGGGGAAGCTAAATATTAAAGGTTCTCAATCAATGCCAGCAAAGAAACCGCTTGTTTTGTATTCATTGTTTTATAGGAAAAATGAAGAATATATTTCATCTTTAGTTGAATCTCCATCTCAGGGAAAAGGGGAAAACTTAGTAGATTTTGAAAATTGAATCTCTTTTTAGGATCTTTCTTCCCATCAAATTTCAGTATTAGAGGATTGTGTATCTCCACCTTCCTTAATAGGGGAATTGGTCATTTTCTTTGATTTCCTAGGTATCTCAAAACCACAGAATGGGGAGATTGAAGATTCTTGGATTGAGAAACAACAATTAATTAAGAAAATATTAAATATGGAGGACTCTGAAGTGGTTGAGAGTGGATTAGTTGAACCTAATATTCTATCCACAGAAATCTCAACAAATCAAAGAGACAAGGATTCTCTTGGTCTTCTTCAGAATCCTTCAAGTAAACTTAAACCAAATTGTGATCAAACTCTAGGTAGTAGGAGAGGTATAAAATATTCAACAGAATTAAGGTTTCTTGATGGTGAAGATAGTAATCAATTAAAAATAATTTCCCTTTGGAGCACAGGGAGGGGGGATTCCCCTGTTAAAGATTCATGCAGATAATATTATGGAATGTAAGGGGTTTGAATGGCCTGAAAAAATAACGCTTGGTTAGGCATTGTATTAAAGCTTCTAAACCTAGGGTGGTTTTTCTTCAGAAACCAAATTGAACAAAGAGAAGACAATAGCTTTCACAAATAAATTAGGTTATTAGGAAGTAGAATTTGTTGAAGCTAAGGGTTCGACTAGTGGTTTGGACCTATTGTGGAACCCATGGAAAGTATCATATTCTCATTTGTCATTAAGTAGTCATTGGATAACAAGCTTACTTTCTAGTCTTCAAGAAAGGATAAGAATTTCAATTTTCAATCTATGGAACAGTGCAAAATATTTTGAAGTTGGCCTTATGGAGGGATTTAGAAAGGATTCTTCAAACTATTCCTCAAAACAATGTGGTGTTAGGAGGAGATTTAAATGCTTTCCTCCATCTCTCAAAGAAATATGGAGGTATTCAAAAGGAAACACAGTCTCAAATTGACTTCTGACAATGGGTTGTTAGAAACAATCTAATGGATATAGTTACAGAAAATGGTGCTTTTACTTGGAATAATAGAAGATTGGGTTTTAGCTACATAGTTGAGAAGTTGGATAGATTTTTCTTTAGAGGGGAACTTTCCTTAATCTCTTTTACATTAAAATATTTAGTTTTGCCAATATCTAGCCCAGACCATTACCTGATACAATTAAAACTTTTTGGTGAAAAGAAACCCTTAATTTGTCCACTTAAGTTTGAAAAAATGTGGATGAGAGATCAATATTTTTTTCAATTGGCTGAAAAATGGTGGAAAGAAGCAAAGTTTGAAGGATCCAAACTATTTTTTTTTTTATTTCTAAATTGAAAAAGATCAAACAAAATCTTCTAATATGGAATATAGAGAAATTTCAAAACATTTTTCAAGTCAAACATAGAGTGGAAAAAGAAAGGGAGCTATTAAATAAAGACGTTATAGATAATGGGATGGATCAAAACAAGTACATTAAGGAGAAGGAGCTTCTTCAAGACTATGAGGAAATTCTAAAAGAGGAAACCTTTTGGAGGCAAAAATCTAGGGATGTCTGGCTTTTTAAGGGTGATAGAAACTCAATTTTGTTCATAATAGTACTAAACATACAAGAGAAATTAATAAAACTCAAAGGATTAAAGATGAGAAAGGAAATATGGTTGAAGAACTTGATGTTATCTCAGAAAAATTATTATCCTTCTTTTCAGATTTCTTAAAAATAATTGGGATGGGTCAGATCTGGGTTCTTAGAATGAGCTATTGATGAATATTCCAAGAATAAATTATGCAGATGATAATTTAATACTCAAAAATAAATTTTCTAAACAATAAGTAGAAAATGCTCTCAATCAACTTCATCCAGACAAATCTCTAGGGCCAGATGGATTTCCAGCTTGTTTTTTTCAAAAATGTTGGCCTATCTTAGGGATTGAGCTAACTAAGGCCTTAGAGGCAGCAAAGAACTTGGGAAGATTTTTGAAAGAGATCAATATCACCTTCATTGTGGGTAAGTGCACCAAGATGGTGAACAAAAAGGGGGATATAAGTGGCCACTTTTTTTCTTCTGAAAATAGGTAAACCTGAACTTCAAAGAGATATTTGAAGGTCATGCACTCAAAACTAGGATTTGAGAAAAGAATAAGAATTGTAGTACTCTGAATCTAGTTTCTAAACTACTAAAAAAATTTAATATTGGATAAGATTAAGAGGGTCAAACCTTTCATGCACGAAAAATTGTTCCTAATTTTTTCAGAAAAACATAACATAGTTATTTTTGTGTGTTGCATAAAATATATAATTAGATTTAGTATTTTGCAAAAATCTTTGGTAGGATGATAGGTAAGAGTGATATCTAGAATTTGTGTATTTGTTTGCAATTTTCCATTGGGTATTTTTTTTTTATGATTTTTTGAAGTGACCGCATCCTGTAAATTTGGTACCTGTTTGTGTGTTGGGCATAACTTGCATCAAAATAATAAAAAATTAAAACTTTTTTTTTAAAAGTGTATAGAATCTAGTGTAGAACAATAATATGTAATTTATTTTGAATTTGGTCAAGTATATCAAAAGTTATTAAAAAAATGGTACACATGTGTCTGTGAGGATTGTCAAGGCACCGATAGAGAAAATTAAAGTTTACTATGCTAATGTTGTCCAAAAATAGAAAAATTTATATGGTCAGAAAAGCGAGAAGATGTGTGAGATTATGGTGGTAATTTTAGAGATACCCACTTGATCATTTGTAAACCTGATGACGACAAAGTCAAGAAATCATGTTGGACGATGAAAAATGTGTAAATGGACAAAAATGGGGGGGAAATGGGCTTGCAAGCCTTAGGGTCATTTTCCAACCCTCTTACCAAGCCAAAACCCACACAGGTTTTGAAAAACAAAAAGCATTATTCGCAGTTCTAAATAATCCGTACGAGTTATGTAAAACTAAAAATATTTTTTTGTGTTTCACAAAACCCGTACGGCTTATGTAAAACTAAAAACATTTTTTTGTGTTTCACAAAACTCGTATGGGTTATGAAGACATAATAATGTATGCTTGTAAACTTAGCATTTACTACACATATGTTAGACATACCTATATAATATGTGTTTATGTATGTATATCTATAGTTATATATACATATATTTATATAGATATATGTATATATGTTTGTATACATGCATGTATCTCTTCTTTTCCTCTCTCTCTTGTCTTCCTTCCCCCATCACCATCTTTGTCTATTCTGAGCCCTAATTATCCTCCTTGAGTTCTATCTCATATCTCCCCCTCACACTTCTCTCTTTTTCGATTCTCTCACCCTTTTCTCCTTCTCGTTCTCTCTCTACCTCATGTCTCTCACCCTTTCCTCCTCCTACTCTCTCTCCCTACCCCATTCTCTCTCTCTCTCTCTCTCTCTCTCTCTCTCTCTCTCTCCCTCTCTCCCTCTCTCCCTCTCCCTCTCCTTTTCCCAATCTCCCTCTCTCTCCCTCTCTCTCCCTCTTCTTATCCCCCTCTCCTTTTCCTAGTTCTAGATAACCCATATGGGTTATGTATAACTAAGGCCAAAACTTCTAGTTCTACATAACCTGTACAGGTTATGAGAAATTGTGAACGTTCACATTAAAGGTTTCCATAACCCGTACGGGTTATGGGAAAATTTTAATATATATTTTAGTCCCAACGACCTAAAAACCAGCACTGCAAGTTATTTGAAGGCCTCACTGCTTTTGCACGTGATTTTCTGGGACAGTAACAGTCAAGTTTTTATTTTTTTTGGTCACTTTTGCTTTGAAATGATTGATTTGTCTTGTATATTGGATTTTTTTGAAGTTATTTTATCATTGTTACTTTAGATTATAACAAAATGATGATCATTTGTTGTTTTTTTGCTTTGATCATGATTGATTTGTCTTGTATTTTGGTTTTTTTAAAATTATTTTATTATAGTTATTTTAGGTTATAACCAAATGATGATCATTTGTTGTTTTTTTCTATCTGATTGTGGATTGTCATCATGATGTTATGTGTAGGACAATGGGAAAGAACAAGAGAGGAACAAATGAACAAAGAAAGGCAACAAAGGAAAGACAAAGGGAGCATATGAGGAGATCATGTGAAGGTATGTCATCTAATGTACCTAATGAAAGTGATGAACATTCAACAATTGAAATTGATATGATGTATGCACCAAATCAAAATGATCAACATACACCAATTCAAATACATATGATGAATGCACCTAATGAATGCAATGAACATACACCATTTGAAAATGATTCGATGAATGCACATGTTAATGAAATTGAAGAAGATATACCATTTGAATTTGATGTGATCAATGCACTCAATGCACATAATGCACCTAATGAAAATGAAGAGCATGCACCAATCTTAACACCTCTTAGAATAATTCATAGAAAACCAATGTTCCTAATAGATATTGATGAAAATATTGTGAAGCCAATGCATGATAAAATTTCTGAAAGAACTTGTAGAAGAACAGTTAGAAGAATTTGGAATAACTATTTTGAAAACTTAAATCAAAGTGGAAGATGCCAATTAGTTGTTGAAATGATTAAAAATATGAAATTTAAAGAGACAATGAAAATTTTGGGGATAAGAACATCCAAAAATAATAGTGAAAGAACCATTGTGAGAAATCTTTTTGATGCATACCAAGCCATTGGTTCGAAATCACGCACTAAAGATGCTAATGTTACTCATCGTGTCCTCACATCAACCATAATGGGAAAGGAAATAAAAAAATATCATTTAATAAGCAAAACAAGCAAGTCATTAAGGATAAGTAGAACCACATTACACTATGCCTTAGAGAGGGGACAGAAAATTGAGGATCCTAACAATAATTCTCTTTGGGCATTCTCAGGTAGACTCCCATGCAAGGACAAGGTTGTTATTGATGCACTAAGAACGTTAATTGACAAATTTTGGCACCCTATCAAAAATTATTGTACCCTATCAAAAATTCTAATGCCTGGTTGTTTGAGGACTTTGAGACACATAGACATATTCTTCATTACTCAAACCTTCTTGTTGCAACAAATATTCATTTGATTAAATACCGTGGTAGACCTCTTAACAAGGATTTGTGGAAAGTTCATGAATCTGACCACGAGGCAATACTTGAGACACTAAGGGTTAGAGTTGATCCAGAAGGTTCACTTGATTGATTTTGGGCCATCTAGAAGAATAATTCTACAATATGGTAGAATAATTTTGACAATTTTGTATATATCTTTTGCAAAATGTTGTAACTTCGCTTTTTTGGATGTGCTCTACATGCATATGAGTTGTAATATGCATATGAGTTGTAATGTGAATATGTAGATGCCAAATTTTGTATATAAAAACACCAATGAGTTGTAATGTGCATATCTAGATGCTAAATTTTGTATAAAAAAACAACAATGAGTTGTAATGTGCATATCTAGATGCTAATTTTTGTATAAAAAAATAACAATGAGTTGTAATTTGCATTTTTAGATGCAAAATTTTGTAAATATAAACAGTAATGAGCTTGATCATTTATATTAGATGCCAAATTTTATATATGAAAGTGTCCATGGGGTTGATTTGCAAATTTTGAGAACCCAAATTTGTACCATTTGATTATAAATTTGTACTATTTGAATATAAATAACTGTGTCTGATTTTGACATATGTTAAATAACTTGCAAATGGGTATCTGAATATGCAATTTTTTTTCCAAGTGTTTTGGGAAAGTTTTGAGTTATTGTTGAATTACCCGATTTGAAGGGCTAGTAGGAATAGTTTGAAACTAAGAGAGGCCCTTTTAGGAAGAGACAACACGACCCCATAGGTTCAAACATATCATCCATAAGTGCCACGGTCTCCGAGTTACGCGACGTCAAAGTTTGACCGTATTTTCCACTTTGAGGGCTTAAGAGAAAACATCTCTACAAGGTGGCTCTGAATGATCGGACGTCTTGGGGAGTGAGACAAGGGAACACCTAGCATAAAACCGACCACTCGGATGCACTCACACTAATGGTTTGTTCCCACAATGAGCAAAACGAAAGATGCACTATTTTGCCACCTCTCACTGACGGTTTTTGATGCGACAGAAAAAATCTCACCACAAGAAAATGGAATCGAGTTGTCTGAAACCAAGAGAGGATATTTTAGGTAGAGACAACATGACCCCATAGGTTCAAACATATCATCCATAAGTCCCACGGTCTCCGAGTTACGTGACGTCAAATTTTGACTATTTTTTCCACTTTGAGAGCTCAAGGGAAAACGTCGCTACGAGGTGGCTCAGAACAAACAAACATCTTGGGGAGCAAGAAAAGAGCACACCTAGCATAAAATAGACCACCCAAATGTGCTCACATTGACGGTTTGTTCCCATGACAAGAAAAATGAAAGATGCACTATTTTACCACCTCTCACTAACGGTTTTTTATGTGACAGAAAAAATCTCACCACAAGAAAATGGAATCGATTTGTCCAAAACTGAGAGAGGATCTTTAGGCAGCCACAACACAACCCCATAGGTTCACATGGATCATCCATAAGTGCCACGGTCTCTGAGTTACGCAATGTCAAAGTTCAACCGTTTTTTCCACTTTGAACGCTCAAGGGAAAACATCGCTACGAGGTGGCTCGAAACGATTGGACGCCTTGGGGAGTAAGACAAGGGAACACCTAGGGTAAACCTGACCACTTGGATGTTCTTGCGGTGATGGTTCATTCCCACGACAAGCAAAACGAAAGATGCACTATTTTGCCACCTCTCACTAACGGTTTTTGATGCGACAGAAAAAATCTCACCACAAGAAAATAGAATTGATTTATCCAAAACTGAGAGATGCTTTTTTAGGCAGAGACAACACAAACCCATAGGTTCACATGGATTATGCATAAGTTCCACGGTCTCTAAGTTGCGCGACATCAAAGTTTGACCATTTTTTCCACTTTGAGCGCTCAAGGGAAAATGTCGCTACGAGGTGGCTCCGAACGATCGAACATCTTGGGGAGCAAGACAAGGGCACACCTATGTAAATCTTACCACCCAGATGCGCTCGCACTGACGGTTCGTTCCCATGATGAGTAGAATGAAAGATGCACTATTTTGCCACCTCTCACTAACAGTTTTTTACAGTTTTTGATGCGACAAAAAAAATCTCACCACAAGAAAATGGAACCAATTTAGCTGAAATTGAGAGAGGCATTTTTAGGTAGAGACAACACGACCCCATAGGTTCACATGAATTGTCCATAAGTTCCACAATTCCAAGTTACATGACGTCAAAGTTTGATCATTTTTTCCACTTTGAGTGCTCAAGGGAAAATGTCGCTACAAGGTGGCTCTGAACAATCAAACATCTTGGGGAGAAAGACAAGGGCAAACCTAGCATAAACTTGACCACCCAGGCACGCTTGTGTTGACGGTTCGTTCCCACAACAAGCAGAACGAAAGATGCACTATTTTGCCACCTCTCACTAACGGTTTTTTATGCGACAGAAAAAATCTCACCACAAGAAAATGAAATCATTTTTTAGGAAAAGACAACATGACCCTATAGGTTCACATGGATCATCCATAAGTTCCATGGTCTCCGAGTTACGTGATATCAAAGTTTGACCCTTTTTTCCACTCTAAGCGCTCAAGGGAAAATGTTGCTATGAGATGGCTTAGAATGATCAGATGTCTTGGGGAGTGAGACAAGGGCACACTTAGCGTAAACCCAACCAACCGTACACACTCGTGCTGACGGATCATTCCCACGATGAGCAAAATGAAAGATGCACTATTTTGCCCCCTCTCACTGACGGTTTTTTATGTGACAAAAAAAATCTCACCACAAGAAAACAAAATTGAGTTGTTTGAAACTGAGAGAGGCTTTTTTAGGAATTGACAACACAACCCCATAGGTTCACATAGATCATCCATAAGTCCCACGGTCTCCGAGTTACGTGATGTCAAAGTTTGATCATTTTTTCCACTTTGAGCTCTCAAGTGAAAAGGTCGCTACTAGGTGGCTCGGAATGATCAGACATCTTGGGGAGTGAGACAAGGGCACACCTAGTGTAAAACCAAACACCCAGATGCGCTCATGCTGATGGTTCATTCCCACAACGAGCGGAACAAAAGATGCACTATTTTGCCACCTCTCACTTACGATTTTTGACAGTTTTTGATACAACAGAAAAAATCTCACCACAATAAAATGGAATCAAGTTGTCTGAAACCGGGAGAGGATTTTTTAGGCACTGATAACATAACCCCATAGGTTCACATGGATTGTGCATAAGTGTCACAATATTTGAGTTATGTGACGTCAAAGTTTGACCATTTTTTCCACTTTGAGTGCTCAAGGGAAAACGTCGCTATGAGGTGGCTTGGAACGATCAGACGTCTTGGAGAGTGAGACAAGGGCACACCTAGCATAAAACTGACCACTTGGACACACTCGCACTGACAGTTCGTTCCCACGACAAACAAAATGAAAGATGCACTTTTTTTGCCACCTCTCATTGACAGTTTTTTACGGTTTTTGATGCGACAGAAAAAATCTCACCACAAGAAAATGGAATCAATTTGTTCAAAACTGAGAGAGGCTTTTTTAGGAAGCGACAACATGACCCCATAGGTTTACATGGATCATCCATAAGTCCCATGGTCTCTGAGTTATGTGACGTCAAATTTTGACCATTTTTTCTACTTTGAGCGCTCAAGTGAAAACGTTGCTATGAGGTGGCTTCGAACAATTAGATGTCTTGGGGAGCGAGACAAGGGAACACTTAGCATAAACCCAACCACTCGGATGGACTTGTGCTGATGATTTGTTCCCACAACAAGAAGAACGAAAGATGCACTATTTTGCCACCTCTCACTAACAGTTTTTGATGAAAGAAGAGATAATTGGTTTGTTTTGATGTTAAAATGATTGCTTCAACTCTTCTTTTATAGGAGATTTGGATGAATAGGTGTGTGTCTTACCCTAAGGCCGACTTGTTATGGAATAAAATTTAAATGAAACCTTACCTAAGCCGACTCATCCTTAGATAAATTTTTAATCTGTTTTGTGCACTCAAATCTTGTATTAATTGGTTCTTGAAATGATGAACTTCACTCCATAAGCATGATTTTATCAAATAATAATTTCACTCCAATCTCTTCATGCATAGAGGACTCAAAGAAAATTCACTCAATCAAAATACACAATATTAGCATTACCGGTGTCGGTACTTGGGTATACACAATATGAGCAATAGATAGTTTAAAAGTGTATGCCATATGAGTTACAAGTAATGAACAAATTGGATCACATTTCAAGACATATACACAATGAACAAGTTTGATCACATTTCAACAGCAAATAACTAAGTTTCAAGAATATAAAGTTTCATATATATCAATGAACAAATTGGATCGAATATCAAGTTTTGTATATATCAAAATGAACAATAATCATGTACATATCGAAAAATGGCATAGTTGCCAAATCAATAATAGTTACAAAAATGTGGCATTTGCCATGTCTGTCAAAGTTGATATATACATATACAAATGTCAAATATATATAAAAATTGGTCCTTCAATGACCACAACTATAACTATATGTCTCTATCGGTATCTATGACGGTGGCGGATCATCAAAATTGAGCCTCTTCGAAGCAGTACGTGGCCTTGTAGGTGGCTACACAAGGACAATTCAAATGTTGAGTCAGATATATTTTCTCAATATAACATCAAAATAACTAAATACTGAACTCTAAATTGTTTGAAGTTCAAATGTTGATTACCTCATCTCTGTCTTCTGCAATTGGGTGAGGCTGAGGATCTGTGGGATGTCCTGAAGGGGGCTATAACTGGTAAAACAACATTAATACATGTTAATAACATATATGTCAAATAACACATAATAAGTAAAAATGAATAGACTAAAAAACTAAAGCATACCGGAGCCTCAGATGGATGTGTTGTAGTCGTAGGAGGCAAAGTCACAGATGAATTAGTTACAACCATTTCCTATATCCATGGTAAGTGATCCAAAAGGAGTTAACTAGAGGGTTTCAACTTCGTTGTGTACTTAGTGAAAAGGAGTTGATCTAAGACAAACATACCTTTTCCCTTGGTCATGTTGGATCCCATAATATATGTGTAGGACTTCTACTGAAATGGAATGGTAGAATAACAGTAGGAAGTTTGGAAGGGGCTTGTAATATGTTAAAGACAATTATACAAGTTAATAACCCAAAGTTGTTGACAAACTAGATAAAACAAATATTTTTAATATATGTAGAACAAATGCACATCGAAGCCTCGTATAGTTCTCCTGTAGCCTTAGGAGGCCTAGTTGAATCTGATGCAGCTATTACCATTTCATGTATGAAAAATGATAACATATGATATAGACATAAAATGATTTAGTTATTTCGAACAAGCAAGAATGCAATCCAAAGTGAATATGAAGATATCACCTCTTCCTTCTATTGAACCTCATCGACATCAGGTGCATTCATTAATTTCGTAAACCCCATATGTTTTTGTATATAGAACAAATAAATTAAGTGCATTTATCAATATCTACATATACAATCATAATACATTTCAATAAATGAATTTAAATTGTACTGAATTACCTTCTGTCGTTTAGGTGTCCAAGAGGATATCTTTTTCTACCTCGGAGTGCTAGAGGATGGCTTTCTCACATGAGATGTCCTCAAGGCAGGTGGGGTAAAGTAACAGAAAAAAATTAACTTAAGGGAAAAGAGCATGTATTTAATATATCACTTAAGTCAAAAAAATATAAATCTAAATGGTACCGCATAGCTATCTTGGCCAAAGTCAATGGCTGAAAGCATGATATCATCAAGTTGGGACATCTCAGCCAGTGATAAGCCCTATAAAACACCAAGTAATGATACATATAATTAACAAAATATATTTTGAAACCAATGTATTATTATATTTTTAACAAATTTACAAATCTTTACCTTCGGTGGTGAAACTACTTGTGACCGTGGAGTTGACTGAAAATTATGTGGTGTACTCCCACCACCTGCTACACCCTACAATGCATTTTATTTATATGTCACTTTAAATTGTTCTAAAAATAAAAATTCATTTCTTTTTATAAGATTTAGTCACTTTATTGATAACATGTCATAAATAGAATTAAACACACTTGTGTCTGATAGAGAGGGTACAACATATTGATCATCTCATCGATGAACGCCACATCCTCTACAGTGGAAGCATGACATCTACTCCCGCAACATGTACACGAATGAGATGTCGAACCATCCTTGTCCACGTCAGTGTCTACACTAGAACATACACCCTGGCAGGTGGGGCACATATGTTGAATGGGCTGGCTCGTGCCAAATGATGCATGAGGTAACACTGATGAAGGAGGTGTCATTGATGAAGGAGGTGTTGCTGATGAAGGGGGTGTCGCTAATGAAGGAGGTGTCACAGGTGCTAGTATATCCTCTGTTCCAACCAACTGTGTGCCATGTTGAACAATGACATCAGTAAATGATGCAACTTCCTGAAGAGTTTGTAATTCCATAGACTCCTTCAAGGATATAGGGACAATGACATGAACCATGGGTTTAGGAGTTGTACACCTCCTATGTTGTGGCTCTACCACCCTATGGGCCCTAGGTCTATCCTGTGGAAAGCCTCTCCCTCTACCCTAAAATTGTCGGATGTCAAAGTAATTTGGCTTCTCGCCAAGGATAAACTCACAATACAACTTTCTCAAAAAATATAGAGGCGCCTCCCAATTATTACAAGGTGGTTGGTCAAAGACCATATACCACCTATCCCAAAAAGCTTCTTTCAGCCTAGCATGAACACACCAATGTATAGGAAACCAAGTCGTATATAGTTCTAGGTTGTTACTGGTAACAAGATCAGTGAAAAGAGCACATATGTCTGCTTTACCTATGGCCTTTTCTTTTCACTTGATCATATGACAACCCATCCGCATAAAATGTTCGACATCTATCCCTCCATGAACCCCATTTCGTAACCTCCCTAGATACCTCATTTGTCCTATTAGCCATTGTTTCTAGTGTTTTGGTGAGGGTTGAGTGGTGTTAAAACCTAGAGGACCTCAGCCTATTCACAAATATATAAATTTTGGGCACTATTTTGTGTAAGGTGATTGATGAGATCCTCTTATGTGGCATCTACATGATCTAATGGAGGACGTGGAGGGTTTCAGGGTGGCGGTGGTTGTTGAGGAGCAGAATTTTGAGGATTTTGAGGGTTTTCTTGTTGCTCATGTGCAATGTTTACAAGGTTTTCTTGTGTTGTTTGTGCAGGAGGAGGTCTTTGTTGTCTATTTCATTTTTGGGGATTGATTGAAGAATATGACATAAAATTAATAAAAACAAAATTTAAATCAATTAAAAAACCCTACTTCAATTAAAATGCAAACAAAAATAAACAAACCAATCAAATCTTACCTAATCAACGAGGTGCCATTGTTGAAAATTGATCTCAATGTTGGGAAAATCCAAAATAATTGCAAACTTGTGCGAGTTCTATGGTTTTTTGGCTTTCCCTTACTGCTGTTCCACGGGTTTTGAGAAACTTTTAATTTTTTTATTAAAAAACAAAATGTTCCTCAAAACCCATACGGTTTTTGAGGAACTTTTTGTTTTTTTTATTTTTTTTGGCTAGGCTAGCATGTTTTTGAATTTTTAGAACCCACACGGGTTATGAAAAATTTGGTTTTTTTTGGCATGTGGCCACTTTTCTATTCACCATCTTGGTGCACGTACCCTTGCCTTAATTCCTAAGAGATAAAATTCTCTTAAATTGGATAAATTTAGGCTCATTTCCCTTTGTAATACTATTTATAAGATCTTCTCAAAAGTCTTAGCTAATAGATTGAATTGAGTTCTTATGTCTATAATTTCAATCTAAGAACAAATAGAACTTGTTCTAGGAAGATCCATATTGGATGGAGTGATCATTTCTCAAGAAGTCATTCATTCTATTCAAAACAATAAGCATTCAAGTATGCTCATCAAATTGGACATTAGTAAGGCATATGATAAAGTTGACTTGAGGTTTTTATGTAAATGTCTAAATTTTTTTAGTTTCTCCAAAACATGGATCAATTTAATTTTGTATTGTATCTCAACTCCATGATTTTTAGTTCTAATTAATGGATCTCCTCAAGGCTTCTTTGATTCCTCTAGAGGTCTTCAGCAAAGAGATCCTAATTCCCCTTTCCTTTTTATCATTATGGTAGAATCTTTGGGCAAAACCTTTTATAAATATCAATAGGATGGTCTTATCAAAGGAATAAAGGCTAGTTCAGTTGAAGCTATAACTCATCAACAATTTGTAGATGATACTATGTTATTTGGGAAAGTTTATAGAAGAGAAGCAATTAGGTTTAAGAAAATTCTTAGAATATATTCTAAAGCTTCAGGTCAACAAATAAACCAAGATAAATCAGAAGTTTTCTTTTGTAATGTGAAGATGAGGATAGAGCATCAGATCTTAGCTCAATTGATATTTAAGGAAGGGAAACTTCCATGTCTATATCTAGGTTTGCCCCTAGATAAGGGTTTAAGATCAATGGACCAAATGGGACAAAGGATGGATAAAAAAATGGATTCCTGGAAAACAAAAAGGATTTCTTAGGTAGGTAGAATTATAATGTTAAAGATAGTCCTCTCTATTATTCCTATTTATCATATGTCTTGTCTATCTCTTTCAATTGGAGCAAACTCAAATTTAGTTAAGAAAATGAGACCTTTCTTTCGGAAAGGAATGGCTGAAAAAAGAAAAATGGCTTTAATAGCTTGAGAAAAGATCTGCAAACCCAAGCTTAGCTTATTTCTTGAGAAAGTTTACCGCATATTTTTGAAAGGACTTGGACTTTGTGTAGGGTGGTTTCAAGTGGTTCTTTTTTCTCTTTCCTTGGAGCTATTGGTATTTTTGTTTCCAAGCTAAGTCGAAAAGATTTTAGTTTTCCGGAAACCCATCGGTATCGGGGTTTTAAACAGGACTTGGACCCTGGGATCCTCGGGCCAAGGCCAAGTAAATAAGTTGCATTGAGGAATCAATTGTGGCATTTGAAACAAAGCTTTAGGAGAAAAATTAGTGTGTAAAATATATATGGATTCCAACTAGAAATGGGTAAGAATTTAGAAGGGAAATATTTGGATGATATGAACTTGGAAGGTATCTTAAAAATCCAAAATCCTCCAAAAGGCTCAAGGGTGTGGAATTTCATTCTTGGCTATAGAAATCTCATCATAGACCAGATCTCATAGAATGTAAAGGATGGAGGAAAAGCTCTCTTTTGGACAAATTCATGGGGTGGTTATTCGGATATAGAAAAATTGATGAGTCTGAATAATCTTAAGGCTATCATAGAAAGTAGGTGGGGCATTTTTGTGAAAGACTATATTGAAATGGCAAATGTGAACTACCTAATGGGTTGGAAATGGAAAAGCTTAGAGGATTTACCAACTAATAGAACAGAAATTATAACTCTAATGGACATTCTTCAAAAGAGATCTTTAGTATTAAATGAAGGATTTGACTCGATCATGCGAATAGGGGCAAATTCAGGAAATTATAACTCAAGAGATAGTTATAAAACAATAGTTGAAAAAAATAATTTTGAGAGAACTGAGGTCACTGTTTCTCTTTGCTGAGATAAAATATGTCTTCCTAAAGCGAGTTTTTTTGCTTGGGAAGCTTTGCAGCGTAGAATATTAACAACAAAATGGTTTAAGAAGATTGGCTATTTGGGCCCATCAATGAGTGTTCTATGTGAGAATGCAGAAGAATCAATAAATCATATTTTGTTGTCATGCCTCTTTGCTTGTAAATGTTGGCAATGGTTATTTGCCAAACTAGGTTGGATGACATCTTTGTTGAATGACATCTTGAGTTTATTCAAAAGTTGGTCTAATCCTTACTCATCAAGTCTCTTTAATTTATTATGGATTTCTTCACCATCAATTTTAATTTGGGAGCTTTGGAAGGGAAGAAATGGAAGAATTTTCCAAGGGGAAAAGTTGTCTTTAGAGACTTTCATGAATAAACTTGAAGTGGCCATTGTGGAAGTAGTTAACAACAGACTCTCATCCCAAAAGTCAAAAAAGTCACAATTTTCTAGTTGGGATGGAAAAATGAAGGGTTGTTGGTTTAGTCTAAAAACTCCTCCCTTTGTTGGGATAGGGGGTGAGGAAGCATTAAAACAAAGAGCTTTGTCAGCTTGGATTCCACAAAAAGAAGGATGGTATAAACTAAATTTTGATGGGGCTTCCCAAGGAAACCCTGGAGCCTCTGGAGTCGGATGTATAATTCATTCTTCAAATGGAGTGATTGAAGCTAAACAAGATAAAGTTTTAGTAGAGGATACTAATAATGTTGCAGAAATTCAAGCTGCTATCGAAGGTCTTGCTATCTGTAGGGAACTTGGTCTTAAGAAAGTGAAAATTGAAGGAGACTCACCTATAATTATCAATGCTTTAAGGATTGGTAATACCCCAAATTGGAGACTCAACTCCTTTTTAAGAATATCCATTGACTTGCTCGAAAACTTTCAAGCTTTTACCATTAATCATATTTTAGAGAAGTAAATGGTATGGTAGATCATTTAGCAAAAAGGGGAGCAGATGGCTTCAACAAGAAATATATTAGATCTCCATGAACTTGGGAGATTTAAACTCAAGAAAAAAGTGATTCATTCTCCCTTTTTTCCTGATTTTTTGAGTATTTGGCTCAACGGATAGACTCAAATGTAGTTGTTTTGTAACTTAAATTCATTATTTAGGATTGCAAAAATAAAATTGGGGAGATTTATTTTATTTGGTAGAGATTTAGTTGTTGTCAAGTGAAGTATTGTAGATCCTAACACATGGATTTCTGGGTGTATGAAATGTTGCTTGGAATACTTAAGGCTTCAATTTTTCTTTGTCAGAAATTTTGAATGGTTGGTTCAACAGTTAGATATTTTAAATTTTGGTGGGTTTATCATCCTCTTCTAGGAATGTATTGTAAAAAAGGGAAAAATCTAGCTAAGTCAACCTTTTTGATTTCCTCATTTGAATCAAAAGATCAAATGGATGAGAAATATATCATTTAAGTTTTCAACGGTTGGATTTTTTTGGTGATATGGTCAGTTGCTTTGATACTTGGGCATCCTTGTGGGTGGTTGCATTAATTGATCAATTTGATGAAGATGAAAATTGGATGATGCTTCAACTAACTTGACAATAATTCTTGTCAGAAGCTAGAACAAGTGGAGGAATACTTTTCAAAATAAGGTCGCGACTTTTCCTAGAAGGGGCTCAAATTGACAATTTATCAAGAAAAGGATCTCCAAGATTTAGCATTGGATTTGCCACTGATCCTTACAAAATTTAGCAGTGTTGGTATTTATCCTAATTTTTAACTTATCTAGATTCTAAATAGGATGAAAAGACAGATTGAGGTGGTTGTGCGACAATTTAGTGATCCAAGTTGGGGACCTCCACAAAATTTACCCACAAATAAGCGCATGTATTAGATAGGATGCATTATTGATTAGAAAGTACTAGTCACATCAAATTGCCTCAAGTCGAGTCTTTTCTTGGGGATTTTTCTAAAATTGAATGTCCTTTAGCTTCTCCAACAATTTTTCGATCGCTTTCATTCTTATTCCTGCTCGTACATAATTACAACTGGAATAGTTGTCCTTTGAGGTCTTTGGTTTTTGCAAGTTTGGGTGGTAGTGTAGTGGTATGGATTCTCCCATTAGGATTCTTTCATCTAGAAGGCATATGGCCTTCATTGGAGAAATCAAAGATAAAATAATGAAGGAGGTGATGAATGTCTCGCATTTTTTCATAGTTAGAGCAGTTAAACGCATCCTAGGAGATTATTTTCTTAGAAATAACCACAAACACAGGGTGAACATGGAAATACCTATTGTGTTTGTTTCCACCCTCCTTCATTTAGGTCTACCGAAGAAAAAAAATAGAGGCATTATGCAAGAAGGTTTTTAACTTTTTAAGGAAGATTTGCTTGGAGATTTGAGAAAAGTTTTGAAAAATATAGATGAAAATCTCACAATTTCAATGCCTATGGACTTTAATGTCACAATTAGAAATGGTAAACCACCTCCAAGGTTTCCCATTTTATATATAGAGGATGAGATGCCTTTGAAAGAAAGGAAATTTATTATCAAGGAAAATGCAAATTATCTTTGGTCTCTTTTTCAGTTATCAAAATTCTTTGATCAAAACTAGATAAAGAGGTATTTTGAAATTAATGGTCTAACAGAATTACCTCCTGAGTAAAGGTTGGTAGAACACAAAGCTTACCTGAAAGATTTCATGGTGTGGCTTGGATCAAAACCCTTGGAAGTGATTGAATGCTTTCCTCCCCCAGAACCTGCTTGGATTGGATGACAAATTCCAATAATTGTTCACCTGGTGGATACCTCGACTGCTCCAGGCCCTTCTTCTCATACTCATTGATATTTTGTATTTTGGGAATGATGCTTCATGGTCGGATTTGGACAATTTTCTTTTGAGATATTCAGTTTAGATAGTTTTAGTTTTAAAACTCTTTCAATTCTCTGGTTTTTTGAAAGACTGTAAATTTTGATGACATTTCGCTTATGCCCTAGATGGATTTTGGCAAGATTGGATAGGGTTTGGTATAGGGAAATATTTTTCAGACTAGTTAAAAACTTTTATTATATATTTACTATCTTTTAATATATTCAACTTCGGTCCTTGATTGATAAAAAAAAAGAGAAATGCTTACTATTATTTTACATTATAAAAAATAAAAAATAATAAATATAATTAGAAAGAAGACTATATATAATCTAATGGTACTTATTTCTTTTGAATAAATAAATTTAGTTTTTTCTAACTTAGAACAAAGTCTAAAGATTAAAAAAAAAGTGCTTACTACTTTTTGTACTTATAAAAAAATATTTATAAATAAAATAAGAAAGAAGGCTATATCTATATAACTAAATGATAAATATGATAAATTCTTCTATCTGATAATTAGTTGTGTTCATTGTTTAATCTAATAATTCAATTGTGTGTGTGATCTTGAACTTTTGTGAAATATTGAACCCAAACTTATAACCTCAAGAATAAAAGCACCAATAGAACTTCCTATATTAGGAAGGAAAGCCCACTAACTTCCCACTTTGTACCTTAATTAATTTTTTGATTGATATAATAATTTGTATACATTTAATCATGCCAAAACAAAATATACATAATGCAAACTTTGTAATGATAATGATGTGAAAATAAGCTCCCCAAATGAAAAAGGGTTATTTCCCTTTACCCTAATATGCAGATTTTTAATATGAACATATCACCCTTATGTTAGGAGGTAACAACTTGGCTTTAAAGATTAAATTTGATTTTCAAATATGGAGTTCAAGATTAGACTTACAATTCTAAACCATATTCATAGCTACATGTACAATATTGAATTAGAATAAAAATAATAATATACTTTAGATATGAAAAGTCAAATTTAATTTTAATTAAATCAAAATATCAATTTTCATCTAGGAAAATGCCATTTACATATGAAATTATTCTTTGAGATTTTTAAAATCATAATAAATTTAAAATAATAAAAAATATGTGAAATACATTTGTCACCCTTTTACAACTTTACCCAATTATAAACCCAAACTTATAAGCTCAAACCAAATGCATCATATGTTTAAAAATATATTTTTAACTAATAATCTAAAAGAGGATGGTAATAAATAGCTTTCTATCTTAAGAAAGAAAGTCAAATAGCTTCCCAACTTGTGCCTTAATCAAACCTTTTTATTATTCTAATCATTTGCAAAACTTTACAAACATATCAAGAAAAATATGAATACCTAGATTTATCCTAATGAATGCATGTATTGATTCTATGTTGCTTTAATGTAAATGTGTAATGATCATATGATGTGTAAATGAGCAATTTTCCTTTACCCTATCATGAAAATTTAAATATGAATTTATGTCATCTTTTAGTTGGAGGTAATAGATTGAGCCTAAGATCAAATTTAATTATGGAGTATAGGTTCAATGCTATACCTACAATTCTAAACAAATTTTATCTCTCTTGAATAAAGTTGATATTTTTGAGGCTTTGATTATCAAGTCTTGATGCAGAAGGTAACTCAAGTGTTTGTTGTAGATTACTATTTTAAAGGGGCCTTTATGGTACTAGAAGATCTATAGATCAGATTGACTTGTGTAAGATTTGAATATAATTCAATGAAATAGTTTCCTTTAATAAACATAGATTGAGAAAGAACTTCAAAATGAAAGCATTCATAATTTCAAATTTGAACACCATAATTAACTTCAAGAATAAAATTCAAGAAAATCACACAAAAATACATATGAATTGCAATTAAGTGTCATAACTAGTCTCTAGTTAACCAAAACTCATAATTACATATAGATAGTGCTAATTTCAAAGAGAAGTTTCAATTATGAAAGAGATTATATTATAGCCAAAAAAATAGTGCAATATCATAATCTATCACAAATTAAAATAATTTTACAAGTCACTTAAATGATATATAGAATAGATGGTTCAGTTGACATTACAAATATAACTTCACAAATATGTACATGAACAAAATTCACTATTCTATGTGAGAGGAAAACATGAAGAAGTTGATGATATTAATTCGTTATCATTTTCTCCATAAATATGAGCAATTTCTAATGTTTCAAATAAAGGAATAAATGATCCTTCTAAAGAAAAAAGGTTCCAAAGCCTATTAAAATTCAACAATCTAGATTAATCACAAAATTAATGGTTCGGATTTAATATACAAGAATATTCTCCTTGGTAGCATATTTTCTCAACTTGTTAACCAAAAGTCTTGTTATCTACACTAATTTTCTACAAATGAATATCAAAATTCCTATTCAATTTTGATCTTCACTATTGGTCTCTATCATTATTTCTTTATACTTCAATGCTGCTCTTCTTTTATAGTCCACATATGTTGCTAAGGCCTTGTACATTTTTGTCTAATATTTCTCCTACATAAATTTCTACTGATACATATGTCTTGTAAAGTAGGTAAAAATTTTGCATAGCTTACATTTATTAAGACTTAAACTTATTAAGTTTTCAATCAATGTCAACTCCTTAGAATTTCAAGTCAATTCTTAATTCTCTTATGTAGAATTAACTACTCTTCCCACTTCAAAAATTTTAATCCATTTTCTAATATGTAGAATTGTTGTTTTTTGTTAAGATGTTCTTTTTTAATAACAATTGATCATCTAAGGCTTCTATAGTTAATAGTCTAGGAAATTCTATTTCATTCTTCTTTTGAAAAATTTTACTAAGTGGGATGGGGCATCGTTTGATGGGCAAGACCTTCTTGTGATAAAAGACGAAATCATGAGGTCCAATCTCCCCCTAATCCACATGATACTCGAAGACATGTCACAACATCACCGACCACATTAAAAAATTTAGATTCCTACACTCAAAAAAAATCCTCTTAATTGATTTGCATTTGTGGACACCTAAAAATCAAGGTTCACTTGCATCATTAATTCAACCATTTCACTTACATCACTAATTCATTACATTAATTGTGATGTTCTTTAAGGAAGGTGACGTTAGAGTTGAAAATGGGAGCACCAAATTAAATAATTATTTCTCAAAGCTTACCATTTCAATTGTATGTTAATAAATCAGTTGCATGCCTTAATCTGTTCTCAACTTCTAAAATATTCTTTTCTAATTCGAATGATAAAGTTGCTTTCATGTGAAAACTTTGGTCTCATCCCACCGGCCTTAGTTTTTAAAATTTATTTTTTACCGCTCACTAATTGTATAACGAGAGATAATTCTAGAGTTATGATGGTCTGATATATTATTTTTTAAATAATTGTTGCATTGTCATATAATGAAATAATATTCATGTAATATTAAATTTAAATTTAAATTTGTTAATGTTTATATTATGTATAAACATAATAAATAATAATATATAAATAAATATTGATAATGGAATTTTAATTTAAGGTTTTATGCATGATGTCTAAGATTATAGGTAATGATTTTGAGAGCTATTCTTCTTTTATAATTAATAAGTCAAATTAATACTATAGGATAAATGTATTTAGTTTTTAAACATGTTAAATTATATATCTAAACAAACATTAGTTAGACTTATATTAGACATGATAGACTACAAAATTGACTATTTTATCTTCTAATTTAACCATGCACCTATCATTTTGATTCTCATATTGTAATCTTGAACTTTTGTGCAATATTCAACACAAAAGTTTGTAATCTAAAGAGCACCAGAAGAGTTTTGCATCATAGGAAATTTACTAGCTTCCCATAGTCAGATATTTTGATTTATATAATAGTTTGTATAAATTTATAAACATGTCAAGAAAAATATATGTGACCAAATTTGTTTGAATAAATGTAAATGTTGATTCTAGATTACTCTAATGAAATTTTTGTGATGATGATGTGATGTACAAGAGATCCATAACTAGAAAAGGGTTATTTTTCTAGCATACATATTTACATATGGATACATCATCCTTGCATTAGTGAACAACTTGAGAGCAAGATTAAATTCAATATTAAATTATAAGGTTCAAGATTATACCTACAATCCTAAACCAAGTTCATAGCCACATATGCAAGATTGAGTTAGAATTAAAAAGAAAGATAACATTAAGATTCACTCTAGATTCTTTAGGTATGGGAAGTCAAATTTAATTTAAATTAAATTAAATCCAAATATCATTTTTCACATAGAAAAACACCATTTACGTATAAAATTATTATTTGAGAAATAAAGTATCATAATAAATTTAAAATAAAAAAGCAAAAATTCGCGAAAATAGGCACGGAAGGCATCGAGCAATTTTTCCATCCCGATTTCCTTTGAGGAAATTGCCAGATCTTCTCCATCAACAATGGTTTTTTGAGCGGACTAAATATGCACTCAGTTATGGTAACCTGGGGATTAGGGTTCCCCTGCCTTAGGAGCAGACGAAATAGCAAGTGGTGAAACCTAGGAGGGCTTGCAAGGCAACCATGAAAAACCCTCCAAGGGCCACAAATGGCAGGGATTGCGGCCAAGGCAATTCTAGGCCGACCATTTTCAATAAGTTCAATCAACTGCAAAATCTTGAGGAAGGTTATTTAAAACCAGATCCCCATGCTACCATTTTTTCAGAAAATAATAATAGAAGCAAAATTAATAAACCCAGAAGGTTGGATCAAACTCAATCTACACCTAAGGATTCTTTAAGCAAGGGTAAGATAGCCCCATTGCCTCCTAAACCCTTAATGGCGGGATCAAGTTCAATCAGGGACCCTAACTTAGACCTGGTCAATGTTTTAGAGATTAATGAGAATTTGGTTAAGCGGATTCAACAATCTTGCAAGGCCTTCAGAGTTTTTGTGAGATGGCAAGGTCTTGGAATCTCATCAGAGGCTATTGCAAATTGGTTTATGTCATCCTTCAATTGGATAGTAAGTATAGCTATCCTGTTTGAAGGTTTTCTGTATATTGATTATGGTAATTCAAGACACAAGAAGGAACTCTTAACAGGTAAATCTTCGACTTTCAAAGGTTTTGATTTTTTTTTTTTAGATTGGATTCTGGATTTTAACCCTAATTAGATGCAATCTCTAAAGATAGATAGACCGGTATTGATACCTAACCTACCAGTTGAATTAATGGATAGTGAAATTATTAGGAAAATTGGTAATCACATTGGCAAATTTATAGAACTTAGAGATAAATATAGGAAGTATGCGAACTGTGTGATGATAATTAATACAGACATTAGTGTTAAAACCTTAAAACCTATTGAGATTAAATCAGGGTTGTCATCCTTCCTTATCTATCCTGAATTATTCAAAGGGATTCTCGATCTAGACCCTGCATCAACTCTAGTTCTGCCTCCTTCTCATTTGAGATCCAGTAGGATTCTTGGGGTTGACATTAGTTTTAATCTAGAAAAGGGGGTTTTTGTGGTTGAGGAAATCCCTTTGCCATCTAGGCATATTGAGGAAACTAAGGATGCTGAGGATATTGAAGAAGGAGAATTTATCATTAACAAGGGACAAGATGACTATAAGATCCCCCTAGGGATTTCAACAGAAGTAAAATTATTCCCTTTTGATCAACCATTGGTGAAGGATTTGTGTCCCCCTGTTCAGGATAAAGGGTCTGAGTATGAATAACTGACAACACAAGATAAGGATATTAAGGAAAGTGGGGGAGCAAAGGAATATAGTCCATCCTAGAATAATGAACCAGTGGTGGTAGAACCAGAAGAGAAAGAACAAGTAGAAAGGGAAGTCAACATTATTGCCAACTTTATTAGGGAAGAAGTAGTTAATGACCTAATGGAATAGTTTGTTGATGAGGTTTGTGACTCCAAAGAATTGGAAAGGAAGAGGGAGCTATATGTGAAAAAATTATTGGAATGAACCAGAGTTAATATGGAAACAGAAGAATTATTCATTGACCTAGATAATTTGGAAAATGAGAACCCAAACATTCTTGGCATCCATAATATAGAGGAGAGAAAGGACTCTCCTGACTGTGCCAAGCCCATTAAAAGGAGAGGTAGGAGATCCCTTACTGAATTAAGAACCAAAGATGGGGAAGCTATGGGCCAACCCAAAATTTCATCACTATTTAATGTAGAGGAGGGGAAGTTCCTCCCCATCGAGCCATGAATCTCTTATCATGGAATGTTAATGCCCCTAACAAGCAGTGTATCATAAAATGTTGTATATCTGAATCAAATCCAAACATAATTCTCATCCAAGAAACTAAAATGAACTCAACCGAGATAGACCTCTTTGAGAAGAAATTAGGTTTTAGAGAAGTATTCCCCAGCTCAGGGGGCTTCAGGAGGCTTAGCAATCATCTGAGATTCTAGATATTCCTCTTTTACACCATCAGAGATAAAATAGAATTGGATAGGTGGAAAGGTATATTGCTATAATAATAAGTTGAGATTTAACCTGATCAATGTATATGGTCCTATTCAAAACAGGGATAAAGCTCAAGTCTGGTTGGAACTTGAGACTTTCTTAAGAGACAATTTGAATGAGATATGTATTATTGGAGGAGATTTCAAAGCCATCACTAAGGCATCAAACAAAAGAGGAGGTAGTAACAAGCTACCCACCGTGGAATTGGACTTCAATGATTGGATCAATCAGAATTCTTTGTTGGAAATCCAGACAGCAAAGAACACCTTTACTTGGAACAACAAGTGGAAAGGCTTTAGCAATATTGCTGAAAAGCTTGATAGATTTTTTATCCATGGTGGTCTTATGAATTTCAATTACACTATGGAAGCAGAGATCCTACCTTTATCTGATTCTAACCATTATCCCCTCCAACTTAACATTATGGTAGATCAAGGACCAAAAAGTTGCCCGTTCAAAATTCAAGAACATGTGGTATAAGGATGATAACATCATCAACCTGATTGAACAATGGTGGAGTGAATCATTATTCTCAGGCTCAAAGATGTATATTGTTGCAAACAAACTGAAGGTAATCAAAAGGAGGCTCTTGGAGTGGAATAGAGAGCATTTCGGTAACATCTTTGATAAGAAATTGTTAGTAGAAAAGGACCTCAAGGATGTTAATAGGTAAGTTTTGGATCGAGGGATGGATGAAACTCTCTTCTTAATGGAAAAAATTTTACTAACAGAGTATGAAAAGATTCTGGCTAAAGAAGAAATCTTCTGGAGACAAAAATCCAGGGAAACATGGTTGAAAGATGGTGATCACAACACAAAGTTCTTTCATAATAGCACCAAGCAGAAAAGATGGGTAAACCGAATCTCTAACATTAAGAACTACCAAGGAGTAAATTTGGAAGACCCGTCAGAGGTGGCAGCGGAAGTAGTAGGGTTTTTTGAAGGCATCCTTAACAATACTGTTGGTTCAAACCTTAGAGGCCAACATAATATAATTAGAAATATTCCAAAACTCATTGATGCAGAACACAACAAATGTCTACTTGAGAAGTTTACAGAGGAGGAGGTCAAATCTGCCCTCATGAAAATGAATCCAGATAAGGCT
Source organism: Cryptomeria japonica (assembly GCF_030272615.1). Taxonomy (NCBI): domain Eukaryota; kingdom Viridiplantae; phylum Streptophyta; class Pinopsida; order Cupressales; family Cupressaceae; genus Cryptomeria; species Cryptomeria japonica. The sequence goes on along the minus strand of NC_081412.1, from coordinate 518,509,408 downwards.
CCAGGCCCAGATGGCTTCACAACTAGTTTCTTCCAAAAAATGTTGGGGATTTATGGGTCTGGAGATAACGGAGGCCTTAGAAGGTGTTAGAAACTCAGGTAAGATACTGAAGGAGATCAACAATACTTTCTTAGTTATGATTCTGAAAAAAGAGAAACCTGATAGCTTTAATGAATATAAGCCCATAGCCCTGTGTAATACCCTTTATAAACTACTTACCAAAACTCTAGCAACTAGACTTCATAAACTTCTCCCTATCATCACTAGTGAAGAACAAACAGGATTTGTGCTCGATAGATCAATCTATGACGGGGTAATCATATCTCAGGAAGCTATTCATTCGGTCCAACTTAATGGAGCACCAAGCATGCTGGTCAAATTAGATATTAGTAAAGCTTATGACAAAGTGGATTGGAGATTTTTATGATAACGTTTGGAAGCATTTGTCTTTACCAAATCTTAGATCAACCTTATTTTTGAATGCATATCCACCCCCAAATTTTGTCATGGTCAATGGCACACCTAAAGGTTTTTTTAGTAGCTCTAAGGGACTTAGGCAGGGAGACCCTATGTCTCCTTTCCTCTTCATCATTATGGCAAAGGCTCTTGGTAGGTCTATCTCAAAGGCTAGGGTAGAGGGGGGAATCATAGGTTTACCCATTACCAGTGGTCTAACTCTCATTACCCACTAGCAATTTGTTGATGATACAATTTTTTTTGGGCGAGGTGACATTGGGGAAGCAAGGGCCTTCAAAGGTATCCTCAAATCCTGTATGGAAGCCTTGGGTCAAGAGGTCAATTTGGAGAAGTCAATTGTGTTCATGTTTAACATAGAATCAACATCCAAGGAAGAGATATGCAGGGTCTTGGAGATCAAGCCTGGTCTCCTCCCTTGCAAATATTTAGGCATCCCTCTGGATAAGGGAAGCAAGACATCTAAGTCTTGGGACCACATGGTGGAAAAAATCAAGATGAAAATTAACACTTGGAAAGGGAAATGGTTGTCCTCGGCAGGTAGGGCAACCTTGGTTAAATTAGTTCTAGCAGCAATTCCCATTTACCAACTTTCTTGTTACAATTTATTGGCCAAAAAATGGGATGAGCTAAATAAACACCTTAGGACTTTCTTTTGGCAAGGTGCTAGTGAAGATAAGAAATTATCACTTCTATCTTGGGATAATATTTGTAGACCAAAAGAAGAAGGAGGTGTCAGCATTAAAAATATATGTTACCAAAGCAGAGCGCTTGGGGAAAAGTTAGTATGGAGAATGTTCAAACATCCCCATTTAAAATGGGCTAGAATCTTGTACCATAAATACCTTAATGAAGATAACCCTATCCAAATATTTAGAGAAAACAATTCGCCAAGAGGCTCTTCCATATGTAACTTTATGCTCGAATGTAGGAATATTATCACAGATAAACTCACTTGGAACCTAGGGTCAGGGGAAGATGCCTTGTTTTGGTCAAACTCTCAGGGAGGGTAGAAGGTGATCGAGGAAATCCATGACTTCGGGCCTACAAGAGCACTCCTAGAATCAAATAGAGGGAAATTTATTGGGAACTACATTTCCCCCTTAGAGGATGGAGCGGGGTGGCAATGGATTGACAAATATAATGAGGATATCCCTGTAAGGGACAAAGACAAACTCATGGCAATTCTTAGAGCGAGAAATATCTCCTTTAGTCTAGGAAAGGATAGGCTTGTGTGGGATGGCTCCATGAATGGGGAATATAAATCCAAGGATGGGTATTATCACATCACTAAAGCTCATCTTAGACCCAAGACTGAGCTTCCTCTAAAACTCTGTTGGGACAGGTATTGCCTACCCAAGGTTGGAGTCTTCACATAGCTTGCTCTCCAAAATAAGCTCTTGATTGTTGATAAATGCAGGAGGATGGGGTATGAGGGACCTAGTAGATGCCCTCTTTGTGAAAAGGATGAAGAAGACACAAACCACCTCTTCCTCAATTGCAACTATGCAAACTAATGCTGGGTATAGTTTACCCAGAAACTAGGTTGGTCCTCTACCTTTCCCCAAACTATTTTAGGAATGCTTAAAGCCTAGCCCATCCTAAGAAGAGGTTGTCTATTTGAAGGCTTATGGATTTCTCTTCCATCTTCCATAATTTGGGAATTGTGGAAGGAAAGGAATAGGCATCTTTTCAAATATGAAAAATTAGAGGTGAATCGGGTAATCAATAAAATTGAGGGTACTATGATCGAAAAAATCAACAATTTGATAAACTTCGGTCTAAAGAAGAATGCTACAGTAACTTATTGGGATGAGAAGATGAAGGGGATATGGGAGGGACTATCCATCCCACCCTTTATTGGGGATGGCCCTGAAGTAAATCTAAGGAAAAGAGCTGCATGTAAGTGGCAACCTCCAGGTGAGGGATGGTTGAAGCTAAAATTTGATGGAGCCTCCCAGGGAAACCCAGGGGTGGCGGGGATAGGATGCTCTATCCATAACTAGGAAGGAAAGGAAATTTCCCTCACGGCTCACCCTATAGGTAACAAGACTAATAATTGGGTTGAATTGGTTGCCTTGCTGGAAGGCCTTAATCTTTGCAAAAAGATGGGAGTGAAGAATTTGGATATTGAAGGGGACTTCAAAATTATTATCAACAATCTAAGAAAAGGTAGTATGCCCAATTGGAGACTCAACTCTCTATTGACATGGGCCATTGAGTTATGCAAAGGTTTTGAGAGATTCACGATCAATCACATCTATAGGGAAGGCAACAAAAGGGTTGATGAGTTAGCTAACTTGGGAGTAGATGGTATTCATCTTCCCTAAAGCTCTTTCTTACGTCTTCTCTTAAATGTCTGACAACATCACATGTAAACGAGGAAACAATTGATCAGCTGAGCTGGCTTACTTAGGAGCAGCAGGCGTGGAGTTTAAAATCCTAGGCAAAACCATCATATATATTCATATATATACACACTTTTATACACACACACACACATATATATGTATATATATATGTATATATATATACTCTCTTTTAGATATAGATACATATATACATATTCAGATATATATACATGTATATGGATTTATATATATATATAATGTGTCACACATATATATACATATAATTACATATATATGTATATATATGCTGATATTCATAGGAGTCAGATTTATATACACTCGTACCCATACAAATTTATATAGGTACATGTATTTATATATACATATAAATTTATATATTCTTAGCCACTCATACATATATACATATATATATGTATATATATATATAGATATATAGATATATATGTATATATATATGTGTATATATATGTGTGTGTGTGTATATGTATTTATATATAACAATCAAATATATATAGATAGATATATACGTATATCTATATATTTGCCTACCCTCTCATTATATAGGTATATAATTAACACCTATAATTTGATTAGCAGTTTCTATTATATATATAGGTATGCATTCAAGTCATAATCCAAAACTTATTTATACCCTGCTAGATATCAATATGGTTATATACATAAAGTATAGATTTATTTGTATATGTATAAACCATGAATATTATACATAGATATACACATATATCTATTCATATGTATATATATATATTTTATATATAGTATCAGATGATACGCAATATCTTATGACTAGTAGTATGCAACGGTATATAGGAATATGCATAGACATGTATTCATATATATCATTCCAACTAAAATATATATACATGGATATATAGGTATTTATATTTACATATTCATTGCATACTAATAGGAATAAAATATTATTAATCCCTTCAGAGTTTGCCTTATCTTCTTCTCTAAGCCTTCTAGGCTCGGTATAGCCTTTTTAGCATTAAGCTTTGGTTGTTTTAGCTTAAGCTTTGGCTTTTAGCTTAATCTTTGGATTTTCTTTTTTGGATATCCTTCGTCGGCAACTCCTCCTTGATTAGTACCAATGTTACGATACTCTAGTAATGAGGATGTGACACTCTTGCTGCGATTGAAGGCATAAGTATCCTTTGCTTGTATGCTTTAAGTCAGCGGTAATTGTTTCTTAGATCCTTGAGATCGCTCCATTTGCATCCTGACCATTCGATATCGATCATTTATCTACATCCTACTTTTCTCTATGGCTAGGTGAGTTGTTTTTCAAGAAGCATTAACTCTCTTGCTATATTTAGACTGTTTGGTCGAGGTCCCAATTTATCCTCCATTTAGCTTAGATGGATACTTTGCTAAGACTTCTAGGGCTTAAATGACAAATGGCCTTTGTAAGGGAAATCAAAGAGGAGAGATTGAAGGGCATTTTGGTTCACCCGAATCCCCTGTTTATCGGTGCTGTTATGAAAACCTTGGGGAGGGATTATATCTTAAATGAGGACTGGACCAGAGCTAATCCAAACATCGCAGCGATGTTCTTAGAAATAGCTATGCATCTTGAGAAAGATAGAAATGTATTGGTGAAGCTTTGCAAAAAGGTCTTCAAAAAGGAAATGTTGGGCGAATTGGAGAGGGTGGTGGTCAACATTGATGAAGAACTTTCTGCTCCAAAGCCTCGGGATTACAATATCCTTATTAGGATGAATAAACCGGTGCCACGATTCCCCATTCTAGCTATAGAGGATCTTCAGGCCTTTGAAGCTTATATCCCTATTAGGAGCAGGAATTTTTCCTTCCTTTTATGGCTCTTACAGGCAAAAAATCCCCCATGCGACAAATGGTTTATCAATTACCTCAAAGCTGAGAATATCACAGTGATCCCGGATGATATGCCAATTCTTCCCTCTCCTGCCTCCCCCTCTTTAGTAAAACTAGAGTGCTCAGGAACTAGGGGCCCTCATAAGCAAGGAAGGAAAGGATGAGGCTTCTATCGAAGGAGGGGCCTTCTTATGTTTCTGGTTCCTTTTTGTCAATCAGAGTTGCGGGCATGGAATTGTTGGACCTTTAATGAAGGGTTTGTCTAGGGTTTTCCCTTTCGTCACCTTTTAAAACTCTCAACCATTTTGTCTTTCTTTCATTCTATCTCAGACTTATATTTTAAAGACTTATGGGTGCTTAATCTATATACTCTCTAGACTTAGTTATTATTTTCTCTATCTAGCTCACTATTTTTTTATTATGGTTTTAGTTGTTTTATTTTTCATCTTAGCCTCTATTCCACTCTCTTAATTTATGGTCAAAACGGTTCTAGCAAGATATATATAAATATACATATATATAGATATATATGTTTATAACGATATATATATGTGTGTGTGTGTGTGTATAGTTATCTTCCTGTATTCGTTCCTCTATTTGCAGCATATCTGTGTGTGTGTGTGTATAGTTATCCTTTATCTTTATTAAATTCCTATTATATATATATATATATATATATATATAAATATACATATACACACACACATGTATGTATGTATGTATGTATGTATGTATGTATGTATCTATGTATGAATATTCTTATATAAATATATGCATATATATATACATAATTGCATATATGTATGTAGAGATTTACACACACACACATATATATATATATATGGTCATCTTCTGGTTGGTGAAGGAGCACCCCATCAAACCCTTCAAGATGATAAGTCAGACTCTGAGAAGGGATGATAAGGAATTAAATGTGTCTTTAGAATGTTTTGTATAGATTTTCAATCATGCATTACGTGTTTGTAATAATGAACCTCATCTTGTGAGCCAAACTCCTATTTTGGCATTTCTATGAGCCAATTAGGACTTTTGGACAATAGGGGATCAAATGTGTTGGTTTTAGTGTTTCAAGATGTTTTAGGAGGGGTTAAACTTGACCCAAGGCATTAGGAAGGAAAAGATGACATTTTGACAACTTTTGCAAAAGTTGTCAAAAGTTGTCATGAGCAACTTTTATGCACTTTTTGCATTTTGTTAATTTTAAACTCCTCCAATGGCTCTAACCTCTTTATTTTCAGTTAAGAAAAGTTGTAGATTATTTTATACACCTTGTGGATCTAATTCCCAAGTGTGATTGTACGGAGAAGAGTTTTGATGCCCTCGAACTAATAGAATTCTAAGTTTTTCCTGCAATTCTCAAGTTTTGGTCTGTGGTATGGTACTGTATGCATTGAGATCCATTCCCAATGATGTGAATTGGTTGGAGAGGAGATTTAACTTTTTTTTGGATTTGATTTGAAGTTATATTTGTGTGTGTTGTTCCTGAAATTCAACTTTTACTATAGGTGCCCAGAAAACCAGGGTTTACCTTGGGTTTTTCCTCCTCCATGGCCATATCTTGCACTTTATCAATCTGAGACCCATGGGATTTTGTGAAAGGAAAGTATTCTTAGTTTATTCTAGTATTACAATATTTTTTTGCAGGAGGAGCAAGGGAGAGGTGCGTTTGGAGCAACCCTAGGTAGACATCTCTATGTGGCTACCTAGACCTTGAACAAGCAAAATTACCTTGTGTGCAATTGGTGATGATTCTAGGAATGGAACCCTAGAATCCCTTATAGTTTATGGTTAACTACATGCCCATGGGATTTTAATTGGTCGGTTCATTCATCCGAGTATAGTTGCTTCACAAAAGAGGCCTAATTAGCCCTTTTGGACAATCAACATCCTACTGGCAAAGACCTTTATTTTCTAGACCCTGACCCTTCCTTATGAGGATTTGTGTAACTTCAAAAAGGGTGTTTGAATCCATAATTTTTTTGCTAAGGTGTTTGGAAATTTTGAACCTAAGGTCTCTTTACCCGCTAAATAGTGCTACAAGCAACTAGGCCTAATTAGGTGAGTTTCTTAAGGAATGGGCATGAATCCTTACAATCGGTGCTTTGTCTGACCTTGGGAAGTCTTGTATGACCCAAAACCGGTATGAAAATGATTTTTAACCCTTAGAGGTATCATGGAGTGTGTTGTAGCAAGATACCCCTGATTGAGTAGGTATGAGTCTTGAAGATGGTGAGAAGATTGAACTAATGTTGTAGAGCCTTGTCTTGATAGGATCCCATTCTTGGATTGAGGGGTCAGTGTCATACATTTTGAGGTGTTTGGTAGGTTGCAAGGAGGGATTTGCATCAAGTGGTATCATAGCCTAGTAACGGCTTTGGTAAGGAGATAGAGAATTGAGAGATGTCAGAGGGACAAGAAGAAGAGGTCCCTAGAGGACCAATCACCAACATGGAATTGGCAAAGATTGTGAGAGAGCGGGCCACTACTTGCAAGGCAATACAGAGGGAGCTAGAGAGGTTGAGAGGTAGATTAGATGGGAAGGAAGATGGAGGCATTGGTAGTGGTGATGAAGGGGATGACGATGAGATCCCTATGCTGGGGGAAGAGGTGATTCCTCCTGACCAAAGGCACTTCCTTAATACCCTCAAATCCATGGAGAGGAGAACCATGGAGCAGAAGATTGATTTGCCAAATTCATTGGGAAAATGGAACCAGATGTTGTGATGGATTGGATAAACTCCTTGTCTAGTTTCTTTGAGTGTGAAGACATTCCAGGACACCAGAAGGTGAAGATTGCTAATTCCAAGTTGAAGGGAGTAGCCCTAACTTGGTGGAACTTTGGCCAAGAGGAAAGAGAGAAGGACAATAAGCCCAATATTTTTTCTTGGAAGAGGATGGTTGCCTTAATCAAAGAGGCCTATGTACCCAAAGACTATGAAATGCAACTCCATAAGAGGAGACAAAACCTCAAGAAGAAGGAGATGGATGTGAACTCATATACTGAGGAGTTCCAAAGGCTATGCATGAAGTCTAAAACAAAAGAGGAAGAGAATGAGAAAGTTGTCTGGTACCTGAATGGATTAAGGTACAACATTCAAGAATAATTGAACCAAGTTAGCCTGGACACCATTAATAGATGCCATCAACTTTCTATCAAGGTGGAAGAGAAGATCAAAAGGAGACAAGAGAAGAATAATAAAGGAAGAGGAAGATAATAGAGGGGTGGAATAAAAAATTTCAAAAGTAAGGGAAATGGTTTTGGAAATCAAAGTGAAACCAGTCAAGAAGGCACTAAATGAGAGAGTAGTTCCCATAACAATGGAGGATACAATCAGAGAGGTAACTTCAGAGGAAGAAGACAACCATTTAGAGGAAGATCTCAAGGTAGAGGTCCAATCAAATGTTATAACTGCAATCAAGAAGGACACATGGCCAATAGATGCCCAGATAAACCTACTAGTTCCATGGGAGAAAGCAGAAGTAACTTGATTTTAGAGGTTGACTGCCAAAGTGTGGAAAGTGCAAACACATACCAAAGTGTCAATACCCCTGAAAACTATGTGATAGTTCTGATACTTAATGTAAGTACAGATCCAATAGCCAACAAGATGAGAGGGGGGGTGAATCATACAAACTTAATCTTCCATAAAAACATAAAATTCAACCTCGGTAACATATACTTCAGTAATATAACCAAAACTGCTAAACATGCAAACTCAAAAGCATATAAACATCATATCACTCATAACACCAGATTTAACGTGGAAACCCAAATAGGGAAAAACCACTGTGGGATTTCGGACCCACTAAGAAATATACTCTTCTAGTGTATGCTTGGTTAAAAGTAAATCCTGTTAAAGATTACAAACACATTGCTAGATGTGACCCGGTTAAGGGATTTCCCTCAAATCTGTTAGGATCTTCACCTTGTTAGAAGTGACCTTGTTAAAGGATTTCAAACACTCAATTAGAATGTCACCTTGCTAGAGGGTTTTACAAATAAGACTGTTAAGTCCACTTGGTTAAGAGATTTTCTGTCACTTTCACAAAATAACAGTAATAAAATCTATCTGCAACTTCACATCTAAAATGCTAGAGTAGATTCTTATTTGCTCAATACAATCTAGACATAGAACTAATCTTGTCCATCTACTTGGCTTCTATACTCTGTTATTCAAACAAGTCTTCAAGCTTCTGTGCTCGGTAATCACTATGTAGCATCCATGTGCATACATTTGCCCGCATACATTGTTTATCAATAGCTCCCTATTTATAAACAATTAGCTAACCGTTCAATCTCTTAGATCACATTTCCCATGATCAATCATAGCCATCAGATCTTCAATCTTGTCCAGGTTCAATGTATCCTTCGATCTGAAAAATGTTTTACCCTACCTTGGAACTTGCATACATTTCTTGGAACTTGTGCTAGGGTAATGCGGTTCAATTTGCGTTGTAGATCTTCATGCCGATTTTCCTTTGCCATAGATTCATTAACAAAATTCATGCACGACATACCAATCATTTAATCAGTTCCATCTCATCAGCTTCCTTCATTAAATAACGCATGTAACCATTTAATGTATTCTGTTATAGCTCGATTACAACTCGGTAACGACTCGATAAATACTAAACTTCACTCGGTAGACATTCTGCCTTCATTAACCGATAGTGATAACCTTAGGGTTTACTGACTAGGTTCCTTAGGGTTTACCGACTAGGTTCTTTGCTCGGTAACATAGTATAGTATTAAACTTACAATTTACAACATATTTATGATGTTAAAACAATCTAAACATCATGATCTCATCATTCTCTGACTCGGTAATAGTTTCCCATTGAATACCTTATTCATCCCCTTATTCATCATATTCTTTCTGTGTCTTTTACCGACATCTTTATACTCATCAAATCATACTTCTCAAGATATGGCAACATCATACTGAATTAGAAAATCAATTTCTTGACATCAATGACAAATTAATAATATTAAGCAGTAAACATCCTTAATCAGTTATATCCATAATCATCAACAACCTTCTCAATATCCTTATTGAAATACCAACAATCTCCCATTGTCTGTTATAATGCTAAATGTCAAATGCCAACAATCTCCCCCTTTGGCATTGATGGCAAAACCAATTGATTTGACCTAATTGATTCAGATTGTTGTGAGTTGTTTGTGAGATTCTAAAATGCTCTCTTCCTGTCATCAGAATTCTCCCTCATACATTAGACTTCTCCTCTTTTCTCAATCTTTCTTTTCTGCTTTTTTTTCAGTCTTCTCAATCTTTTCTAGTCTTCTTCTCCAGTCTTCTCCCCCTTTGACAACAATGCCAAAAAGTAAAGAATTAAGACATAATTTCTTCCTATATGAAGTGAATTCATGTTGTAATGTGTCAACTTAGTCTCGGTCAGAGCATTTTGTCTTCACTTCATGTTTCTTGTATTGTATCCTGCACTATTTCCTACACACCTTTAGAAAACATCCTAAAGTGTGTAAATCAACATCAACTCCTAAAAGATATTATGTAGAGTCATCGAATTGATGCTTTCACCAAACTCGGTCAATGAGTAGAAGATAGGGGTAGGACCCCTAACTTACTTCTAAGATATTCAAAAGTGTCTCTTGGTAGTGGCTTAGTGAAGATATCTGCTATTTGTTCCTTTGTGCTAACATACTCCAACACCACTTTCTTCTCTTGAGCTTCTTCTCTAAGATATTTGATAGAGATGTACTTTGTCTTAGAGTGCATAACAGGATTCTTCAAAATGTTAATGGCACTAGTATTGTCACAAAATATAGTTACTGGCTCGGTAACTTTCTCATTTATACCTTCCAATAGTTGTTTGATCCATGCTATGTTGGTACAATTCAATGCTGCAGCAATGTATTCAGCTTCTGTTGTCGACTATGAAACACATCCTTGTTTCTTGCTAAGCCAACTCACTAGTCTTTCTCCTAAAAAGAAAGCTCCTCCACTTGTGCTTTTTCTATCATCAATGTTGCCTGCCCAATCAACATCAGTATAAACTTTTAAATCAAAATCATTTCCTTTCTGATATACTAAGCCATAATCCTCAGTGCCTTTCAAGTATCTAAAAATTCTTTTGATTGTTGTCATGTGTGTTTCCTTAGAATCCGCAGAGAATCTTGCAACTATACCTACTACATGTGCTATGTCTGGTATGTTGTGAACAACATATTGCAACTTTCCAATCATGGATTGGTAAAGTGTCTCATCAATAGATGCAAATTCATCATTTTTTGATAGTTTATAGTTGGTAGTCATAGGAGTACTTACTGGTTTTGAATCGTCCATTCCAAATTTCTTCAAGATTTCCTTTATGTACTTGGATTGAGTAATGAAAATCTCATTTTTCATTTGCAGTATCTGTAAACCTATAAAATACTTTATCTCACCGATTAATGACATCTCAAATTCTTTGCTTATTTCATTTCCAAAGTTCTTGCATAAAGAGTCATTTCCATAAAATATAATATCATCAACAAATATGGCTGAGATCAGTATTCCATTTTCATCATTCTTCATGTACATATTGTTGTTATCACTTGTCCTTATAAAACCAATCTTAATCAAATAAGAGTGCAATCTTTCATACCATGCTCTAGGTGCTTGTTTCAGACCATATAATGCTTTGTTCAATTTACATACGGTTAGTGACCAGATTTGTCCTTCAAAAATGAATATGCAAATTAACTCCCAATGCCCAAATTGAAAAACAAAAAGCACTAACAGTTGGATCGATTATCATGAGATTGATAATCTTCCTCTGAATTTTATAGGGTACAGCTCCCCAGTCAGATATTCAATAAATTAATTGGTTTTAAACCACACATTTGCTTTTAACCGAAAAGCAACTAAAGGCACTAACACCTACTCATAACCATGAAGTAAATGTGAAGATGACTGAATACTAAATAAAGTGAATGCAGGAAAAAGAAAATACAGTTCATATTCCCAACACCCATAGAAAACAACTAAAGAGGTAGGAGCACATATCCTTCCCAAGAGGTAACTTAATCTGAAAACAAAATTCCAGAATTAATCACATCTACAGCTTGTCATGACAAGAAAGGTACTGAAAATAAATATTAATGAGACAAAGCTCAATAAAATATGAAGACAACAATAAAGAATTCAAAGATTCCTGAATGCCTTCTTCATTCCTTCAATATCAAAAATGAGTTCCAACACTCAAGTTCTATACATTACAATTGTAGGAAAAGAAAACATGCCCCCTGCTATAATTAAAAACTCAGAAATTATTGCCCTTTCCTATAGCACACAGACTGCCAGAAAAAGAACCCTCTTTTCCCCTTTCTTTTGCATATTTATCCTTCTTTTCCTCTTGGTGAGACACTTTCAGTTCCAAAAACTGAATCCTGGCATATCATATGTTGACAGCTGGATATAAATAACTGTCTTCATTCCTTCAACACTTTTTTGGCTTCAATGTAATATTTAATCATAATGTTTTAATCTAAAAACATTATAACTTAAAATACATAATATTTATTAATTAACTATGGGCTCCATCGTTACAAATATAAGTCATGCCTAGTTAATATTTGAAAACAGGAAACTTGGTTGTTCTTGGTCACTTTGGACAAACCTGCGCTCAATCCACAATATCTTTTGAAGGAGACATAATTAGGTTAATCTCTCTAGGGGAAACGTGCACATCTTGTCTATTCACAACATATCCAAAAATGGGAAAAATCCAACGGTGTAATAAAAAGATATCCCCCCCGCAACATGACAGTTTTTCTAGCACAAAAATCAGAACTTGATATTGTTTGCAGTGCAAGAGCTATGTGTGTCTTGGCAACTCCATGATTTCATTGATCTGTACAAGCAAACTGGAAAAAGAAAACTATTGGTATGATTAGCAACATAACAATATGGGCCTAATTTGAATTCATTATAATATCACCACATCCCATAATTGAAAAATATGACAGCTATGAAGAAGAAGGCATGATAAAATGTTAAACATCTGTGCAAGCCATAGTTGTTCTCTTTCTTGATATTAAGTGGGGTGACTTTATTTGCAACTGAGTGTCTTGCTATTCATCCAAATGAAAGTCTCTTTCCTATTAAAACTCGAGTTCTTTGATAATATTTACAACTAACGGGGCTGGTGGTATATGGTAAACCTTGTGCTCCGAATTCTTACACTTTGGAAATTGCTCAAGAACTGCTTGAACTTTTGGAACCTGTTGAACTACTGTGAACCATTTTGAACCTGCTTGAACTGAATGAACCTGCTTGAACTGAATGAACCCGACTGAACTGAATGAACCCGATTGAACTGAATGAACCCACTTGAACTAAATGAACTTGCTTGAACTGAATGAACCTGATTGAACTGAATGATCCCGATTGAACTGAATGAACTCGCTTGAACTGAATGAGCCTGCTTGAACTGAATGAACCTTCTTGAACTAGTTCAAGGGGGTTCAATGGTTCATAAAGTTTTAAAGACATTCTTTTTCTCTTAACTGGAACTTAACACATAACTTTAAAGGGAAAAATTCTATGGAGACATGATACACAACTAGAGGGGCCTGACTTAAAAATTTTCAATTGGGCGGACCACAAGTGGGCCAACACATACCTGATTTTTACTCTTGTCTTCAAAAAATCCTTTAGGTTGTTCAATAAAAACTTCTTCTTCTAATATTCCATTCATAAATGCAGATTTGACATCCATTTGATATACCTTGAAGTTTTTGAAAGCAGCATATGCCAACAATGTTCTTACTCCTTCAAGTCTAGCCACAGGTGCAAAAGTTTCACCATAATCAATTCCTTCTTCTTGAGCATAACCTTTGCATACTAGTCTTTCTTTATTTTGAATGACCTCACCTTTTTCATTTAGCTTGTTTCTGAAAATCCACTTTGTATCGATTATATTTTTGTCCTTCGGTCTTGGGATTAGTGTCCATGTGTCATTCTTCTTGATTTGATCAATCTCTTCTGTCATAGCATTTATCCAATCTTCACTATTAAATGCCTCTTTCACTATTCTTAGTTCAAATTCAAATATCAAACATGTGTTCTGTATCAGTTTGTTCCTTGTCATCACTGGATCATCCTTATCTCCTATAATCTAACTTGGTGCATGATGTCTTCTGACATACTTGGCTAATACAGGCTCGGTAGGCTTTGTATGATTTTCTTCATCACTCAGTAACTGTATATTCTCTTCATTTTCTTCAACAGTTTTCTCGGTAGGACTTGTCAGTTGAACATAGACAAATTCATCATAATCTTCTGGTTCTTTGGAATTTCCTTCATCATTTCTTTCTGCAAATTCATCAATTTTCACATTTTCACTTTCTACTATTTTGTTAGATGATTTGATCAAACATTTAAATGCTTTGCTTCTAGAAGAATAACCTAGAAATGTTCCTTCTTCACTTTTCTAATCAAACTTGCCATTTCTATCATCTTTGTGTACATAGCATCTACTTCCAAAGATTTTTAAATAACTTACATTAGGTTTCTTGTCATACCAGATTTCATATGGTGTCTTCAAAGTACCTTTCTTTAGTTGTACTCGGTTCAGGGTGTAAACTGTTGTGCTTGTTGCTTCCCTCCAAAATGTTTGTGGCACTTTCTTTTCAATCATCAGGGTTCTGGCACAATCCACAATAGATCTGTTTCTTCTCTTAGCAATTCCATTTTATTGTGGAGTTCTCAGTGCAGAGACTTGTCTTTTAATACAATGATCATTGTAGAATAAGTTGAACTCATCAGATGTGAACTCTCCTCCTCTATCTGATCTAAGACATTTCAGTTGTCTTCCTGTTTCATTTTCAACTCTTGCCTTGTACCATTTAAACATTTGAAAAGCTTCTGATTTGTCTTTTAAAAACATTACTGACATCATCCTTGAGTAATCATCCACAAATAATATGAAATATTTGTCACCATAATAACTTTGGACTTTCATAGGACCACAAAGATCAATATGCACAAGATCTAAAATTCCCTTAGAAGTGTAAGACTTACTTGTAAAGCTTGATCTTGTCATCTTACCTATCTGGCATCCTTGACACATAGCATTCTCAGGTTTTTCAAGACTCGGTAGACCTCTTACTTGGTGCGTCTTACTTATTTTTATCAGATTATCAAAATTTACATGACAAAACATTTTATGCCATAACCAGGTATCATCTATCTTTGCATACAGACACTTGTTCCAAGTTGAGTCAAGGTGAAATGTATTACCTATTGTTTGTGTCCCGGTAGCAGCTAACTTTCCATGCTTGTCATGAACTTTGACAATTCCTTTCTGAAATTTTATTCGGTAACCTATATTGTTTAGCTGTGCTACACTCAACAAATTGTATTTCAAACCTTCAACCCAATAAACATCATTGCATCTTGCATTGTCAAGAAGTGTTATAGATCCTTTACCTCTTACTAGACATGGTGCATCATTACCAAATCTTACATAGCCTCCATCATAATCTTCTAACATAACAAACTTGTGTTTATCACCTGTCATATGATGTGAGCATCCACTATCTATGATCCATGAATCATTAGTATTTATATGAGATATTAGGGCTTTTTCTTCATACCTTTCTTCATATGATCCATCTTTGATAGCCACATGAACTACTCCCTCTGTATCAGTTTCATCTGATTTATCATCGTTGGATTCCTCATCGGCTATTAAGCATGTCTTTCTATCTCTTTCTCTAAATTTTTGGTGTCCTCTGTAATGATTATCTTTCTGTTTGTCATCTCGGTAATCTCTCTTTTCAGTAGAATCTTTGTCAGGATAGTTAGAAGCCATATGTCCTATTTTATCACAATTGAAACA
The DNA here is from genome assembly GCF_030272615.1 of Cryptomeria japonica. Taxonomy (NCBI): domain Eukaryota; kingdom Viridiplantae; phylum Streptophyta; class Pinopsida; order Cupressales; family Cupressaceae; genus Cryptomeria; species Cryptomeria japonica. The sequence goes on along the minus strand of NC_081412.1, from coordinate 518,493,824 downwards.
TTTCAAAGAATACATACCTTTGCCTCTCGGTAACCTTCTGGCTAATAGTGCTTCAAACTCTTCCTGCTTTCTGATTTCCTCATACAGTTTGTGTACTTCTTCCATGTTCTTATGAAATCTTTCACTTGCTCCACTGTGATCTCCTTCAGAGTACTTATACTTTCTTTCATTGTAATCATTAGATTCATCAAGATGAAAATAACTAAATGCAGATTCAACTTTATTTATGGAAGATCCACTGTTATCGAAGTTACTTAACTCAAATGCATGTAGCTTACCAATAGTAGCATCTAAAGAAATTGGCATATTAGGTATAGACCTCAATTCATTGATTGCAGAGACTTGGATTGCATAGGCTGGTAGAAGGGTTCTTAACAACTTACTTGTTATATCCTTTTCTTCAATAGTTCCACCTGCTCCTTTGATTTGATTGATGATCTCCTTTAGTCTTGTACTGTACTGGGTTATGTTCTCACCTTCATTCATCCTTATAGATTCATCTACTGGGCTTCTATACTCTATTATTCAAACAGGTCTTCAAGCTTTTGTGCTCGGTAATCACTATGTAGCATCCTTGTGCATACATTTTCCCGCATACATTGTTTATCAACAACTCCCTATTTATAAACAATTAGTTGACTGCTTAATCTCTTAGATCACATTTCCCATGATCAATCATAGCCATCAGATCTTCAATCTTGTCCAGGTTCAATGTATCCTTCAATCTGAAAAATGTTTTACCCTACCTTGGAACCTACATACATTTCTTGGAACTTGTGCTAGGGTAATGTGGTTCAATATGTGCTGTAGATCTTCATGTCGATTTTCCTTTGCCATAGATTCATTAAAAAACTCCATGCATGGCATACCAATCATTTAATCAGTTCCAACTCATCAACTTCATTAAATAACGCATGTAACCATTTAATGTATTCTATTACAGCTTGGTTACAACTCGGTAAATACTAAACTTCACTCGGTAGACATTCCGCCTTCATTAACCAATAGCGATAACCTTAGGGTTTACCAACTAGGTTCTTTGCTCGATAACATAGTATAGTATTAACCTTACAATTTACAACATATGTATGATGTTAAAACAATCTAAACATCATGATCTCATCATTGTCTAACTTGGTAATAGTTTCCCATTGAATACCTTATTCATCCCCTTATTCATCATATTCTTTCTGTGTCTTTTACTGACATCTTTATACTCATCAAATCATACTTCTCAAGATATGGCAACATCATACTGAATTAGAAAATCAATTTCTTGAAATCAATGACAAAATAATAATATTAAGACAATAAACATCCTTAATCAGTTATATCCATAATCATCAACAACCTTCTCAATATCCTTATTGAAATGCCAACAATCTCCCATTGTCTATTATAATGCCAAATGCCAAATGCCAACACTATGGATACCTTGAAAGAGGTGAAGCTTTGATGATCAGAAGAGTAGTAACCACTATGAAGATGTCTGATAGAGAACCCCCACAGAGGAAGTCTCTATTCAAGACCACTTGCAAAGCAAGTGGAAAAGTCTACGAGATCCTAATAGATTCTGGTTGAACTGAGTACTTTGTGTCTCTAGAGATGGTGGAGAAACTCAAGTTGAGGATACTACCTCACCCTTTCCCCTACAAGGTCTCATGGCTCACACAAGGACAACAAGTTGTTGTGGAAGACCAGGCTTGGGTGGAATTCCAGATTGGAACCTATAGAGACAGGTTGATGTTTGGCATTGCAAAGATGGATGCTTTCCATCTCCTATTTTTAAGACCATGGTAGTTTGATTTGAAGGCATGACATGATGGTGCTAGGAATACATATTCCATCACCAAGGATGGTAAGGTGATTGAGTTGCTACCTTTAATGGAGGATGAGGAGGAGACCAAACAAAAGGAGGCTGAGGTGTTGGTATTAGGAGGGAAGAAGATCATGAGGAACATGACAAATGAAGGCATGGTTTGTTATTCCCTTATCCCTATTCCAACAGTAACAAAGGTGGAGAAGTCTAAGGATAAGAAAGAGGATAGATTGAGGTTGATTGACCCTGCAGTGCATCAACTACTAGACAAATACAAGGATGTCATCTTTGATGGCATGCCAAGGTCACTACCTCCCACGAGGGACATCAACCATTTTATAGAACTTATACCTTGATCCACCTTTCCTATAAAGCATCATACAAGCTCACACTGGATCAGAATGTTGAGATGGCAAAACAAGTTGAAGAATTGTTGGAATCCGGATTGATTGGCAAAATTTTGAGCTCATGTGCAGTCCCTGCAGTCTTGGCACCCAAAAAGGAAGGCACTTGGAGGCTTTGCACCAATTCAAGATCTATCAACAAGATTACTATCAGGTATAGGTTTCCCATGCCTAGGATTGAAGATTTTTTAGATTGTTTGGGGGGTGCTAGATATTTTACAAAAGTTGATTTAAAGAGTGGCTATCATCAGATTAGGATTAGGTCAGGAGATGAATGGAAGACTGCATTTAAAACAAATGAGGGGTTGTATGAGTGGAAAGTCATGCCCTTTGGCTTATCCAATGCACCTAGTACCTTTATGAGGTTAATGAATGAAGTCTTGAGGGATTTCATAGGGAAATTTGTTATAGTCTACCTAGATGACATTCTAGTTTTTAGTCAAACCAAAGGAGAGCATCTACAACATGTAGACCTAGTCCTAAGAAGATTGTATGAAGAACAATTAATGATCAACTTGGAAAAGTGTTTCTTTATGTAGGAAGAGATAATTTACTTGGGATTTGTAATCTCATATGGTGAATTGAAAATGGATCAAGAAAAGGTGAGTTTCATATTGTCTTGGCCTACACTTAGGACAATGAATGATGTTAGAAGTTTCCATGGCTTAGCTACCTTCTATAGGAAGTTTATAAGAGGCTTTAGCCATATTTGTGCTCCTATGCTTGATACAATAAAGGGAGGACAAAAGTGCAGGTTTAGTTGGACAGAAGAAGCAGATAACTCTTTTGAAACTCTGAAGAGGAAAGTTGTTGAGCAGCCAGTCCTTGCCCTACCTGATTTCAACAAGACCTTCCAAGTGGAGTGTGATGCTATTCACATGGCTATTGGAGCAGTTCTTAGTAAAGAGGGAAGACCTATTGCTTTCTTCAGTGAGAAGTTCAATGAGGCAAAGAGGAGATATTAATCTTAAGACCTAGATATGTATGCTCTAGTCCAATCCTTGAAAAAATGGAGACAGTACTTGCTACCAAAAGAATTCATAGTTTTCATAGACATGAAGTGGGTAGAGACCCTACAATATTTCACTTTCATTCTTAAGCACAAGAAAGGAGTCAAGAATAAGGTGGCAGATTCTTTGAGCGGGAGAGTTCTAACTGCAAATCAGATTCAGTTGGAAAGTGTTGGCATAGACTCCTTGAAAGCCATGTATGAGGGTGATGAAGATTTTGGAGAAGCCTATAAGGTATGTGCTTCATTTGATGAATGGTTTCATGTTGAGTATTCTGAATTTTTGATTCAAAATGGATTGTTGTTTAAGGGTGCACAACTATGCATACCCAAATGCTCTGTGAGATTGAATATAATTAAGGAGAAACATTGTGGAGCAATGGCAGGACATTTTGGTCTTGACAAGACACTAGATTTGGTAAAAAGAAACTATTTTTGGCCCAAACTGCAGGCAGATGTAAGGAGATTTGTGGAGACATATGTGATCTTCCAAAAGGCAAAAGGAAAGTCCACCAATGTAGGCTTATACCAGCCTTTACCCATACCTTCAAGACCATGGGAAAGCATAAGTATGGATTTTTTTTTAGGATTACCTAGGACAAGGAAATGATATGATAGTGTTTTTGTAGTGGTGGATAGGTTTAGTAAGATGGCACATTTCTTGCCATGCAAAACCACTTGTGATGCTTCTTATGTAGTAGAATTTTTCTTTAAGGAGATTGTCCGGATACATGGTTTACCTTTGACTATAGTCTCTGATAGGGATGTAAAATTTATTGGTCACTTCTGGAGGACCCTTTGGAAGAAGCTTGGTATAAATTTATCCTTCTCCTTAGCCTACCATCCCCAAATAGATGGTCAAACTAAAGTTGTGAATAGGTCACTAGGGAATCTACTAAGGTGTTTGACTAGACAACATGGAGAAAGGTGGGATAGTATATTGTCTCAGGAAGAATTCTCCTAAAATGATATAGTGAATAGGAGTATCGGTAAGTCACCTTTCCAGATTGTATATGGCATCCACCCAAGGGGTGTGCTGGAGTTGAGAGAGATACCTCAAGGAGAAGCCATTAGTGTAGATGGAGAAACCTTTGCTATTGCCATAAAAGAAATCCATGACCAAGTTAAGACTCATCTTCAACAATCTACAGAGAGATATAACAATCATGCTGACAAAAAGAAGAGAGATGTTCAGTTTGATGTGGGAGACTTGGTGTGGGTTCACTTGAAGAAGGAAAGACTTCCAAAAGGCAGATACACAAAGCTGATGCAAAGAAAGATTGGACCCTGCCAAATCTTGAAGAAATATGGTCCAAATGCCTATGAACATCAATTACCATCTGATCTTGGTTTGTCACCTATTTTTAATGTTTGTGACTTAACTCTTTATAAATGTAGTGTTGGTGCAGGAGAAGACACAATTCAGGATATTGCTGATGATGACATTCCCAAACATGAACCACCAAAGTTGCATAAAGTTCAAGACACTAAGGTTGCAAACTAAACCAGGAGAAAATTTTACATGGAGTATTTGGTGGCTTGGAAAGGACAACCTAATTCTAAAGCAGTCTGGATGACAAAGCAATAGATCAAATATCATGGTGCCGACTTGCAGACTCTCATCTCAAGTGGACTTGAGATTTCTTCTTTCAAGGAGTATGGTGCAAGAGCACCCCATCAAACCCTTGAAGATGATAAGTCAGACTTTGAGAAGGGAGGATAAGGCATTAAATATGTCTTTAGAATGTTTTATATAGTTTTTCAATCATGCATTATGTGTTTGTAATAATGAACCCCATCTTGTGAGCCAAACTCCTATTTTGGCATTTCTATGAGCCAATTAGGAATTTTGGACAATAGGGGATCAAATGTGTTGGTTTTAGTGTTTCAAGATGTTTAAGGAGGGGTTAAAATTGACCCAAGGCATTAGAAGGTGAAAGATGACATTTTGACAACTTTTGCAAAAGTTATCAAAAGTTGTCATGAGCAACTTTTATGCACTTTTTACATTTTGTTAATTTGAAACTCCTCAAATGGCTCTAACCTCTTTATTTTCAGTTGAGATAAGTTTTAGAGTATTTTATACACCTTGTGGATCCAATTCCCAAGTGTGATTGTACGGAGAAGAGTTTTGATGCAATCAAACTAATAGAATTCTGAGTTTTTCCTGCAATTCTCGAGTGTTAGTCTATGGTACAGTACTGTACGGATTGGGATCCATTCCCAATGATGTGAATTGGTTGGAGAGGAGATTTAACTTTTTTTTGGCTTTTATTTTAAGTTCTAGTTGTGTGTGTTGTTCCTGTAATTCAACTTTTACTATAGGTGCCCGGAAAACCAAGGTTTACCTTGGGTTTTTCCTCCTCCATGGCCATATCTTGCACTTTATCAATATGAGTCCCATGGGATTTGGTGAAAGGAAAGTGTGGTCAGTTTATTCTAGGATTCCAAGATTTTTTTGCAAGAGGAGTAAGGGAGAGGTGCGTTTGGAGCGACCCTAGGTAGACATCTCTATGTGGCTACCTAGACCTTGAACAAGCAAAATTACCTTGTGTGCAATTGGCAATAATTCCAGGCATGGAACCCTGGAATCCCTTATGGTTTATGGCTACCTACATGCCCATGGGATTGTAATCAGCTGGTTCATTCATCTGAGTATAGTTGCTTCACAAAAGAGGCCTAATTAGCCCTTTAGGACAATCAACATCCTACCGACAAAGACCTTTATTTTCCAGACCCTAACCCTTCTTTTTGGGGATTTGTGTAACTTCAAAAAGGGTGTTTGAATCCATAATTTTTTTGATAAGGTTTTTGAGAAAGTTTGAACCTAAGGTCACTTTACTCGCTAAATAGGGCTACAAGCAACTAGGCCTAATTGGGTGAGTTTCTTAAGGAATGGGCATGAATCCTTACAACCGCTCCTTTGTTTGACCTTGGGAAGTCTTGTATGACCCAAAACCAGTATGCAAATGATTTCTAACCCTTGGAGGTATCATGGAGTGTGTTGTAGCAAGATACCCCTGATTGAGTAGGTATGAGTCTTGAAGATGGTGAGAAGATTGAACTAATGTTGTAGAGCCTTGTCTTGATAGGATCCCATTCTTGAATGAGGGGTCAGTGTCATACATTTTGAGGTGTTTGGCAGGTTGCAAGGAGGGCTCTACATCACTGGTAATAGCACTTTATTGGCAGGTTTTTATAAGCAAAGTGGTTTGTATCTTATGAAAGGAAGGTTTTTCAAATTAAGATGGATGACTGCTATGATTTAGATCTATGATGGTTGGTAGGTTTCTCTCTATTTAAATCCTTTTTAGTGTTCTAAATGGGAGAGTTGTCTGGAAACAAATGTCTGGCCAATCTTCTCAATAGAATTGTCTATGATTGCATATCCTTCATTATTGGATGTGAAAATAATGCTCTCAACTCTTAAGCTATTCAACGGATGTTTTGGTATAGGCTAGGCATTACAGATGGGGGTATATTTTCTAGCTAACACTTTTGTAGTATTCTATTGTATGGTAGGAATTAGGGTTCTTGCAGGTATTATCTCAACAAGATTTAGTCTTGGCATCGACTGAGGGAAGTTGTGTTTAATAATCAATTAGAAAGTTATGTTTCAAGCTATTGTCTTTTTTAAAAGTTTTTTATTATTACAAACATTCTAACGTTGATCTAGGTTGTAAGGTGCAATAAGGTTCTTATGCAGAACAATGGATTGGTTAGATCCAAACTAGGTAAAATAAGAATTCAAGTTTGAGCTATGTGGATAATCATGCTCGAGGGTATCATCTCTAGGGAAGGGCTGAAATGCAACACTAAGGAAAAGTATGGATGGTCCTTAAGTATTCTTTCAAGAAGGTTCACCCGGATATGCATTATCCATGGATTCATGTATCATGTTCTTTATTATTAGCTTTAATTTTTTGATCCATTAATGGATCTGGGCTAGACCGGAGGTTTTCTTCCCTCCATTCTTTCCTATCGGTGCCCACACTAAATGGAGTTGTAATTATTATTTTTTATTAATAAAATCTATCTGGCCTTGGCCTTTTACCGATCAAAAAAAATAAAATTTTAAAATAAATAAGAAACACTTGGAATTGATTTTTCATTATTACAAGTTCACATAATTACAAATTTAAATACAAATTATTTATTTGAATTCTAAATTTTGGTTACTATTATGAAATTCAAAAAATAAAATTGTTACAATATCAAACTCAAATTTATAAGCTCAAACCCATTGTATCATGTGTTCAAAAATATGTTTATGATTCATAATCTAAAATAGGATGGTACAAAAGAGCACCAATAGAAATTGCTACCTTAGGAAGGAAAGTACACTAGTTTTCCATCTTGTGCCTTAATCAAACCTTTTCATTTATTTAATTATTTTTTAAACTTTACAAGCATGTCAAGAAAAATGTAAATAACTAGAATTGTCCTAATGAATGCATATAAATTGATTTTATGTTGTTCTAATGTAATTTCGACAATGATAATGGGATGTGTACTTGAGATTCATAAATCAAACGTGTTATTTTCCTTTACCCTAACATGAAAATTTAAATATAAGTATATCACCCTTTAGTAAGTGAATAACCACTAGTTGGAAGTCAAGATTATATCTGTTTTTAGAGCATGGAGGTCAAGATTATACCTACAATCCAAAACCAATTTTATGACCATGTTGACATGTCTTTTGATTATAATCAACTTAGATAAAATTCACAAAAAAATTAGTCTCTTTAAAGAAAATCAATTCTAAAACAAAATTAATGTTCTCGAGGCTTCAAATGCCAAGTCTCGATGCACAAGGTAACTCAAATATTTGTTATGGATTATATTTTACAAGAGGCCTTTATAGTACTAAAATGTATAGGTAGGATTGACTTGTATAAGATTTTAATATAATTCAATGAAATTGTATCTTTTGAAAATATATATTGAACAGGAACTTACAAATGAAATAAATCATAATGCCAAATTTGAATATTGCAATTAAATTTCAAATGTAAAGTAAAGAAAAATAAAAATTAAGAGGGCCTGAGAGAAAAGGAATTAAGAATCTAATTCAAGAAAATCACAAGAATATACATATGAATTGTAACTAAACATTATAACAAGTCTATACTTCACTAGAATTATTCACAATTACATATAAATGGTGTTATATTCAAAGAGGTATTCTAAATTATGAAAGAGATTATATCATACCCAAAAGATGGTGCAATTTCATAATATTTCACAAAATTAAAATAATTTTGCAAGTCACTTATGTTGGCATTATACACTCAGATGAGAAAGGTAGATGTTGCAATTGATGGAAACAAGGTTCAACAAGGCTCTACAGTTTCAACCAACAATAGACTTCACCTACCGACACCGACAGATACAACAAGGTTTATTCACACTAGCATCCAGGTTACACCAACAGCACATCATACCGGCATTCCAGGCTGACTTGACAATAGTATTGTTTATATGAAATAAATTGTAATGTAAATTATAATTGTATGGCTGACATGTTGTATTGTAAAGACTCATATATTTATGATTTCTTGTAGGTCATTTAGATAGAGGTAAGCAGTAGAATGAGATAAGATATGATATGATAGAGAATAGTTGTATACCCATTTTGATTTGTGTTTATTTTGGAGAGAATAAGAATCAGAGCAGAGAGAAGACTATTCTGTATAAGCAAAATCATTTGACAGCATACCGGCTAGGGTTTTTGGCAGAGGCAGAACCGATATCAGATAGAGCATAATAGCAAACTCATCCAACATTTTGATGCAAGTTTTAAGAGTTCATTTTATGTTTACATCAGTGTGATGTTGTAGTCAGTGAGACTCCACTTTTGTTATTAAGCAGTGAGCTCTAGGCAGTTGGCCTTCCTGCATGTGCAGGCCCCTTTTGTACTAAGTAATATTTATTCATATTGGCCAGTGAGTAAATATTGTGGGTCACAAATCCCACTGAGGTTTTTCTCATGTCAGGTTTCCTCGCCAAAATATATGTGTTATGGTGTGCATTGATGTTGATTCTTTTGTTTCTTTTTACTGCATTATTGTTTGCTTACTGATATATTAATTTAAGTTTAGAATTACAAATAAGTTTAAATCTTTCATCTACCAGTCAGACATTGATTCAGCACCCCCCCCACCTCTCAGTGTCTTTGGGATTAACCAAGTATCTAACAATTGGTATCAGAGCTTGGTCCTCTATTTGTAGAAGCCTAACAACTTGAGGAAGATTTTGAAACCGGTACCGATGGAAAGTTTGAGACAACAGTTGGAAGTGACTCTTGAAGATTTTGATGCAGAAAAATTAAAGAATATCAAACTGGAAGAAGAACTCAGATTTGCTTGAGAATTCATCAAAGCACTTAAAGAAAACCTGGTCATGGCACAGAATAAGAGAAAAGAATTACATGTGCAACTACAAAAACAAGATGATGAAGAAAAAGAAACTCTTAGAGATATTGTAGAGAAACTGAGACAAGAGAGTAGTAACATGAAGAATGAGATGCAAGACTTAACCATGAAACTATGTAAGGATATTGAAGATAGAAAGAAGAATCAGGAAGATTTGGCTAGATGATTTAATGAAAGAGAAGATGAATCTATAAGGCTTAGTCATGAAAATGATATGCTTAAAACAGAGTTGATTCAGATGCAACATGACAAAGAGGAACTTATGAGACAAGTTAGCACTCTGGAAGGTGAGTTGGTCGTTGCAAATGAATACAAGGACAAATTCAAAAAGAGTTCAGACAAGCTTGATGATATGTTGATAATTCAAAGACCTGGTGGAGAAATAGTTGGACTTGGATTTGAACATGGAGTAAGTTCTGGAACTGCAAACAATCATGATCACAACAAACCAGTAAGGCAACCCAATGCTTATAAATTCAATGGCACATGTTTTAATTGCAACAAATTTGCTCATAGAGCAAATCCGTGTAGATATAGGAATAATCAGAATACAAACTCATCCACTGGTCAATGTTCCAAATGCAATAAACATGGTCATAACTCAAACAATTGTAGAATGAATGTAAAATGTTATGCTTGTGATAGATTTGGACATCTATCTAATTAATGCAGAACACAAACTGGGTAAGGTTGTGGAAAACCTATTCAAAGAAACAATGTAACCTGTTATACATGCAACGAGATTGGGCATATTGCAAGATTTTGCAAAAGCAAGAATGTACCGACAAACAACAGAGGATCTAATGACAAAGGTAAGGAAAAGGTTAATGAAATCAAGCAAGAATTCTCTAGACAATGGGTCAAGAAGAGAGATCAGAGAAATAATGAATCTGGCTAAGCACCGGTAGAACAAAGCAATCCTGCATCAGTAGGAGATTCTTCATCTAACTAAGGAATAATCCTTAGGGGTAAGGAAACTAATTCAAGATCATGCATTTTACCCTCAGATGGTGGTAAGAAGTCATAATTCTTCTTTACCGGCACATATGTTGAGTTACATAATCAGCGAAGCATTTAATATAGTTGTCAGTTAACTTTTTGGTTATAAAGCATTAAAATTTCTCATTTTGACTCACCAAGCATTCAAGTATTCAGAGAGCACATAAGTAGAGAACCTGCATTCAAGAAGCGAAGCAACAAAGATTTTCTAGGGCATCCAAGGTTTTCACTTGCATTTGACAGAAAAAGGTATTTATTTTATGACATGGCTTCTTCATCTTTCGTTCAAGAAATCATAGAAAACCCTACTATTTTAGAGAATATCAAACGTCCTAGACCAGTCTTTAAGATAATCCCTAAGATAGCTAATATGGATGACTCTATTGGTGCATTTTCAAAAATTTCGGAAGGAGTTGCATTTGCAGAAGACCCTAGGGCATACATTCACTATAATATTGAAGATTTAGGGTCTAGGGATATAAATAAAATGTTCATGAATGTCATCACAAACAAACAAGGTGTAATCAAACCTGAACATAAGATTGTGGAAGATTTAGGGTTCGTAGACATCCTTCATATGCCTAAATTCGAAGATGAAATTGTCTGATATGTTCTTAGAGAGTTCATGGTGAATTCTTATGGCTAGAATCAGTTTACAAAATCACTAAGGAAGCAATTAGGGTTGTTATAGGTTTACCCTCTACCAGAACAAGGCCTGAGAAGAAGAAGAAAATTACAAACAAAGAGGTTATGAACTTAACCAACGCTACATCTAATAATAGATCACTCAGGGTTAGCGACATAACTGATAACAATGTTAAATATACCAGTATGGTTATTGGATATAAGGTTGCACATACAAATAGGTTGAATTCTGTTTCTAGTCTATGCATTCATAGTGCTTATGAGATGATAAAGAACAATGCTAAAATTGACATTTGTGAGTGGTTGAAAGATGAACTGATAGAAAATTTGGACAAAATCAAAGGTGACAAAAAGGGAACCCTCAAATTTGGAAATTTGATTGTATGTTTAATGCTATACTTCTCAAAGGAGATTCCCAGTATAGGCCACAAAGACTTTGCCTATGATATTTATGTTGGAAAACAGATTAAGGAGGCAATTACCGACATGGGTTCAGAAGGTAATGAGCAAGTAAAGGAATATTTCAAAAACTTTCAAGATAAAATGAAGCAAAGGGAAATAATCCCTCACAATATTGTTGATAAATATGACAAACAGATATGCTTTGTTATTAAGAGAGATGAAATATGGATGGAGGCAGTTAAACCTATAACTATTTGGGTAACTGAGATGGGATATGAGGTGGACTCAAACATTTTGGAATCTTATGCCAAGATACTTCTAGATGCACCACCAGAACCTAGTGAAAAGATCTTTGGCATTGCTGAGACCATAGAAAAAGATGTTGATATTCAGAAGAAAAGGAAGAAAAGAGATAAAATATTGAAAGATACTTTGAAGTTTGTTGAAGATGTTACAAAGGGATTGTTGAAACTTGATCAGATGAGTGGTGTTGCTGCAAAAGAAAGAAAATCTGAACAACAACCAGTAACACATGTTTTCCCTGTTGTTACCTCATCCAACTCTGATAGTGACAAGGATACAGAATTTAAAAGGGTGGATAGGAAGAAGAGAAAATCCTCACTGGCACCTACTCTATCACCTAAGAAGACAAGGACACTTAGAAAGAAAGAAAAGGATATGAGAGAGCCTAGCGGTCCAAAGAAGAAGGTTACACAGGAGAAACCGGAACAAAAGGTATCTGATATTCTTTCCTCGGAAGAGCTTGTTAATGAAATAACTCGGGATGGAAATCTCAGTAATGTTACTAAGTTTTATCATTCTTTTAAAGATTTAGATAAAGATACTATTGAAGAGAGCATAATTTTGTACTTAGATATATATAAGAAAGTTCTTATTTGAAGTCATTGATGTTCTCCCTAATGACTTATATCTGATACTTGAAGCTAAAAGAATGTCTGTTATGGAATTGGATAAGAAATTGAAGGTTGAAGCACTGTTGGTTGTTCATCCAGTTAAATCTAAACAAGAAATTGATGAATTGATATCTGAAGCCAATAGAACTATTTTTGCAAGTGGTCACCAGCAAGTAAGCCTCATGGCCAATAGAATAAAGGAAATAGCAAATGAGACAGTAGATAAATGGGATATTTTCTTTGTAGAGAAAGAGAAAAGAGAAGAAAAAGAAAGACAAAAGGTCGACAAATATTTTACTAAGGTATACCAAAAAGGAGATAAAGGAAAGAATAAGGTTGGCAGTGTACCTAACTTCACAATAAAAGATAACTTACCACCACCAGCTCAGGACACCCCACCGGTAGTAGCAGAGACATCGATAGATGTGCAGAATCAACATGAAGAAAAGATATTAGAGGAAGTAAAAATAGAAGATGTTGATCCCAAGTCAAACATTCTATTTACAATGAATGTTGACACTCGGTACATCAATATTGTAATGGATAATACCTCTATTTCAGAAAGTTTTGAGGAGAAATCAGAATCTATAAATATTGAGATTTCTTACTCACCGGTAAAGGTAGTTGACACTCAGCAGAATGTTAAGATACCGACAGAAAAAGAACAAGAACATATAGCATCTGAACTGACAAAGAATAAGAGTGAGAATGAGGATAAGGAAGTGGTTAAGGTAGCTGAACAAATAACAGGAGAAGAGAAGAAACTTAATGCAGAACCTAGCACTTCTCCCAGAACTTCCACTATGGATTTCAGACCAACAACTGTCACTGATGTATTATTGGAATCCATAAAAAAAATAACTGAGTGTAATGCCTTAGAATTCAAGGCTATAGATGAATCTCTACCAATTTTGTAGATGATTGCACCAGAGTGCAAGGTAGATCACATTGTCTAAATTCATTTCTACTAATATTCATATGTTAGACAAAATAAATGAGGAGACTATTCAAGAAAGAATTAATAAAGAAAAGAAAGAATTATTTGGTAAAATCATAAAGGATTGTACTCAGCAGATTGATTCATTCCTACCGGCATTGAATTCCACTATTTTGGAATATAAGGAATAATACTAGGAAGCTTGCAAACCTCATCATTTAACTAAAGATATTGATGATCAAATCAGGAAAACTCAGAAGGAGATTGATGATATTGCAGATAAAATAATTGGTTCTTTGGAACTAACATCAATCCTAGATCGGGAAATGGCTATTCATGAAGAAAAGATTAAATATTTGGAAAAAGAAAAGGCTAGATTGAAAATGAAAACCTGGGAGTTGAAGAATAAGCTTGGTCCAAGATTGGATAATCTGCTAACTCACCAGAATGAACTATCCAAGGAAACAATTCAAGGAGACATATCACCGGAATAACAAATGCACTATCTTACCGGGATGATCAGGCAGACTGAAGCAATAATTACTAACAATACAAAGTTCTTGTAGGGTCTTAACTTAGTTCTTGTAGATATTTTTCAGATTGTACATAACAGACTTCAAGTATCTAGGTAATTTTTGAATTTTTGATACTTTTGACAACCTTTGTCATTGATGCCAAAGGGGGAGTGGTATAGTGAGAAAAATGTACAGAGTAAGGCATGGTGAAAAGTGAATAGAAGGAGATCATTTGCTCAAGGGGAGCAAACTCATTTTTTGGTTTTTGATTTTTCTCATGAGTGTTGCCATCAATGCCAAAGGGGGAGATTGTTCGCATTATACACTCAAATGAGAAAGGTAGATATTGTCATTGATGGCAACAAGGTTCAACGAGGTTCTACAAGTTCAATCGGCAATAGACTTCACCTACTGGTACCAGCAGATACAATAAGGTTTATTCACACCGGCATCCAAGTTACATCAACAGCAGATCATACCAGCATTCCAGGATGAATTGATAATAGTATGATTTATGTGAAATAAATTGTAATGTAAATTATAATTGTATGGTCGACATGATGTATTGTAAAGACTCATATATTTATGAGTTCTTGTAGGTCATTTAGATAGAAGTAAGCGGTAATATGAGATAAGATAGGATATGATAGCGAATAGTTGTATATGCATTTTGATGTGTTTATTTTGGAGAAAATAAGAAGCAGAGCAGAGTGAAGACTATTTTGTATAAGAAGAATCATTTGACAGCATACCGGCTAGGGTTTTTGGAAGAGGCAAAACAGGTATCAAACAAAGCATAACAGCGAACTCATCCAACATTTTGATGCAAGTTGTAAGAGTTCATTTTATGTTTACATCAGTGTGATGTTGTAGTCAGTGAGACTCCACTTTTTTTATTGAGCAGTGAGCTCTAGGCAGTTGGCCCTTCCTGCATGTGCAGGCCCCTTTTGTACTGAGTAATATTTATTCATATTGGCCAGTAAGTAAATATTGTGAGTCACAAATCCCACTGATTTTTTTCCCTTATTGGGTTTCCTCGCCAAAATATCTATGTTATGGTGTGCATTGATGCTAATTATTTTGTTTTTCTTTACTGCATTATTGTTTTCTTACCGGTATATTAATTTCAGTTACAAAATTGCAAATAAGTTTAAATCTTTCATCTACCGATCAGACACTGAATCACACCCCCCCCCCCTCTCAATGTCTTTGGGATTAACCAAGTATCTAACAACTTATGATATATAAAATAGATGGCTTAATGTATATTACAATTATTACTTCATAGGTAGACATGAACAAAATTCATTGATCTACATGAGAGGAAAAATAAAGCAAGATAATATTAATTCTTTATTATTTTTTCCACAAATATCAATAATATCTAGTATTTAAAATAAAGGATCGATGGCCCTTTTATAGACATAATGCACCAAATTTATTTATAATTAAATGACCTAGATTAATTAGAAAATGAATTATTTGGATTAAAAATACAAGAATATTCCCCCTGGTAGCATGTTCATTTGACTTGTTGACCCAAATTCTTGTTGAACATCAAATCTCTACAAATAAATATTAAAATTCTCATTCAATAGCTTACAAGGTTTGTTTCTCATCTTCACTATTAGTTTCTATCATTATGTATCCATCCTTTAATGCATCTCTCATTTGGTAATACATGTATTCTACTAGGGAATTATATGTATTTTTCTCTAATCTTGCTCATACATAAATTTGCACCTATGCATATAGGTCCTTTAAGTAGCCAAAACTTTTGCATGGCTTAAATTTATTATTCTTGCCTTCCTTTCATATTTATCCATTAGATTTATGTCTTCCATAACCCTGGTCATGAATTCATCAAACTTTTCAATCCTATCATCTAATAATTTGTTGATGATTTTCTTGAATTCAACTTGTACCATCTCTTTTTTCATAACATTATCTAGATTAAGACTTAATAACCTATTGATTTTTCAATCAATATTAGCTCCTTCAACTTCAATTCAATTGATAACTCTCTTATCTCTACCATGTTATTGTTAGGTCCCAGAGACAACTGAGAGGTGGGGGGTGAATCAGTTGTCTAATAAATTCAAACCAAAAACAACTTAACCAACCATAATGCTTCATACCAGTAAACCAAATTTTATGTCGGTAGACAGTTTATTAGTTAATTGCAGTATCGGTAAAGATTAATGCATGAAATAGAAAGATGATAACATCCACGACATATAACACCAATATTTTTATGTGGAAAACTTGTAAGGGGAAAAACCACGGTGGGAAACCTTACCCACAATCAGATGATACTACTGCAGATAGTATGTGTATACAAATGGGGTCTGCACATGCAGAAAGGCCAAGCACCTAGAGCTCACTGCTCAATCACAAATAGGAGTCACACTAACTACAATTGGATGGTTAAATCCAATAAAGATGTACTGCTCAAAATAGCATCTTCATATGTTGGATTCAGTACCGGTGTAGTTATGATATGTCTTCACAAAAACCTTGCTTCACCTTCAAATGATGTCTGTGTGTATAGCTCTACTTATTCTTGCATATACCTTCTTACAATTCCTTTTCCCACTCACATTTTGATCTTACGAATAAGATCTTACATATATACCATAACCTAAGACCAATTTTAGTAGGTTGGCTCTAAAAGATATTACAATAAAACAATTACAAGTAAATCAATAACCGATGCAATATCTGATTCAACATGTCAGCTTAATGCATTTACAATAATAACAAAATCATTTCCAAAGCATGTCATGCTGATCTCGAATAGATAAGCCTGTCGGTGCATAACCTGGACCTATTTGCCGGTAACAGCAAATATGCAAACACGAATATACCAATAAACAAATCTCCAAGACAAAGTGTCCAAATGATGTCTTTAGCATAACCAAGTTTTTTTCATGTTATTCCAAGTGTCAGTGAATAATATATCCTGTCGGTGTACCAGATACCGGTGACTATGCATAAGTCACTTGCTTGCTGGTGAACATTGCCAATTCTCCAAAGTGTCAGAGTTGATAAGTGTTAATAGGTGTTGACATCAATGATAAAACCATATCAACATAACCAAAATACCAACAGTTATCAATGTATTCTTTCATTAGCTACTCCTCTCACTTCAAATTTTTAATCCTTTTCCTAACTTGCTGGATTGTTTCCTTTATTAGTATACATGTTGAACACCCAACAAGATTGAGAGGGTGGGTGAATCAGTTTGAAACTTCAAAAACAATTATTAATCAGCTTATTTAATATCAACACTTTAATCATCAGCATGTCAAGCACATAAACGCATGAACACTAGATTTATGTGAAAAATCCAAACACGAAAAAGCCATGGTGAGAATCTAACTCACAATATGAATAACAATGTTTACAACATTTTAGACTTGTAGCCAAGGAGCACCAAAACCTAAAGGACTTACAAAACTAAGGCCCACTACCTTAGACAAAATATAAGGACTTGTGTAGTTAAAGAACATTTCTTCAGGACAAGATACAAATTGTTGTCGAAGGACTCACTGTCAATCAAAAATGAATAAAATAGTTGAACTAAAATTGTGAAGGATTCTCTTGATCATGAAATTATCCTTGAAGAATAATCAAGCGACCAATGACATGGCAAACATCTCTGATAATCTCCATTGTTACAGCTCAAAGTCTTGCAGAATATATGAGCTTCAAATCTCTTCTAAAATTGACTTTCACATCACCACAAAGTCAAATTTGATTGTAAAATCATTCACATAAAGTTCTCACATAATTTACTTCTCATCCATATTCAATTCATCCATTTGTACATCTTATATATGAGATACAACATTGAAATTCTAATCAAGGGTTGGCCAAAACAGAATAAGAAATATTACACAAAATAAGCCACCTGGACCTAAAATACTTAGAGTGGTCCACTCCAAGAGAAAGGGGCAACAAAAACATATCATGATACATCATTCCATGAATGATTAGACAATCCACATAGGCTAACACATATTCAAAAGATGTTACAAAGCATAATGTGATATATGATCATCCAGTCAGCCACATAATCACTTCCAATGTGTTGGCTTGCCTATGGTCTCCCAAATTTAAAATTTTAAAGTCAAGCCCCATCTCATGACCAAAGGTGAAATTTTCACTCTTTTCCCTTTTTTTAATTCTCATCATCTCTCGATAATGATGGTATTCCATAAAAGACGACATTTGAAGGAATTGTTGAACTACTAAACCAGCATAAGAGGTTCAAAGGTACAAGTTCAATTTCAAAGGTTCAAGATTTCAACATCCATTGGTTCAAAGTGCGTGAGTTTAAAGGATTCATATAGTTTAGAGAGTTCACTCATTTCAATACTATAATAGTTTGGTAATTGAAATACGCAAGGTCAATTTGAAGGCTCAAAACGGTTCTTCACAAACACTCTCAATTCGTAGCTTCATGAAGATGTACCAACAGCCCAATAAGGCATCCCCTATCATTTTATATGAATAAGACTTGGTAAATGGAAGAAGTGGCCAATTCATTCCCTTCTTTGATAGAAGCATTCTTGTGGTTGTAAGCCAACTTATTCAAAAATACAGAAAAATGATGTTTCTATGCCTTGTACTTGTCCTACAAGTCTTCTTTAGTGATGCATTAAAATGTGTCAATTATACGATACTAAGAATCGAAAGTGGGCTTGTATCTGTTGCAATCAGATTCATTATAAACAACACACACTCCTCCATTAATATTTCCCTATTGCATCAACTAAAGGTTGATGGGCCACAAAGAGGATGAATTGAGGAAATTATGATGGCGGGTTAACAAAGATGAAACAACGTCTTCATGCATATTAATGAGGTTCAATTTGTTGCATCTATTTTGAAGAACACCAAAATGACTGATTTTGTGAGGATGTGCAAAAATTATAAATATAATGAATGATCTCAATATGGAGGATCAATATTAACGATGGAAGATATATATGTCAATATTGTAGAGAAAAATAAGAACCATGTTTTCACTCGGTTTGCAACATCAACACTTTTGTACTTATGGAACCAAAATGAAATTGGTTCGTCTGATATCAATGGGGAGACATCCTCATGCATGTTGTGCATAGATAGATGAGTTGTAAATTTAGGAATCAAAGAAATAGAGAGCTTGGATCATAGGCTTTCTCCACAGCCAACTCAAAAATAGAAAATAGAAGACTTATGGGTGATTGTCAGACATCATTGGTGTTGTCCAGTATTGTTCCTGGTTCAAATTTTTGTGCAAAGATTTGAGATATGTCTATCGGTAGTAGCAGGGCATGGAATCCCATAGGACCTGATCAAAAGCAGTTTATGGAATAAGCTTTACAAACCTTTAAAGAAGATGTTTCCAATGGGTATAATGACCAAATTCTCCATGCTTTGAAGTAATTCAAAAATGGAGGTGATCAAGCTTTAAATTCAAATACATAAAATGTTGAAGGTGCAAAAGGGGTACACCAGCTAGATACAACACCTAACGGGAGTTATAGATGATAAAAGAGAAATAAGGTGAATAGTATAAAAAGAAACATGGGAAGTGGCTCGAGAATCCCCTATATACATGACATAAGAATCGTTGTAGTTGCATAATATGCAGAAATTGAAATTTTGAAGAGGAAATATTAGAGGTTAAGATTTGCCTTTTATTAGCCCATGTCAATACTTTCAAATGCCACCTGTCTAATCATAAATAGTTGCAATTCATTTACGATGGATTAAATATGATATACATGGAAATATAAAGGAATTATAAACTTTCGTAAGGAATTTCAAGTATCAGTTATGTAACTGGAAATTTATCAATGCCTAAAAGGAGATATTATTTAGGGTAAGTTTTTCAAGGAGGTGGGGGTTCTTATTTCTCTGAAACAAGTTTGGTTGCTACCAAAAAGGGGGGAGAAGACATTTTGAATTCTGTAATTATAACAGAGAAAGAGGGGAAAAATATATTTGCATTTTTCAAACTTGATTCTGGGTGCAGGGATTAAAATGATCCATTGGTCATTTTTATTATCTATTTAAAAATAAGGGGAGATCTATATATCATATCTGTGTGTTTGAAAATATATTTCTTTAATTGAAACTAATATGTAGGTTGTTTCAATCATTTTTAAATGTTATCTTGCTCCATTTTATTAAGTATATGTGTGTTGTAAAATCTGTTGGTTTTATGCACTCATATGTGCAAAAATGAAATATTTGTTCTTCCTCTCATTCCTAAGGTGAGAAGATTGAGTAAATTGTCTTTGTACCATTGATTTAGTTTTCTTTTAATTTATTAAATTTGTAATTGCATTCATTCCATGTTGATGGTTGAATTTCAGTGTGTCTTCTTTGCCTTCTGGTTAAAGGCATAATCAGTTTCTTATTCATTGTAAATCAAAAGAAGGTAGTTGTACCTTCATATCAAAATTCAGAGAGCATTTGTACATAACCATTGCAAGTGACTCAACTGTTAGTTTCAGGTTTTATCTTCTAATTTGGGCTTTCGTGAGTTATTTTCAAAGAATTTTTAAAAGGACAAATCTATTTACTAACAGATTTTTGGTGACTCTACTGGGGACTCGGAAATGAAAGATCAGTGCTTTCTTTCCTCAACTTTATTAAATATCTCTATGTATGCAGGATTGGTGACTCTATTAAATCATCATGCAAAATTAAAAGGTTGCAAGAATGGGGAAAAGACCAAATCCCACCATCTTGGAAATTCTTCAAATGGATGATAAAGTGTTGCATGACTTTTTGGATCACTTCAAGGAAAGCATTTCTCATGCTGTAAAAACCAAAATAAGTATAAAAGATGATCATGCATCCACTCTTTTATGGAGAAGTCTTTGTGTTAGATTTCACAAGATGAAAGAAAAGACAAGGTTACTACAAGAATATAAAAAAAAGGTATCCCAATTGAAAGAAGAATTTAAATTTGATGATGATGATGAGGCTCCAGTCATCTCAGTTTCATCTCTCTCCTACAATTACCTCATCATGAATGAGCGAGAAGTTCAGCAAGAAATAGTTCAGCCTCATGAAAGTCAGAGAATGATAAGTGAGAATAACCAAGATAGCATTGGATAACCTGTGAGCTTGAATGAAAAAGGTTGTTGAGGTCTTTCTCTTACCTGGAAATAGAAACTTTTAGTTTTTATAGTATGGAAAGTTATCTTGTTCCAAAAAGTATAAAGGATGAAAATTTTCAGATTTACATGCAACCAGAGTATGAAGCTTTCAATCTTATACAGGAAGTTGATGAAAATGATTCTTTATGTTTAAAATCTTGTGATGAGTCCTTCGTAGAATAATTTCATTTTGAAAATAAAGCAATACTATGTCTTCCTAATGAAGATTGTATTAACAATAAGGTGGAATCATGTCTTGGTAAACATGTTTCCCATTCTGAAAATCGATCTAATTGAAAAAGAAAATTCATAAGTGAAACAAAATAATGGTCAAACTGATGAAGTGTTGCAGTCCCAAGAACTGTTGGGCAGTTTGGATAGTACTTTTTTTTGTGAAGAATAGATCATAGAGCAATTCTTGTCATCCATTAAAGAAGGGGATTTCAAGGAGAAGTGTTCAGGTATTAATTTATTTCATGCATTAGGTTTGGATAGGGAATTTGCAGATTTAATTTCAGTAAAAGATGTTGAAGTTGTTTCAGCTAAGTTGGACCCATGCATGATGAAGTGTCTCTCTATTCTGAAAATTATTTTAAGAATGATGGTCTTAATAGTGGTGATTGTGAGAATGATGCAGCCTTTTCCCTAGGAATTTTTGAGCATTACTTTTTTCAGCCAGAAATAAAACATTATTTAAAAAGTATTGTGCAGATGTTTCCAGAAAATTTAGAAGAGTTCATGATGAGACATGGATCTTTGGGCATAGATATTTATTCACAGAGTTTCTGCATGCTATCAGTATGTTGTTCAGCATTGAGGAGGTTGCTAGAGGACAACAGTTTTGGGCCACACCAAAAAGACACAATTCATTGCTGAGAAAAGGCTCCTACTTCTCTCAGCCAGTAAATGGATTTGTGTAAGTGTTTTTGGGCTCTACTTCTTGAGGTGGGATTTTCCTGCCTATAAATATTTGTGAATAAGTTTTTTTGTCTTTCCAAAGTTTTTGTTGTGTTGGTTTGGTGTCAGTTTTGGCTTGTTGAGTGTTGCCCTACTCCCCTCCACTCATCTGAAAGTAGCTCCCTATGCTATGTTTGTCTTGACTTTTTTACCCAATGGCTAGGCACTATTCTTCTTCTTTACCAGAGACATGCTATATTCTCTATGACCTTTTGATCCACATCCCCAGACAAAGCCAGTTGTTGGCTTGCCTATGGTCTCCCAAATTTAAAATTTTAAAGTCAAGCCCCATCTCATGACCAAAGGTGAAATTTGCACTCTTTTCCCTTAATTTTTTTTTTCTCATCACCTCTCTGTAATGATGGCACTCCATAAAAGATAGCATTTGAAGGAAATGTTGAACTACTGAGCCAACATAAGAGGTTTGAAGGTACAAGTTTAATTTCAGAGGTTCAAGATTTCAACATCCATTGGTTCAAAGTGCATGAGATCAAAGGATTCATATAGTTCAGAGAGTTCACTTGGTTCAATACTTCAATAGTTTGGTAATTGAAAAACACAAGGTCAATTTTAAAGGTTCAAAATGGTTCTTCACAAACACTGTGAATCTGTAGCTCCATGAAGATGTATCAACAACCCGATAAGGCATCGTCTATTGTTTTATATGAATAAGAATTGGTAAATGGAAGAAGTGACCAATCCATTCCCTGCTTTGACAGAAGGATTCTTGTGGCTGTAAGATGACTTATTCAAAAATAAAGAAAAATGATGTTGCTATGCCTTGTACTTGTCCAGCAAGTCTTCTTTAGTGATGCATTAATGTGTCAATTATGCGATACTAAGAACCAAAAGTGGGCTTGTATCTATTGCGATCGGATTCATTATAAATAAAACACACTCCTCCATTATTATTTCTCTATTGAATCACTTAAGGTTGACAGGCCACAAAGAGGATGAATTGAGGAAATTATTGTGGCAGGGCAATAAAGATGAAACAACATCTTCATGCATATTAATGAGGTTCATTTTGTTGTAGCTAGTTTGAATAACACCAAAATAACTGATTTTGTGAGGATGCACAAAAATTATAAATATAATGAATGAGCTCAATATGGAGGATCAAGATTAACGATGGAAGATATATATGTCAATATTGTAGAGAAAAATAAGAACCATGTTTTCACTCGGTTTGCAACATCAACACTTTTGTACTTATAGAACCAAAATGAAATTGGTTCAAAAATTCAAGATTTTCCTGATATCGATGGGGAGACATCCTCATGCATGTTATGCATAGATATAGGAGTTGTAAATTCAGGAATCAAATAAATAGAAAGATCGGATCATGGGCTTTCTCCACAGCCAACTCAAAGATAGAAAATAGATGACTTATGGGTGATTGTCAGACATCACTGGTGTTGTCCAGTATTGTTCCTGGTTCAAGTTTTTGCGCAAAGATTAGAGATATGTCTATCGGCGGTAGCAAGGCATGGAATCCCATAGGACTCAATCAAAAGAAGTTTATTGAATAAGCTTTACAAACCTTTAAAGAAGATGTTTTTGATGGGTATAACGACTGAATTCTTCATGATTTGAGGTAATTTGAAAATGGAAGTGATCAAGCTTTAAATTCAAATACATAAAATGTTGAAGGTGCAAAAGGGGTACACCATCTAGATACAACACTTAATGGGAGTTATAGATGAGAAAAGAGAAATAAGGTGAAGAGTATAAAAATAAACATGGGAAATGGCTCGAGAATCCCCTATATACATGGCATAAGAATCTCTATAGTTGCATAATATGCAGAAATTGAAATTTTGAAGAGGAAATATTAGAGTTTAAGATTTGCTATTTATTAGCCCATGTCAATACTTTGAAATGCCACATGTCTAATCATAAATAGGTGCAATTCATTTATGATGGATTAAATATGATATACATGGAAATATAAAGGAATTATAAACTTTCGTAAGGAATTTCAAGAATCAGTTATGTAACTGGAAAGTTACCAAAGCCTAAAATGAGATATTATTTAGGGGAAGTTTTTCAAGGAGGTAGGGGTTCTTTCTTCGAAAGAAGTCTTGGTGCTACCAAAAAGGGGGGAGAAGACATTTTGAATTCTGTAATTATAATAGAGGAAGAGGGGAAAATATATATTTGCATTTTTCAAAATTGATTCTGGGTGCAGGGATTAAAATGATCCATTGGTCATTTTTATTATGTATTTAAAAATAAGGGGAGATCTATATATCAGATCTGTGCGTTTGAAAATATATTTCTCTGATTGAAATTAATCTATAGGTTGTTTCAATCATTTTTAAATGTTATCTTGCTCCATTTTATTAAGTATATGTGTGTTGTAAAATTTGTTGGTTTTATGCACTCATATGTGTAAAAAAGAAATATTTTTTCTTCCTCTCGTTTCTCTATGGTGAGAAGATTGAGTAAATGGTATTTGTGCCATTCATTTATGTTTCTTTTAAGTTATTAAATCTGTAATTGCATTCAATTCCATGTTGATGGTTGAATGTCAGTGTGCCTTCTTTGCCTTATGGTTAAAGGCATAATTAGTTTCTTATTCATTGTAAATCAAAATAAGGGAGTTATATCTTCATATCAAAATTTAGAGAGCACTTGCACATAACCATTGCAAGTAACTCAACTGTTAGTTTTTGGTTTTGTCTTCTAATTTGGGCATTTATTTGTTATTTTCAAAGCATTTGTAAAAGGACAAATCTATTTACTAACAGATTGCAAAATATTTTGATGGAATCTCTGCACACCAAAGTGGGAACCAAATAAACATCTCAACACATCTTCAACCACATATCTAGACCAAAAGAACATGATCCACTAAACTGCAATGCAATTATCAACATATCCAGAGGGCACCAAAAGCATTTCAGACCACTCTAAATACAAGATGACACAACCAACACCAAAAGAGTATACAAACCAACATCCATCCAGATAACCAAGGTCCAACAAAGCATATCCTGACCAATATCCATCTAGATAACCAGGTTTGACATCAATGAAAACCATACAAGCTCATGCTAACAACAATCTCCAACAATATGCTCTCTTTTAATAGCAATTAATCATCTTAGGCTTCAATATCTAATATTCTAGTAAATTCTATTTCATTTTGTTCCTACTTCTATACTTGAAGTTTATTAAGTTAGAGACTTTGATAAATGTTGTAGGTTCTTTAACTAAGCCTATGAGCATAGATAAGTTCAAATGGTGTTCAAACTCTATGGACCTCATGGCCCCTAGCAATTAAATTATGGTGTAGACAATCCTTTTTCTATTGCGAGGTTTTCGACAAGTGAAAAAATGTTAGACAATGGTGTCAAGCTTGGATTTACATAAAGTTACTATTTATCATAAATTTACATTTGAACATGGTAAGCAACATCGTAAATTGTACACCCTTAATGAGGTTGTCCAATTTGATGCTTAATTAGCATTCACGTTAGTACGTCTCATTATACTATGCATTATAGGATTGACTTAGGCATTTAATTAATAATTTAATTAAACCTATCATTTTTAATCAATTCACATTTCATAAATTTTTCCCTTGATTTTAGGTGTGCCCCTTTTTATTATTTCATGTTCATTTATTCTTAATCTCACCCCAATTTCAATTTTCAAAGCATATTTTGTATATCTATGCATTATGGTTTTCTCCACTAAGCTAAAATATATCTTAGAACCCTGTTATCTTGCATTCCTAGAAAGTCAAAAAAATGTTGTCGGCACCAGGGCGTCCTGCCCTCTTGGTGCCACACTTTTTTCCCTAAATTTTGGGAGGATAAATTGGTAATCTTATCTAACTCAAATGTCACTTCGTGTGAAAATATATCAAATCTATGTCTTCTTTTTATCAAATTCATATTTAGAGTTTCATATATAAGGTAAGTATTTTCCTCATTTGGAGATCTGTCTAGCATTCAAGTTGGAGATCCTTATGAAGTGAAAGTGTTTCTTTTAGGTGAAGTTTCAAATCTATAAATTCATCAATTATCAAGTCGTCATCAACATCTTTTCAACCATGCAAGCTTCAATAGACATTGGAGGATGATAAGGGATTCACCGACTGATGATTTGCTTGTACCTCTTTCTAAAGGATTGGGTATGATTTCATATTGTTCTTGTGTTTCTCAATTAATCTTTAGATTACCTCATATTCTTTTTTAGATTTACAGTATTGCTTTAGATTTGTATCCTAAATGTGATTTAAAGAATTTTCAATACAATCGTTTAGGGTAACTTACTCTAACACATTTGAGTAAGACTCTACTTTGCATTTTAGACCTTTTAGCTCATACAAATCTTAGTTAAACACTTAAGATTCAAGAGTGCACACTTTTTAACTACAATATTAGCTATTTGTGGAGGAGGAAATCACCAAAACAAGGGTTTGACCAAGGCAAACCCCTATATAGCCACCACCCTACCATTTTACCATTTTGCAAGTATAGTTACAAGTACCCAACAAAGATGGAAGACCTCGAAAAGCATCAAGAAGCTAGTACAAGATTGTTCCTTGAATCTGAACCTGGTTTTCAAGGACTACAGTGGTGGGGATGCCCCTATCCTAGGACCAAGGCATTGGGGGCACCTTGGTCCTCAAAGTTTTGCACCAAGTTTAAGGGATGACACTCAAACAATCTCAGGATCTATACCCTTGGACAACAACTCAACCTTAGAAGACCAAGGTATTTTGGGTACCTCGATCTTGCCAGATCAACATCAGATTTCAATCATAGGTGCATAGTTAGATTCTCCTCCTATTTTTTTGTCTTCTACTCTAAAGCTATATTTTTATCAGCCTCTTACATTAACTTATTGTTCATCTTCCTCATATTTTGATCATATTTTTGTATTCTACAACATTATCTCCATAGTATATTCATTTCCATAGAAGAAAAGTGTCAGCATTATGTTGTCATTTATGTCAACTAGTACATGCATTGTGGTGTCATTGATGTCAACTGACAATGTGGTCAATGAGGTCAACCGTTGAGTGATGCATTAGCAACATGTTGGTTCTAACTAGTAAGCTTATCATTGGTAAGTAAGCAAGGGTGAACAAATGGAGTGTTAGTAGTACAACCAGTATGCAGTTGGATTGATGACAATTAACATGACTCCCACTGGTTAAAGATGTTGTCACAGATTAAGGAGAAGACTGACAAAGATTGTGTTGTAGCAAGATAGTAAGGAAGGTCAACTGGTTTTCACCAAGTGTTCAGCAGGCTAAGTGCCACAGTCTATTCACTCCTACCGGTAAGTGGTAATATTTGCTTATCTCACAACATGCATAGAATACATTATAACTCTCTGGGATAAGACAACCAAAGGCAAGCAATTGAAGGTACATACCAAATGATTAAAGTGAGATATCATGAGCCCCCAGTGTATAAAATCCAAGATGTGCATTGGATCAGAAGGAGTAGGCATGGTGAGCTACCAGGATAGACAAGGAAGGATAAGTAGTGATGAGTTTGTCATTTAGGCAAACCGGTTGAGATCTAAACCGGTCAAATAAAGAAGTATTTAAGTAGTAACATCTATAGACATGGATCCACTCTGGGATGTTCATGTCAACCAAAATACAGATGTATATTAGTGCAGGATAGTTAGAGATAGATGACACAATTTCAATAAGGAGACCACCGGTATGCAGACAAGATAAATCTCAATCAGTAAGTGTGTCAACCGGTAAGAGAACAGAGGCAAGTGGAAGGCTCTTCTCAGTTGGAGATGAGCATGATGACTCACCCAGGATATCTGATATGGGTTGATAGGGTTGTGAAGGTATGATGAAAGAATAAGAATCCAGACAACTACTTAGAGGGGGGGTGAATCGGTAGATATAAAAACGGATACTAACTTCACCAACCTCAAAATCAATCTCTCAATGTAAACTTAGAACTATCAATGTAATATCACTACCAAGATAAAAACTCTTAGGATAAACCGGTTGACTGTTACAACAAATTAACAATAAACAACTTCAAACTCATAAACATCAAAACTCCATATGTCAGTAAAACTTCATTTCACAATGCTTCTAGTTATCATGACTTATCAAAGTGTATTAATTAGTTAAGCAAATCAATCATAAGAACATAACCACAAAAAAATTCACCACTTGACACAAATATTTTTTGACGTGGAAACCCAAATGGGAAAAACCATAGTGAGATGAGACTCACAAGATAAATGTTTGAACTCTTCTGAAGTTCGCCCTATTAGGAGCCTAGCCTATTAAAGCTTTACAAAAGTCCTGTTAGGGACCACCCAGTTAAGGGATTGACTATAATGCCTTGTTAGAAGCAATACCCTATAAGGAGTAACCTTGGTAGAGGATTTTAAAATCCAAGCTAATGGATCATCTTGTTAGAGGATTTGAATAGCACCAAGCTTGTTAGAGCTTACCCGGTTAGGGGATTTCAATTATGTTGTAATTGTTAGAAAACAACAGGAGTTTCTTGATCTATTTTAATAGCACTACACTTGCTTGATCAAATCCTTTTCTTGCTCCTTATCTGCCTTTACTCAAACTGTAGATACGTCATCTGGTTTGGTAACCACACACTCAACTGATCTTTGCCAACACTAAAACTAAACAACTTCATCGACCTTATAAAAAAATCAATTAGGTCGGTAACACAACAAAAACTTAATTCTCAAAGAGATTACAAACAAGTCGGTTCAAGTATGACCATTAGATTACATAGCAATCTCATCACATCAATCAAGAAAACCTCAACCGCTCCTTCATCACCACTTCATCAAACTTAGTAACTCATCACACGCTTTTCTTTAATGCAATATACTTGCTCATTCCCTAAACAAAAATTGTTTCATCAATCCGCCAAAATCACTTGAAATTGTCTTCATACAATGATCATACATGTCATAATCATTACCTCTCATCATCAAATCATGAACCAATATAACCAATTCACCAAACTTAATTGGTTAGGGTTTATCAGTTACATCAATAGGTAGGGTTTACCAGTTACCGATTCAACTCTCCAATACATAGCAATACCGGTTCACTCCACAAACTTACATACCAGTTACAATTTCCTTCACTTAGCTCTTCCTACTAGTTACAAAACAATATTACAACAATATCAACAATATCATTGCTGGTTAATTGACATCAATGACAACATAACATATCATTAATTCAATCTTCATGCAAATGCCAACAGGTTGATGACTAGTTAATGAGATCCACCGACAAGATAGTAATGTGCAAGTATGAAGGCTAACCAGTTAGTATAAATCAATAGGATTAGAGGACTGGTAGGTGAACACCAGTTGTATTTTTGGTCAATGACTGAAACAAAACTGACATGTTGAGCTAGATGCAAACAAAGAACTCCACGTGGACTCTAGATGGCATGCGTGAAGTGGTGAATGAACCATGCATTTGCAAGGTAGTTGGTGATTAGTTTAGCATTAAATGTAGTCTAAGAAAATTATGGGAGAATTGCAGAGTCTTGTAGCTCAAGATAGATTGAACAACACATACAAACGATGTGTTGATTGATGCAGGTGTTGATCAGAGTAGGTAAAAGATATAGCGAGAGAATTCATGGTTATTGACAGGATCAAGGCCAACAAATCAAGTTGTAGATTTCTATGTTTGGAAAGCATGTACTGGATGGAATGGAAAAATGGTGGAGTTGATTGATTTGTTGCACGTTGTTCATCCCTGCATTGAGATCTAATTGGATTCGATGTGCCTAGTGGTCGGTGGAGTAAACTGTAAGGCGCCAAAGTTGAACTCACATTTTGGTAGGAAAGTTTGGGTATATATCTGCAAGTTGAAGATCAGAGTGATTGATGATGTTTTCAGATGTTGGAGGCTAAAGAGAAGAGAAGAGAAAAAGAGCATGAAAGTGCCTTGTGCAGTCAAAGTGCAAGTTGTAGAAGATTACAGTGACTGAGTGTGTGGAGGTGTGACCGGTAGCAGGGTTTAAGAGAGGCTTAACCGATTATGTCAAGGTGACCAGTGAACTGTCACTGAGTATGATAGTGGTTTGAATAGACAGTATACATATCGGTAAGAAGGTAGTAGAGAGGAAGGAAACACAAAGTGAATTGGTGCAAAGTGAGTGGTTTAGGAGATCCAGCAAGGTAGAGTACAGTGTAGGGTTTTATCAGTGAGTTGAGTAACCAATAGTGGGTACATGTTCTGACAGTTCATCCAACTGGCAGAGTTAGAAATATGGAGTTCATAGCAGTGAGAAAAGGAGGTAGCAAAGCATGAAGCAGAGTGTGAACTAGAAGAGAAGAGGCAGAGTGGCAGAAAGAGAATACAACCAGTAAGGATGAGGAGGAGTGAAACTGGTAGAGGAATCATTTGCAGAGGTTACAAAACTCATTTGTAACTAGGTTATAACTATTGTATTATTTGTAATCATTGTGATCACTGAGTTGATGCTTAGTGCAAGGGTTGGAGCTCATAAACAGTTAGGGGTTTATGCTCCTTGGGTTGGTGCCCTAAATTAGGGTTTGTTGCTCCTTGGGTTGGTGCCTTAAACTTTGTAATACATTTTTTATTGTGAGGATGGATTGGAGTAGTAGACTCCAACAACATTTCTCACTCAGGTTTTTCCCATATTGGGTTTTCCTCATATATCTTGTGTTGTGTGATGAATCCTTGTATGTTCTTGCATAATGTTCTCTTCCCTTATTTCACTGGTATGTCATCTTGGTCTTTGATATGCTAATCGATATTCACATTTAAGATTAAAAGCGTTAAGATTGGAAACCATGGATTAACCCCCCCTCTCAGTGGCATCTTGTGTTCTATAGGAAGGAATAGAAACCCTAGAAGTATCATTTGACTTTCTTTCACAAGAGTTAGTTGAGTACAATCACTCATCTAAGTGATTTTGTAGTCCAATGTTAGTGTGAAAGCAGATCTTGGTCCTAGTGTTACCTGATTCCATTTTAACACAAAACAGGTCCAAAAATTTTCCCAAAGTTACGAGTTGGATAAACAAGCATGCTAGTAAATTGTCATTGCAAGAACATGTCTAATTTTGAAGATATTAAATTTAATGTTTTTGAAAGTTTCAAAGTCAATTTTGGAGGCCTTATAGGGGTTTGTGTACCTAATTTTTTTTATAACTAGTGTATCAAGTTATAGCTTGATGCACTTCATGATCTTTTCCATGCTTCAAACAATTCATCTAATGGACTCCCAAATCAAAATTTATAGCCTCTAGAAGCTGGGTCTCCTGAAATGGAAAATATAAAAATATGTTGGACACATAAATGAGTTGTGAAAGGGAGTTACACATGTTGGTGTGTGTTTTGATACATTATAGGGCGTCTTGAAATGGAGATAAATCGAGCACCATTTTTTAGGGTGGTTTGAGCTCATGGTTTTGTAATAGTATTTGACAATTTCATATTTCGTCTCCTATATATTATGTGTTTAAGATGGAGGATGTATAATAATCTTATAGTTATTGAGTTATATGAAAGATCTCTAATTGGAAATACTCCTCTAAGAATCTTGTTTTGCAAGTACATTGTATTCTATTGTTGATTTTTTAATAATATATTGGGTGTCTTTTGAAGTCTGGGGTTCTTCTCCCCAAAGGGTTTTCCCCACATAAATCACAATGTCACATGTATACATGTTATTTATGTTCATTTATGTTAATTTTTGTAATTTTTGTAAAGATATGAAAAGTTTTGTATAGCCCTTATATCAAGGTTAATGTAGGAGATAATTCTTCTACCTTAACTTCCTTACACTAGATCCAATGGTGGGGTTTGTTTTGGTCTATGAGGTCATTTTTAAAATATCCCCACCAAAAAACTTATGATGAACACCCAAAAGAAACCATTTTCCAACCAAGATTCATAAGCAGAAATCAACAAAAAATGACCACAAATATGCAAAAAACAACCAACACAAAATCCCCATACCTTGTCATGTCTTCATTCTTTCTTGCAAGCCCTGGATTTAAATTAACACCATGTTTACTCCAACAAGGGTTATTGTAGTGTCCTAAATTGTGCCTAGTGCATTTATGACACTTATGAATGGCACTCGGTGCATTAATGGTAGGTCTTGTTGGCATTTTTGATGTTTATGTTGTGATTGTCATTGATGGACACACACTTGTACTGAGAGCCCCTTTATATGTATGAGCTAGAGCTCAACCGGTATTTGTTCCAATTGCTATGTTGTATTCTAGTCTTTAGACTAATGATTTTGCAGAATGTGTTTCCCAGTCTAAAGCGGAATGACGATCCCAAGTGGTTCATTGATCTCAACCGGTACAAGGGAGCAAAGCAGCACAACACATTCTTACCAGTCTTCAATTTTGTCAAACTGGCAACCAGTATTTTGTATGAACCGGTAATACTTTGTGATGAGTTACCAACCAGCATTTTGTGATGAGTTACCAATCCACTGATTGTTTAACGGTGCCGACATATTGACGGTGTTTTTTGTGTCGTGTTACTGAGTTTGTCTAGATTCATTTAACCTAGGAAATTGTAATGTAATCCTATTGGACCGACATGAAATCAGATTCCTTTAAAAGGACATCATGTCTAGGGTTTTGAGTTATTGTTACTATTGCTGAAAGGGTTAATGTCGTGCTAGGGTTTAAGGTGGTTGTTGAGTTGTTGTAAGAATGAGCTTACCTAAGAAGATCAAGTTGTAACTGAGAGAGAGAGATAGAGAAGACTAAAGTAATGCTGGAATGCATTAACTGTGAGCAATACTAGATCTAACCAAGTAGTTTGTGCTATTAGATAGATCAAACACTTGTTGATTACTCACATCTTTGACAAGTCTATAGTGCTTAACCGGGTAGGCCTCAAAGCCTTTGTAAAATCCTCTAACAAGGTGGTTCACTCCTGTGAATCTAAAATCCCCTAACAAGGTAGTCTTTAATCAGACTTATCTCCTAACAGAGACTGAGATTCCTAACAGGATCTATTCTGGCTAAGAACATTGTAAGACCTTAACTGGTCTAACCTTAACCGGTCTGGTTTCTATTCTACAGATAGTGACTTGTGAGTTCCATCTCACCGTGGTTTTTCCCAATTGGGTTTCCACGTCAAAACTCTTGTGTTATGGTTGTATTGATTTTGTGGGTGAATGCTTTATTCACAGTTTGGTTTGCATGTGTAGTAATTGATCTGTCTGTTAGACTATTTTACCAGTTTATCTTTAGACTGTGCAAGTGTTTTAGTGTAGTGATTTTTGGCATACTAATTCACCCCCCCTCTTAGTATCCATCAATTGGTATCAGAGCCAACTTTTCTATAAGTTTAACCACTTGAAAAAAGATATGGGGGAATACACAATGAGGGAACTTACCTAATGGCTCACTCAGTCTGAGCAAGCCTATGATGATCTTATGGTCAAATACAAGGCATCTCAAGCAAAAAGGAGAGAACATGCAGAAAATCTGATGGAGCTATCTGAAAGTAGTTCTGAAGATGAAGCTAACATGGAAGCCATGATAGCAGAAGTAAATAAGTTGAATGAATCAAACTCCGACCTGAGAAAGGAGTTGGAAGGACTGACTATTCGGTTTATTCAAGAGCTTGAGAACCAGAGAAAAGCTGAAGATCTGGTAAAGGATAGAGATCATGAGATCTCCAAGTTGAAACAAGAGATTAGTGCACTGAATGCTTGCCTTCATGAGAGCAGAATGGAAAAGGAAGACATGCAAGGTGAACTGAACATAGCCATCTTTGAAAATGCAAGTCTAATGGAGACAAATACTGCTATTTCCAAAGAACTCTCTGAGTCAAAGGAAATACTTGCTAAGTTTGGCAAAAGCACTGTCAAGCTAGAGAAAAAGCTTGAGTCATCTAGACCGGCAAAGAATACCAGTGGTCTTGGTTTCTCTGGACATGAGGAAGGAGAATCCTCAGGAACAAATGATGAAGCATCAAAGAAGCAATCAGCACTCAAAGGAAAAGGTAAGCAAAAATTCAAACCTGTTTGCTTTAACTATCTTAAAGAAGGACACACTCCCAATGTATGTAGAAGAAAAGCCTATAATAAGTTTCCTTGCTTTATAAACAATGTACCTAGATCCAACAAGTTCAATGGTCATTGTTATGCATGCAACAAGTTTGGGCATAGAGAATTTGAATGCAGGTCTGTGATGGATAACACTGGAAGATATCCTCAAAGGACCCAAGGAACTGGTCCTAAACCTTTTGTGAATTGGAACTACAACCGGTTTAATGTCTTCAATCATCAGTCGAGAAGTAGTGGCCATCAAGTGGCAACCGGATGGAGAGAAAATTGTATGATCTGTCATGGTCATGGTCACACTACTGCAACATGCAGAAGGAAGAATGGAAACATGTACAATGGACCTTGGAGAGCACCTAGATTGGTTTGCTATCACTGCAACAAATTGGGTCACATTGCAAGATTCTACAGAAGTAGAAAAAGTGTATCTGATGATATACTAGTCACTCAGAATGGAGAAATTGATGTTGAAATAGTTCAAATGGACATGAACAAAACCTGGAGGAAGAAACCAACAATGTTGGAAGAGGAACCGGTTTCTACACCTAGTGTGGAAATATCAGAACCAGTAAACTAAGCTCCAAAGAAGCTTAGGGGGAGCAAACGGCTAAATGATTATGAACCCCTGGTTACACCAGTTAAAGACCTTAACTAGTACGTGATACCTGTCACTTGGCAGAAGACCAGAAATGGTAAAAGAGGCAAATTAGGGTTTACGCCCTAATAGAGGAGCATTAATGACAGTAGGTGAGAGACATGTATAAAAGCATTTTTCAAATCATTTCTCACTATCTGTTTTCGAGCGAAGTGAATTTTTTCAAGTGTAGAACAAAGAAAAGGCGATTTGAGCTTAGATTACAAGAAATTGAATAATCTTGAAGGTGATTCAAATTCACTTTGCAAGCGGTTATGGAGAACATAAAGCGGTGATTTGGCAACCGACGGAGAGTGGAGTGAAGCAAAATCAGGAAGCCCTAAATTCGCATCTTAAAGGTATTTTTCGTGTTCTTGAAATACTTTACAATGGCTTCCACATCTCATACCAGTTCGAGTACATCCATTGAGTCAGAAAGTTTTATTCAGAGGAAGTCCAAATATAATGCCTTATCACAAGTTTCGGCTGGAGTCATAGTTGAAGAGGGAATTTCAGATTATATTGATTGCAAAATAGAAGACCTAGGGTCTTTAGTGATTCACACCCAGTTAGGTTTATTTTGCAGCAAGGATAAAAAGATCAAACCGGAGTTTAGTTTCCTAGAGAAGAAGAAACTCCATAATGCAATATACTTTCTAGAAGATTTTTCGGAGGATCATATCAGGATCATCTTGAGCAGAGTCCATGGTGACAAGATGTACCTGGAGAGGATGCATGATATCATGCATCAGGCAATTCATGCAATCACCATTTTATGTAACACAGGGGAAGTGCCAGCCCTAAGAACGGTAAGCAAAATAGAAATGGCCAAGCTCACCAGTTTAACAAGTGACTCACGGGGTATGGCAGTTAATCCTATCAAGGATGATTTGGTGAAATACACCTGCATGGTGATAGGCTACAGGACATTCTCAACCAGCAGGATTAATTTTGTATCTGCTGCAGTGGTAAATGCCGCTTACCGGATGATTAAAGAGGATGCATCATTTGACCTATGCACTGGTATGCAGAGACAACTCCTGTCTAATTTGAAGTCAATTAAACAAGATAATGCACTGAGATTCAAGTTCAGACAACTATTGATCGGGTTGTTCTTCTATTTTCAAGGCTACTTTCCTGGAGTAGGAGATGTCCAATGGTCTCCTGACCAATCCGTAACCAAACAGATCAAGGAAAGCATTCAAGCTATCGGAACCGGTTACCCTGAAGTACTAAACAAATATTTCGATGAGTTCAGAAGAAAGATGAGTCAAAGGGTAAGAATCTTAGGTGATATAGTCAAGAAATACAAAGATGACATTTGCTTCACCATTCAGGTGGACAAATGCTTAATGGAGGCTGTTGAGCCTAGAATGGAGGAAGTAGAGCCAATGGGCTATGAAGTTATGTATGATATGCTGGAAGGGTATGCCTCAACCCTTATTGCCTTGCCTCTTGATCCAAAGGCTAAAAGGATCGGAACCTACTTGGAGAGGATTGCACTAGCTGAAGAACCATCGGTTAAGAAAGGAAAAGAACCAACAACAAAGAAAGCCAAAGCAGTGCCTGCAGCATCGGCACTGGCTACCACTGCAACTCCAAGAGTGACCAAGCGGTCACCAGCAAAGAAGAAACCAGAGATAACACTGGCAAAAGTCTTTGAAAGAAAAAGGACGACGAAGACAAATGAACCAAACTCTGAAGAGATCGAGTCTGATGAAAAGCCAAAGAAGGCCAGACAGACAAAGAAGATGAAGAAGAATGAACTGGCAGCATCCTCATCAGTAAATATTGACATCTCCTCATACAAACCTTTAACACATTTTCAAAGGATAGTTAAGAATATTAGGACAAAATTATTTCATGATTTAGCAGATTATTATGATGATTTTAGTGATGAGGAGAAGGAAGAAATATTACAGGAAATCATTATTTATTTGTGCAAGAATGATCGGTCACCATCAGAGATTAAATCTCAGACACCGGCTTCTTTATTTAAAGCATTAGATAATAAATGGCGACTTGCCATTGAAAAAGAACAAGAGATTGGGGAGAAAGTCTTTTCATAGTACTTTCCCGACCTCTCGAATTCAAAATTATTTGATGTCCTGGATCAAAATAAAGTTCTCTTCTTCACAAGGAGAAGAAGACACTAGCTGTTGGAGGGAAGAATTGATGATGTTGAAAAAGATACTCATCAGCATATGAATCATGTTGTTCTAGCTCACAAAGCACGAATGGCTAACCTCCAAGCAGAAAAAGAACTGGTTATTTCCAAACCGGATGAATTTTTCGATGAAGAAGGAAACTTGGTTGAAGAACCAATCGACACTATTGATGTCGATGCACTGGACACAGAAGATGTCACTCAGGACATACCTTTTGAGGGAACAGAACAAGGGAAACAAGTCGAACAAGGTGGTGAGAAGGCTAAGGATGCACAGGAAGTAGCTAAAGAACAAGAAGAGAAGAAGAAGAGGAATGAAGATGAGAAAAAGAGAAAAGAGGAAGAGAAGAGAAAAGAGGAAGAGGAGAAATGAAAAGATGAAGAGAAGAAGAAACAAGAAGAAGAGAGGAAGAAGAAAGAAGAAGAGGACAAGGAAGAAAAGAGGAAGAAAGAAGAGGAAGAAAAGAAAAAGAAGGGAGAGGAAGAAAAGAGGAAGAAAGAAGAGGAAGAAAAGAAGAAGAAGGAAGAGGAAGAAAAGAGGAAGAAATAAGAGGAAGAAAAGAAGAAGATAGAAGAGGAAGAAAAGAGGAAGACAAGAAAAAGAAGGAAGAGAAAGATAAAGAAGAGAAGGAGAGGAAAGAAGAAGATAGGAAAAAGAAAGAAGAGGAAGATAGGGAACAAGAAAAGAAGAAAGAAGCAGAGAAAAGGAAGAAGGAAGAAGCAGACAAGGCAACTGAAGCAATTAAGAGCACACATATGGAGACTCCTAAGGCAACTGGGAGCCAAGCCAAACTGGCTGATATCTCGAGTCCTATTGATCTCTAGTCTACAAGTGAGTTGAAGCTTATGCAAAGCATCAAGGTTGCCCAAGAGCACCTTGAGATCATTCGCAGGCGGCTGTAGACACCCTTACTAGTTTAATCCCCGGTACTAATCTTCCTGACACTGAATCATCACTAGCATAGCTCAAACTACTATGTACTATAGTGGATGATTAGGTGCAGAGCCTGGAAGAAGTAGCTGAGGCCAATGTCAAGAAAGAGAACCAAAAGGCTCTTAACGTTGCTCTAGTGAAAAAGATGAATGAGCTTAGGACTAAACTACTGAAAGACCAAAAGGACATAAGGAATGCCTTGGATGAGGGAAACTTGCTACTAAGCAAAATCTGTCAACCTCATCTGTTATGCGATGATGTGCTAGCCAAGAAGAAAAAGCTTCAAATGGACTTCTAGTCCTACTTGGGCACATTTAAGACACCTTATGATTCCTTTGCAACATATGGGCAAACCGTTCACCGGTTCCAGATCTAGTCAGCCAAGATGGAGCAAGAGATCAGTACACGGTCTAGGGATTTGCAGGAGCTTCAACTGGTTTTACTTCCATGACTGCAAATTCTTCAGAAGTGTTATCTGAACTTGGATGCCCTAACAGTCACGCAAGAACTGAGCACAGTTGATGCCATGGAGGAATAGGTATCCCAGATGCAAACAGAGAAAGAAGTGGCAACCTCCCTACTTGAGTCCTGGT
Organism: Cryptomeria japonica; assembly: GCF_030272615.1. NCBI lineage: Eukaryota > Viridiplantae > Streptophyta > Pinopsida > Cupressales > Cupressaceae > Cryptomeria > Cryptomeria japonica. The sequence goes on along the minus strand of NC_081412.1, from coordinate 518,455,234 downwards.
CTCTATCCATGAAACAATTTTTGTAGGACTATAAATTGGTTTTTGACAAATATTACTCATTGTTGTCATAAACTCTTTATATATATCAAATGGAAATAGGGTTATTTAGTAGTACTTTGTCATTGTTGGTAAAGGGGGAGAAGTATCTAGTTTTTGGTTTTAAAATTTTGATCTTCTGATACAAGGGAGAAGTACTATTTTGGAGAAGAATAGGGTGAAGCATCTAGTTTTAAAATTTTGATATATGTTTTGATATATGATATATGCTCTAATGATTATGCTCTGTATGCAAAATTTCTATACATTGTGTTGATTAAAGGATAGTGTATATGCTTAGGGGGAGCAATTTTGTTAATGGCAATTTTTTGTTGAAAAACACTTAGATTTCAAAATTTTATTTTCCTAAGTGTTGCCATCAATGCCAAAGGGGGAGATTGTGGGCATTTTTGATGTTTATGTTGTGATTGTCATTGATGGACACACACTTGTACTGAGAACACCTTTATATGTATGAGCTAGAGCTCAATTGGTATTTGTTCCAACCGGTATGTTGTATTCTAGTCTTTAGACTAATGATTTTGCAAAATGTGTTTCCCGGTCTGAAGCAGAATGACAACCCCAAGCAGTTCATTGATCGCAACCTGTACAAGGGAGCAAAGCAGCACAACACATTCTTATCAGTCTTCAATTTTGTCAAACCGGCAACCGGTATTTTGTATGAACCGGTAATACTCTGTGATGAGTTACCAACCGGCATTTTGTGATGAGTTACCAATCCACCAATTGTTTAACGGTGTCGACACATTGATGGTTCTTTTTGTGTCATGTTACTGAGTTTGTCTAGATTCATTGAACCTAGGAAATTGTAATGTAATCCTATTGGACCGACATGAAATCAGATTCCTTTAAAAGGACATCATGTCTAGGGTTTTGAGTTGTTGTTACTATTGCTGAAAGGGTTAATGGCGTGCTAGGGTTTAAGGTGGATGTTGATTTGTTGTAAGAATGACCTTACCTAAGAAGATCAAGTTGTAACTAAGAGAGAGAGATAGAGAAGACTGAAGTAATGCTAGAATGCATTAACTGTGAACAATACTAGATCTAACCAAGTAGTTTGTGCTATTAGATAGATCAAACACTTGTTGATTACTCACATCTTTGACAAGTTTGTAGCCCTTAACCGGGTAGGCCTCAAAGCCTTTGTAAAATCCTCTAACAAGGTGGTTCACTCCTGTGAATCTAAAATCCTCTAACAAGGTAGTCTTTAATTGGACTTATCTCCTAACAGAGATTGAGATTCCTAACAGGATCTATTCTGGCTAAGAACATTGTAAGACCTTAACCGGTCTAGTTTCTATTCTGCAGATAGTGACTTGTGAGTTCCATCTCATTGTGGTTTTTCCCAGTTGGGTTTCCACGTCAAATATCTTGTGTTATGGTTGTATTGCTTTTGTGGGTGAATGCTTTATTTGCAATTTGGTTTGCATGTGTAGTAACTGGTTTGTCTGTTAGACTGTTTTACTGGTTTATCTTTAGACTGTGCAAGTGTTTTAGTGCAGTGATTTTTGGCATACTAATTGACCCCCGCCCCTCTTAGTATCCATCAGGTCTATGATCAAAATCCCATCATTTTGACATCATGGGCCCTGAAGACAAAGTGTCCCCTTTTCCCTAAAACCTCATTTGGGCCTATCTTTGAGAAGATGTATGTGTATCACGTAGACGTCTGCACATCATGCTAACATCTTGATAGATCCATAGAATCTTACATCATGCATCTGGTCAAACACCTTCCAATACATATTTTGTACCTTGCTTCCAGCTATAACGGTCATCCACACTTCTTCCTAGTCTTAAAAACCATTCTTAGCTCATTTTGAGGGGTCCTCTTTTGGAATTCTTCTTCTACTTATTTTAGTTGGCTCTTGATTTATTGGCTCTACTCTTTGGCTCTCTTAGATCTCTCTCATTGATTCTCTCTTGAAGGCTCTAAAAGCACTATCAAGCAACTTCTATCTACAACACTCTTGCAATCATCTTGTGACAAGCATGTATCTTGAGTTTCATCACACTCATATTTCAAAAAGGGGAGTTCTGCTACACACCTTGTCTTCTCTTTATCATTTATCTATCTTTTATCATTGCATGAAATTTATCTAGCATATCCCTAAGTGTATCTATTATCTAGGTGCATTTATCTTATCAATACATATCATTTTATCTACTTGCAATAGAGGTTTGCTTCCATTAAGCAGAGTATAGTTTCTTTTTGCATGTTTATCTATTATTTTAAATCCAATCTATCTATCTGGTTGTCCGTGGAGGTGGAAACACCAAAGCGGAGGTCTGACTAAGGATGACTCCTATACAGCCCCAACATTTTTCCCCATCTCTATGTGTGTAGGTTATGAAAAGGCTTTGTGTAGCTGTAGAGAGTTGTTGTGCATCTTTCATTGAATTATATGTTCTCTAGTCATATAGAAGATAGTCATGTCATGCTAGCATCCACACACCACACTGGTAACTGAGACCTGAGATCTTCCTTGTTATGTGGTATAACCTACTTTTAATTTTGTATCACATTGTTAGTTCAGATTTCTATATTTCACCATTCCCCACTTTAAGCGTTTAATTGTTCCTCTACTAGCATAGTTTTATTTTGGTGTTATCCATTGGCTCACCCTTAGCACCAGTATAAGTGAGGTAGCGAAAGACTGATTTTTTCTCTAGGATTTATCATCTTAGAGGTGAAAAATCTCCTCCTCTACATTTTTTGTGAACCTGACGTGAATTCTTAATGTCAGATCTCTTTCTCTTAGAGTTTGATGCTTTTGACAAGGCATTCTCTGAGGAGTATTTTTCTATGTTGGATGAAGTTTAAGATGACTTCTTAGAATCTCCTCTTTCCAAAAGATATTTTAAAGAAGTGTCATCCTCCATGACATCCTCATCCAAAGATGATAATTCCATGAATTTTATTGTTGTCTTTGCAGCCCCTCAAAGGCCAAAGAGACCTTACATTCATGTGACCAGAGCAAGTCCATCTGCAATGAAATTTAAAACCATTAATGGAAAACCTTTTAAAGAAGAAACTTTTGATTTATGCACAAGGTTTATGCAATCTAAATAGTCCTCTTACAACACTATTGCTCATATGTATAATACTTGAAGGAATAAGAAAACTCTTGATCAACCACAAGTTTCTTTACCACCTTCTCGACCTAGTCTTCCTCAAGCACATTTACCGACCGATAAGTTAACTAGTGATTATGATCTTATTGAGTAACTTAAGGTTACTTTTGCTAACATCTCACTATGGGATTTGCTTCAGACTTCTTTGATGTATCAAGGTATGCTATAGGAAGCTTTGTAAAATATTTTATTTCCCTCTTTTGTGAGACCAGTGGATGTGAATGCGTTGATAGATCATATTCATACGGATTCACCGAATATTACTTTCTATCCTCATTAGCTTATGCCTCCAGAAGTGAGAAATTTGGCAGATCCTCTAATCATAATTGTTCATGCAAACGGTGTTGGTATTAGATGAACGCTCATTGACACAGGCTTGGCACTCAATGTTTGTAGCCTGGATTTATTACCAAAGATCAAGGTGGATCCAAACACCTTGGTAGTTTATTCCCTTTCATTAGAGGATTCAAGAACAATGGTAAAACCATTGTAGGAATGGTCATATTATCCTTGAAGGTTGGACCTATTACTATTCCAACCCTTGTACATGCGATTCCAGGTCCTTTGTCTTACAATATTCTTCTGGGTAAACCATGACTTCATTCCTTGGGAGTTATGTCCTCTACTCTTCATGGATTTATAAAGTTTGTAGCTAATAATTAGGTTGTCACAATCAAGGCCGACCCTGAAGCTATGCACTTTTCTCAAATAGGAATATTGTCAAGCTTCAGTTGTGCCTTCTTTTCAGAATTATGCACCTACCTTATCCTCTTTGGTGACTATGTCTACTTCTACTTCATCCTATAATAAGGAGGAGTAGAAGAGTGAAGAAGTCCTAAAGGAGGAAGTTTCTAAGAAGCAAGATTTTGTGAAGGAAAAACTACCTAGGGAGCAGGATTCACTGAAAGAAGATCTCCCTAATGTACAGGTCTTGGAGTCTACTCCTAACAAATCACCTTCAACATCCAAAGTAAAAGCATGTTTGGGTGTTGATTGGGGCTCTTTAGACTTCACTAGTTATCATGTCAATGAATATAAAGTTGATCCCATCCACCTGAAATTTCTTAAGATTTCATTCACTTCGGCTATGAAATATGATTATGCATCTATAAAGTTAGGTGATGCTTATCATGTTGATCATCTTTTCTATGCAAAGCCTCCTTCCTTTAAGGAGTTGCATGACATTTATGGTCCTAGATATAAGCTTGTATCACAAATTGGTTATGATGGAAAAGGTTGTGGACCTAATAAACTAGGTATTTGAATTCCTCTAGAAGTTGAATCTCATCACCAGAACACTAGATTAAGATATCGTCATACAGATCAAAGGACGAAGCCATGGTTAACTGTTAACATGGTTTCTTATAATCCTCTTCCTCTTAATCTTATTCATCCAAATTTTATTGATAATGTTGCACCACCTAATGAGATTCCCTTGGAACTTTTTCCTTCAGAAGAATCCTTGAAGGAATTTCTAGGCACTTATAATTATTTTCCCTCTTATCACCATAAACATCAATTCTCTTATTGTTTAAATACCCAAGCGGATTTTGGAGAATCCATTGATCAAGGGTCACCCTTATCTTATAATGAAGAGCACATACCCATGTCTCATCTAGAAGACCATAGTGCACTCCTTAGTGGAGAACCACTAATATTATTATGAGTGATAAAAATCCTGATAAGGTCATCAAGGTCGAGAAGTGTTTATTCTCCAAAGAATTCAAAGAATATTTTGATCCTATACATCAATTCCCTGACATCTTTGCTTGGTCTTATGAAAATATTTTAGGCATTGATGAGTCAATTATGGTACATAATATTGTACTTAGTCTTGATGCTAAACTTGTGAAACAAAAGATTTGAAAAAATGAATCCCAAGGTGGCTTTATTAGTTAAAAGTCCTGATGCTAAACTTTTGAAACAAAATATTTGAAAAAATGAATCCCAAGGTGGCTTTATTAGTTAAGGCAGAAATAGAAAATCTCTTAAAGTCTGGTTTTATCCTTCCTATTGAGTATTCACCTTGGATCTCAAACATTTTTCTAGTTAGTTAACGTGATGGTCGAATTTGCATTTGCATTGACTTTCGTGATTTGAATAAAGCTTCTCTCAAAGATGTTTTCCATTCTTGAACATTGACATGATTGTGGATTCAATTGCAAGTTATGCTTTTCTCTCCTTCATGGATGGTTTCTCAAGGTACAATTAGATTCATATTAATCCAGAAGATCAATATAAAACTACTTTCATGACTCCTTGGGGAACCTTTTGCTAAGTTGTCATGTCGTTTGGGTTGAAAAATGCAAGAGCAACTTACCAATGAGTCATGACCCTGATATTCGATGATTTCATCCATAAAATATTTGAATATTATGTCAATGATATCTTGGTGAAACCTCTTTCTTGTCCATAACATATTCTAAATCTTCAATTTATCTTTGAAAGGCTTAGATTATACAAGATGAGACTAAATCCCCTAAAATATGTCTTTGGTGTGGATGCTGGGAAACTTTTGGGATTCATTGTCTCTTGTTGAGGAATCAAGATAGAGACTGATTAAATTGATGCAATTGTAAGCATGCCTCCACCTAAAAGCATCTCTCAGCTTTGTATTTTAAAAAGGAAGATTCAAGCCATTCGTAGGTTCATGGCACAATTGGCTGATTGTACCCTTCCTTTTACACAATTGTTGAAGAAAGATGTTCATTTCAAATGGAATGAGGACTGCTAGAAAGCTTTTGATTCTATTAAGAGTTACTTGACTAATCCTCCTATCCTAATGTTAGCTATGTCTGATAAACCTTTCTTTTTGTACATCTTTGCTTCATCTCATGCTCTAGCGGATTTGCTAACATAGCGTGATGACAAAGGCCAAAAGATATTAGTCTATTACATTAGTCATACTTTAATAGAGTATGAGACTCAATACTTTGCCATGGAGAAACAATGTTTAGCTCTCATCTTTGAAACACAAAAGCTAAGACATTACATCATTCATGCAGAAACACGAGTTACTACTAAAAATGATATCCTTAAACATCTCTTTTCAAAGTCTGATCTTTCAAGAAGGCTGGCTAAATGGCTTATGCTACTCCCTTAGTTTGACCTGAAATTCATAACTTAGAATTCAATTAAAGGGTGGGTCGTCTCTAATCAGTTGGTTGATGCCCTATCTAAAAAATATGTACCTACCTTGGATATTTTCCCCAATGAAGACGTATTAACCACTGGTCAAGAACCTATATGGGATATGTATTTTGACAGATGAAGATGTGAAATTGGTTCAAGAGCGGGTGTGGTCTTGGTCTCACCTGAAGGAAAACCAGTCCCTCTTTAGTTCCATTTAGAATTTCACTGCACTGATAATATCGCTAAGTACAAAGCCTTAATTGTTGGGTTTTGTGTCACAATTTTCATGGATGTGAAACATATTCACATCCATGGAGACTCTGATCTTATTGTGAATCAGGTTATAGGTGTATATCATGTCAAGAAATTAAAGTTATCTCATTATAGGGATTTAGTCATAACCATACTAAAATATTTCACTTCTCATATGATCAACAGTATTTCATGGAGAGAAAATCGTCATGTGGATGCAATGGCAAGTGTTGCTTTCCTTGTAGGCCTAGACTTTGGATAGGATGAATATCATTTTGTGGTACAAGTCCTTCGCTCTTTGACTGTAACTGATCAAACCCAATTTGATAATTTCATATATGCTCATATTGATTTAGGAGAATGGTTCACACACATTTATAATTATCTCAAAACTAGAAGTTTTCCCAATGACGCTAGCAAGAGCTCGTGTGTGCGGATTTGAAAACTTGCTACCCATTATATCCTCTTATCCAATGTCCTTTATCAATGATCTTATAATGGCCTTCTTTTACATTGTTTGGCAAAAGCTAAGATACCCCTTTCCCTCCAGCAATCTCATTTAGGCTCTAGAGGTGGGCATTTTGGAGGAAAATCTTTGATCCATGAATTGATTCACATGGGGTATTACAAGAAAATAATGGAACAAGAGTCTTTTGCCTTTGTCAATAAATGTCCCCAATGTCAACAACATAGTGACTTGATTTGAGCCGCCACACATGACCTTCAAACTCAAGCTTCTCCATGGCCTTTTCAAACATAGGGGTTGGATATCATTGGCAAGATACCTCCCCCTTCCTCTAAGGGTCATATCTTAATCATCACTACTATCGATTATTTCACAAAGTGGATCGAAGCTATACCAATGTGATCCACCACTGCTGATATGGTTTTTGGCTTCATTATGAATAACATCATTTCTCGTTTTGACTCACCCACTACCCTTGTTTCTGATAATGGTACACCATTTAAGAACAAGGAGGTTAAGAAATTTCTTGAAAAATTCACTATCAGCATCGCTTTTCTACACCTTATTACCCTCAATTTAATGGTCAAGTGAAAGCATCCAACAAGACTATTGAACAAATTCTATGTAAGACCATTACTAAACATGGCAAAGATTGGCATACTCAGTTGGTATTTGCATTGTGGGCCTATCGCATGAGTGTATGAATGGTTATGGGTACAACACCTTATAACCTCGTGTATGGTGTTGATGCTATCATGCCTCCTGAGTTAGAAATTTCATCATTGTGTATCTCTCTGAAAGGGATTATCGATGATGATTCTTATCATAATATTCACTTAAATCAGCTTGAGTTGTTGGACGAGCGTCATCTAAAAGCCCTTCAACATCTTCAAGCTTATCAAAATTATTTGTCTAAATAGTATAACCAAAGTGTGCTACCCCAAACCTTTAAGATAGGTGGCCTGGTTCCTTGTGAGAATCAGACAAATGTGAATGCACCACCTGATCAAAGAGGGAATTTTAGCCCAAACTGGTTAGGTCCATACATTTTCACCTCCGTATATGGTTCTAGTGCTTATGGTTTATCTCATATGGATGGTACACCTCTCAAGGAATGTATCAACAATTTGCACCTACATAGATATTATGCATACAAAAAAAGATTTGTGTATCATGTGCATGATGCTTCGATTTCTATTCTAGTCATTGCATGATATATCTTCATCAATGCAATATCTAACTATCTTTGTGTTATGAACTGGATGTTCATATATAGGTCTACGTGTATGTGTGTGTGTGTATACATGTTCTCTCTATATCTTAAAAACATATATATGGTGATCATCATAAAATTTAATCAAGCATATATCCAGCAATATGTAAAGTAAATCATGATGTACATCTACTCTAAATCATATATATGCTTGATTAAATTTTATGATGATCACCATATATATGCTTCGATTTCTATTCTAGTCATTTCATGATATATCTTCATCAATGCAATATCTAACTATCTTTGTGTTATGAACTGGATGTTCATATATAGGTCTGCGTGTATGTGTGTGTGTGTGTATACATGTTCTCTCTATATCTTAAAAACATATATATGGTGATCATCATAAAATTTAATCAAGCATATATCCAGCAATATGTAAAGTAAATCATGATGTACATCTACTCTAAATCATCGATCACACAAGCATACATAATAAGTATATAAAGAAAAAATTACATCCATCCATAATGACACAAGATAAGATCAGAATATTGAATCTCATATATATGTGTGTGTGTGTGTGTGTATACATGCTCTCTCTATATCTTAAAAACATATATATGGTGATCATCATAAAATTTAATCAAGCATATATCTAGCAATATGTAAAGTAAATCATGATGTACATCTACTCTAAATCATCGATCACACAAGCATACATAATAAGTATATAAAGAAAAAATTACATCCATCCATAATGACACAAGATAAGATCAGAACATTGAATCTCATATATGTGTGTGTGTGTGTGTGTGTGTGTGTGTAGATTAGGAAATGTGGAAATCATCAAAGCAAATATAAACATTAGCCTAGTTCAATCACGAAAACTAAAATGCAGTGATAACAATCCTAATTACACTCAATGAAAACATGAAAACAAGATATTCAAGATTGAAAACTTAAGCAAACCAAATGCAGATGTCTTCTTCATGTGGCTCCATTGTCCTTCTTTCTCCTTCAAATTGCTTTGTTTTGTGGATCTCACCTTCAAGTGCATAAACCTAATATGAAAGCAAGATTGACGAGACAAGACGACAACATAAGAGTACTAGAAGCGTGATTGATTCGACCAGGGACCTTGATTGAAGAAATTCATCCAATTTATAGACAAATTGGAGAAAGACAAGATTATCATGAATTTGATTCGAATGGAAATTGAATGACAAACATGACAAATTATGACAAATTTGCACTTTCTATGCAAAATTGATTGATTGATAATTTTGACAAAATTATGACAAATTTCTATGTCAAAATTGATTGATTGACAATTATGACAAATTATGACAAATTTGCTATGTCATTCCCATGAAATTAGGAGAAAATAGAAAATTACAAAATTAGATGAATTGGAAATTAGGAAATTAGAAAATTGATGAAAATTAGAAACTTAGGAATTAAGTGAATTAATTAACAATTTTTCATTTATTAATTAATTCATAAAGAGGGAGGAATTAGTTAGCCAATTAAATAAACATTTAATTGTGACAAGAAGACTTAGGATAAATAAATAAATTATTTAACCTAGAGGGAGAAATGACAAACAAGGTTAAATGAATAAATCATGAAACCCTAGAAGATGAATTAGAAATGCAAGGATGACAATTAGGTCTTGACAAAAGATAATTGATGTTGATTCGATCATGATTCTGACTGACAAAGGACCAGTGTTGATAAATGATTAAAATTGGTTGACAAAAATCAATGACAAATTGACCAAGATTGACAAGGAGATCAAATTGAAAAGCACCAATTGACGAGGAACAATAATTGATCCAAATTGACACGATTGAAAAGGACAACGATCGATGACACATCAATCGCAAAATTGATGAGATTGACCCTAGGAGATAAGAGATTGACAAGATCGACCAAAATCACGACTGAAGATTGCTATCGACAAGACCTAATTCGAAAGCGAGAAAAATGATGAATGCAGAAGAAGAACTCGATGCTCGCAAATGATAAAGACCAAGTACACAACATAGAAGAAATGTTAATGCGATGCAAAAACCTAAAATAAGGCAATGCGCAAATGTTAAAGTATGATTCTGCAAGCATTGACCAGTTTTAGACATCTACAATATGTATGATATCAATGTAAAGTATCAATATATATGTATAGCATCACTACAAAAACATGTGATGCTGGCATATGTGTCTTTAAACTACATAAGTACATCCATATATAAATCAAAAATAATTCTATACATCTGATGAATAAAAAATGAAACAATTTGTACAACTCAAAATGCCTCATGACCCCTGAGGAGGATGGGTCCCTGAGGTTGCAAGTGTCTGAGGATCCTAGTCTCGACGTGAGGGTTGTCTCACTAAGGTGGACTACGATCTCACAATAGTAGTTCTCCATGAAAGAAAGCCCCTTAGCGCTCTGTGCAACTCCGCCATGATCTCCCATTGCAACATGAGCTCCTCTAAAAATGAAGCCTCTCTCTAGTGCATCACCTCTAAATCTGCTAGCAACTGGAGCACTTTGGGGTGGTAAAGGTGACCAACGGTGCCCTGTTGGGTAGAATCCACCTTCCATCGAAGGTCATTGACCTGGCTCTACAGAGCATCATGTGCCCTCTCAACACTCTCAGCTTGCGTCAGTGCTTGATCTCTCTCTCTAAGGATAGAGTGGACCTCCAACAAAAAATGATCCCTCTGCCCCATCATGGTAGCCAGTTATGTTTCTCCCTACACTAGCTCCACCCAACCCTCCTCGTATCCTATTTGTAGTTGTGCTACTAGCTTGAATAGGTGGGCATGTCTCCCTACTATCTGGAGGGGTTGGTAGCTATCCAATACAAGGCCCTGAATCTGCATGACAAGGACAATATATGTGAGTGCCTATGAATAAAACTCAACTACTCAGCAATGCCCTCTTCAAATACAAAATATCAATCTATCAGTATCCATGGCATAAAAAATATTTGCATGTCTATGTACATATAAAAGCATGTATGGAAAATATTGAAATATATGAATTGAAATCACAACGCATACCAGGATCTCCCCTTTGCCAATCTGGATCTCACTGAGGCACCCTACTAGCGAATGCCCCTACGACAGCTACTAGTGCTAGTGCCCAAGCTAGTGGTGCATATGATGGTGCAAAAAGTGATGGTGGGAGCCCCCTCACTACACGAATGGGTCTCTTTGGGCGGGCTCCCCATGTGTTGCCTCTGCACTAGCCTCTCGCCCTCATTGCCCGTGGAGGATTGATCATTGTTGTCTCCTCGTAGAGCTTTGGCATCCCCTCTTGCTACATTTGGTGGGAAGATCGGAACACGCCCTATTGTGCCCCACCATTCTGCAAACACTTAGGTGACTCCAACATCATTTATATCTAACTATGGTGCAATTTCATCATCATCACTACCCTCAGAGTTGTCAGTAACATCTTCGAGGGTGGGGCGAGGTAGGTCCTACGGTCGCACTGCTCTCCTAGATAAATAAACATATGTGTGTGTAATAGGTGGAATGGTCTACACCTACCTGAACTATCGCATACACCATCACCAGTAGTAGGGAATAACAATATGGTCCTGGCAATCAAGCAGGAAGTGATCTCACTACATCTGTGGGGGTTGAGTGTGGTCTTTGTTCTCGATCCCCATATCATGGAACGACTATCATATGACGTCGTCTATCTTGGGCAGGTCAATGGTGACACTCCAATATGTGAGGTCCCCTATCTGCCACTTTTTGCACCACAGTGGGTAGTCATGCACCCTTGACATGTCTAGATGCATCAACACCAAGAATCCAATTGGTTGCGTGCACTTGATATGCTTGAACATCCAGACCTATAGCAGGGTACATCCTATCAGGCTCTAATACTATTGGTGCACATAGTGGGAAAGCTCATAATAAATGTGTGCAAGCATGCTCTGCCCCCACGTGAATACACTCTAGCACTCCTCCATCTCTCAGATTAGTGGTATAAATTTGATAGTCAACTCTGATCCGCAACCATCAGCCAGCACCCAGTGCGCCACAATTGCTATCATGATGTACTAAACCAAGGGACTTGGAACTTAGCCCTAGCCCAATGCCCGCAGATAGATGTGCATGGTCATGTCAACTCTACTATCAAGGGACCACTCCCACTATCTCCCTAGCTTTGCTCCTAACAGGATGGTGAGAGATAGTCTCTGCCCCCAGATGGGTAGTTGAAGGATACGATAGATGTCAATCAATGTAATTATCATCTCCCCTATGGGAAGATGGAAGGACATAGTATATGTGTCCCATCTCTCCATAAGGGCTCGCAACATCGGTGCATGAAATTGGAACTCTAGTAGGCGAAAGGTCCACCACAGTCCTGGTCTCTAGAGAAGTCATCTATTTGTGGCTAATAACTCCTCTTCCTGGTCCTACAGTGTATGTAGTAGATGTCCAGATGTATGCTACCACATCTCAAGAAAAGTCTACAAAAAAATAAGAAATTATAATCAGCCTCTATCAATTCTCTACTTTGGACAATAGTGCGTCCTTGAGACGTTGACGCATCTCATAGATGCCACCAGGACAAAGGAGTGGTTCCCGGATGACAACGTCAAACCTAGACGGACACATGGCGTTGGGACCCAAACGCATCCCTTGGACGCATACGCAACATAAAAATGTAAATTCTAAAAGAATGCACAAAATCAAGCATAAAGAGTACAGTTTGAGGCCTACCTACTAGATATTACTTTAGTGGCAAATATTTGCCAATGGCAAATTTTTCACATCAGCGACCTCGGAAATGGCAAATATTTTGTACCGACTAGGGGTGGCCATGTCGCCAAAACATTATCAATTTCCATCAAATTCACAGCTTGATCACCATATGTTTTATGTAATTAAATGTTTCTATGTGAGGATTTCACCAATACAATATACGATGGACACACAGTAAATTTAATTTTTTCACCTACACTCTCCGAGGTTGTGTTAAGAGATGACCATAATTTGCCTATAGGCATATGAAGATTTGTTAGCCAGGAGGACCCAATTTTCCTGGCATTTTGCCGACGCGTGTCTCCATTCACCCCAACTTTCACCAACCATATTGTATTTGCCAATTATTTGGACGACCCATAATTGCCTTGAAAATTACATAAGTCACGTTATAGTTACGCGGGATTTGCCAAATATTTGTATACCATATAAAATTCCCACAAAATTTGCCATATAAGGATTGGTATAAATACATGCAAAGATCATATCTATCTCTACACAATCTGGTGGGTTCTAGGCTCGGAATTCTTATCAATAGAGAAGTTTCAGACCAAGGAAAATCATTGATGTTGACTGCATTGGCGACTACTAGTGACCTAAAGGTGAGCGATCATATTTTTGAAGTGTTATAATATTATTCTGAATTTATCTATATTTGTTTGCACTGTTGAGTTCATTTTTTATTCAGTGGGGTCCTGTCAGTGCCAAGTGGTCAATCAGGAGATTCAGACCTCAGACTTCTAGATTGTAGGTCATAGGGCCAATGAAACATACATTACTTTATAGTATATTATTGCTTCTTCAACAAATTGATATTTTTTTGCCAACATTTATTTTATTGGAGATGTCGAATAGAAAGAGGGGTAGGAAACCTAAATGTGGGGAAGGCCATGAGAGGCCACTAAAGAAGAATGTTGTCTTCATACTTTGGCTTTGGAAAAGATTGTGCTGAAAATCAGGAAGGTACATCATCACAAGTACAAGTACAAAATTTGCAACCTACACTGCATGTTGAAGATAGTGGCGAACCTGATATCTCAAATCAAGATGATCTTGAAGAAGATTATCTAGTAGATGCCCAAGCTATCTGAAATGATATAATCGACTTGGGTGATAATGCCATTGATGATAATGCACAGAAGGGGAAAAGAAAAGCCAGATCAAAAAAGGATGAACCACAATCAAAAAAGGATCGGGAGTGGGATATGTCTATGAGGAATTTTCAAACTAATTGGGCATCAAAGTATCCATTCATTAAACTAGTGGAGAATCCAATTGAAGGTGAGCCTCCAATGGAATGCAGGTGTAAGATTTGCACTTGGAAACATAACAAGGAAATTAGGTTGCAGCTAAAATTTGACACCATAGAAAAGCATATGGGTAAAGTTTATTAAAAACAAATGATAGACAGAGTTGGAAAATAAGTGATAAGATGGAAAACAAAGGAGGAATGTAAGCATGTGAGCAATACCGAAGACTATTATTTTCATGGAAAATACAAACGAAGCCTACTGAAGTTAAAGGTTCTATTGAAGCTAGTTTTGGAAAAGCAATGCAAATAGAACAACTGGGAAAAGTTGTCCAATTAAGCAGTGTTTTTTATATTTTGTGAAGAGGGCGTGCTATGACAGATTTCCCATCAATTAGTAGTTTATTACACTTTTTGAAAGTTCCTAACTATCTTAATAAACATTGGTCAGTAAACAATGGATGGGAATGGGCAAGTTGTCTTGTGGAGGTTGACAAAGAAGATGTAAAGGAAAAAATAAGGGAGTCAAACTTTATTGCATTTTCTTTAGACGAAGTTACGGTAGTAGACAATACTTCATGGGTATGCATGCATGTTTATACTGTACAGAATCATGTCTGCCCACCTCATCTACTATTTTTTGCTAAAATGAAGGAGAGTGCGACGACAGAAAATTTATTTCAACTAGTAAAGAGAAGTTTAATTGAATATGGAGGTATGGATTACATGATGGCTGCCAAAAAATTGGTGTGTGTAGGAGCAGATGGAGCTTTAGTAATGCAAGGTCACAGGAAACATCTTTGTACAAAGATCAAAAATTCATTTGCATCGTACATTACTACAATTCATTACATGGCTCACAAAATGAATCTAGCTTTTGGAATTCTGAGCAAGTATGCTTCGGTTAAAAAAAAAATTGTAATCAGAGAGCTCTACTCACACTTTTGTTGAAGTCCCAAGTGATTTATGGAATTTCAACACTTTGTTGATGGAATGACTAATGGAAACAAGCTTCTCAAAGATAATGATACCAGATGAATCTCTTTGGATGGTCTAGCGCATCACGTTTTTCAGAATATCCATCCTTGATTGGACTATTTCACACAACTTGCGACGAATCAAAGAAACCAAAATTTCCTGACCTTCTTCAGAGGTTAAGTAATCTAGAGACACTCTTAACTTTAGCAGATCTTCTACCCATGCTAGAGGAAATGAGGAATATTATGAAGGCTACCCAAAAAAGAGCTTTGTATATTGTAGAATATGCTACGCTATGTAAGATGACATGCATGACCCTCGATAATCTCTATCGAAATCAACCAACACTATCTGATGAAAAATTTGTTAAGTGGTAGACACTCACATATTTGAACAATCTTGATAACTTTTTACAAAGGTGCAAACGGGGAGATATGTGCCAATGTATGGGGAGTTGAGATACCAATGCACTTCTATGCCATGATCGACCCCAAGGAACCAGGAAAGCACCCTAGGAAGCAACTAGCAAGAGTTACAAGGGAAGATTTCAACAAGATTGTTGATTCTGTAACTACTTCTGTGAAGAAAATTGCCTATGATATTTCCTCACAAATTAGAAGCAGATTCCCTCCTGAAAACCTACTCAAAGCCATGTCTATTGTGTTTCCTCAATATTGGAACCTCAACAGTGCAACATATTTTCGAAGTAAGCTACTAACTTTGATAAAACAATTTTGCATATCCAGAGAATTGAATGGAGTAACTATAAATGAAATATTAGATGAAACTCATCTTAGAGAGAAATCATCTTGTTTTGCATACACTATGAGAGAACAATAAGGCACAATGGAGAACCCCTATAAAGAGGGGTCGGTAACAAGGCTTTGGAAATATATAGCTAAGAGCGCAACATTGTGTGATTCAATGCCAAAATATTTGAAGCTTGTTGATTTATGTCTTACCATTATATTGGATTCGGTGGAAGATGAGAGATTTTTCAATGCTTTGGGGTTCCTAAAATCAAAGCTAAGAAACAAACTACACACAAATTTAGAAAATTACTTGAGGCTCTATACATCTAGGTATGATGTACACATTGTTCCTTACAATAGGGCACTGCAAATCTGGAGGTCCAAATGTGAAAGAAGAGGTTTGGGAAACACTTCAAACCAAAGTGCTAGTGGGACTATTTACTCATGTACTGGACCTCCTAGTAGCATTGAGATGCAGTTCAATGAAGCTATGCAGACGAAGTAAACACAAACAAGAATCGAGAAAGCTCTGAATTTGATGAGGATGAATGGCAATTGTAAGAGATTGGTATTTATTAATCTTATTACTGTATCTCATCATTCATATTACAAAAGCATATTATTATGGTTGATAACTTGATGATATTTTATAGTCTGTCAACTTTTTGCAATTAGAATTTAATATTGATTTGTAATTGTATTTTTCAACTTTCTATTTCTAGATTTAAAATAGCATAATAAAATACCATAATTTGTTTATTGATACAGAGATATTTATTTAGACATGTTTGAGAACTTATATTTTCATTAATTCTTTCAAAATATAGCCATATGATACAATTCATTCAATACACCACTTTGTGTGATTCTCCATGCAAAAGGCAATACAAAGTTTTAGAACCCTTTGCAAATGACCTTGAATTCCCTTTTATAGAAACAAGGGAGAAACAATAGCTTTAGGTCAAGTTACAACATGTGAACACTCAACATCAAAATCACAAACTCATCACAAATTTACATGGCCATCACAGGCTGGATTAGCAATTTCACAACTGCTACAAGTCTGATGTCTCTTGTTCAAAAAACAGAGTTCAAAATTAAATATTAATTCAAGCCATGACAAATTAAATATAGATAATAGCAGTGCCCAAAACCTAGTAATCAGAAATAGAGAAATGCGGAAATGTTAAAACTTGGGAGACTTTGAGAATACAAATTTACAGGCTGAAGGTTTGCACTATGCATCATAGATTCATAGGCTGGATTAGCAATAGTGAGTTGGTTTTTTCCTATTCATAAAATAGAGTTATTTCAAGTGATGCAAAATTCCAAATAGAAAAAACATAAAACCTTGAAATTAAGAGTAAAAGCAGAAAACTGTGCAATACATACTACGATTCTTAAGATTTTTGTGTCAGTTTTTGTTGGGTGCTCCACTCTTCATCTGATGGAAGTCAATATTCTTTAAACTATGGAAAGTCAACTGCAACTTCGTCAACAATTCATATTTAGAAGAGTGACTTGACATCACTATTTCACCCAATACCGCATTCAGAGTTGTAAATGGTTGGATAAATTCAAGAAAGCTTTGGGGAGATGTGTTCTTATGAAGCAAGTCTAAATCAGACTTCATTTTTATCTCCATGTTTTTTTTGTAAGCTTCTTTTCCAATGAATTTATTTGATGGGTCAATGGTTTTAGGAAAACCAATTTTAATCAAAGTAGTTATCTTTTCTTGTAGCTTTGATATCCTTTTGCCACATTTATCCATAACTTTGGATGTTTCCCTTAGTTTCTGGCATTTTTGAAGGATAGATGGTGTCTTAATTGTGGCATCAATGCAGCTCTCAATTCCCTTGGATACCAAGTAGGTGTCACTGGTATTGTAGACTACTTGCAAAATCTGTTTTGCCATATCCTCTTTTGAATAAACATGTATGCTCTTCTCGATGTGCCCTTTGATTTTCATATAAATTAATCTCTGACTTTCATTCAATTCAAACCATTCACACAACTTGTCACTCCTCTGCATTATTTTCCCCCAAATGTTTTCTTGTATATACTTAGTTATATTTTTTATATTATCTTTCAATCTATCCTCCAAAGTTTTAATTTTATCATTTGCATTGTACAAGTCTTCTTTCATTTGTGCACATTTTTTTCTTTCTTCCTCTACTACTTCCTCTTCCAAATGTTTTGTTTTTTCCTTCTCATGATCCAATAGGTCCTGTATTTTTCTTATTTTGGCAACAAGGGACTCATAACTTTTGTATAATTTTTGAAAACTAACTCTTTCCTCATCATTTTTTTAACTGCTTTTAGCCAATTTTTTCTCTCAGGTCCTTCAATTCTGCATCCATCTTTTCCTGCTTTGCAATTTCTACTGCAGAGCTCGAACTTTTTATCCTTTTCTGTAAATCATTGCACTTGTTATCTATTGCTTTTCTCTTCGATTTTTCATTTGCCGGGTCTGCTTGTAACTTTTCTATTTGTTTCTCTAGTTTATTTTTTCTCTCTCCACCTTTAGCAGTGAAGTGTAGACCACTTCGTTAGTCCTTTTTGACACACTAGTTTTGTCCACATTATGTACTTTGGAAAAATCCCTTTGGAGGGTGCTAACTTTAAATTCAGAGGGATCTATTTGACTATGTGGTGGATTTTTATCTTTAGTTGGGGGCATAACAACCATGAACTCCATCATATCTTTGAGTGAGTCATATGTTGGAAATACCATGTTCCTTGTAGGTTGCTCGTCTAAAACTTCAGTCAGGGCAACCCTATGAAATGATCTCTTTTTTTCTTTATTTTCATTTGTTGTGTGTTCAAATTTTTCATAGTAACCATGAAATTGAAAATCTGGGCTTGCTGAAGCAATTGAATGTTTGAAAGGTGAAATAGGAATATTAAAGGCTCCAGTTCCACCTATGCATGTGGTTTTAACTAATGCATTACGATGATTACCAACAACCATTCCTAATCATGTCCCACTGTCACTTTCATGTGTAGTTTTATAGTCTTTTTAGGTGTCTGATCTGAAGCTGTAAGTGATAGATTTGTAGTGTTAGTGGCACTTGATATAGTATTCTGAATAGTATAAGTATCTACCACTAGTGGCCTCTTGTGAGAGATATTTTGTTGTTGCCCTTTTCCAACACCAAGACAACTAGTATCAGTAGTAGTACCCATGCTAACCCCACCAATCAAAGTGGCACTTGATTGAGCACTAATAGGAATACTATCCCCAGATTTCCCACCAATGGCATGTGGCACTTGATTCACCACCAATGGGAATACCATGATGTGGTGGTGGTTGTGGATTTGAACCTAAAACAAATGTAGGTGGACCCTGAGGGTAATGAGTAGTACCTTTATTTGATGAATCTGAAGAAAATGTCCAATGACTGGTTTAACAAGAGCTTTTGATTTTAAATTTGAGGGAAGTTGTACCTCAAGTGGATACCAAATGCCTTCTCCTCTAGGACCTAGACCACCACCTTCAAAACACATTTTTCCATAATGTTTGCCCCTTTGCTATATTTTTCTTTCATGGACTCATTGACTCCACCTAATATTTTAGGGACTATAGTAGTTGTCGGAGTGGGCTCAACCTCATACTCATTATCATCTTCACTCCTATCATATGTTGTTGTGGGATGCTCCATATTCCACAATTTGCTAAACTCTTGATCCTTGTTGATGGACTCAAATTCTGCACTAGTCTTTGGCTCACCGAGATTCTTCCTCATAGTCCAAAAATCATTTATTTTATTTTGAGTCCAATAACTGTCTTTACATTCTTTCATAATTGTTTTGGGAATAGATTTGTTAGATGGATTAGCAAATTTTTGGTCGAAATTGTAGGATCTCCTATTTTGGATGCCCTGACCCTCCTCTGTTGTCCTCTGTGTGTGCAATTCCATAATTTGTGATGACATTTCTTCTGTTGAAATGTTATTGTTAGCGACAATTTTCTCCATCTCTTTTTTTTACCTCATCCCAGGAGTCCATGTTTCTAAGCTTTTCTAGAAATGGTTTACTTTCATGTTGACATAACGCTGAAGAGTTCCCATTTTTCTTAAGCCTTGCTTGAACTACACCGATTGGATCATACTGTCAAAGACCCTCATCACCAAAGCTAAAACATGTCAAAAAATTAGGTGCCACATTGAATGTTTTTCTCTTAAATGTGAACCCTCCACATGAGAAAGACAAGGAAGGAAATATGCTCTTCTTTTGCTTACCATGGAAGTGCCTATCTGTGCTATCCAACTATCATACATATTCCAATGCAAATACCCTCTCTGTCACATGTATTGGAAGTCTATATGGTTTTACTGTTGATCCGTAAAACCTTAACATAGTGTATTCTTCCATGAAAAACCAGTCAACCAATTATACTTGACTTCCGAGTTGAATGCAATCTTTACAAGACACAGACAACCTAGGCATTGGAGTGCTTATAATTTCATTATACTGGTGCCAAAAAGAAGTCTACAAAATGGTTGTAGTTCTTTCTGTTATCATACATCCTTATCTTTGGTTTCCATTCATATATAGGACACTCTGTTATGTTCTAAGTCTTCTCATCAATCTTATAGTTCACAATGTGAAGATTTTTGGTCTTGAATATTAAACGATACTTGGATAGAAGGAGATAGCACAAGTAGGATGAGAACCTAAATGTCTTACAAGAACCTTTTTTTATCATTAGTAATTATTTTTTCATGGATTGAACAATGTGCTCATCAAAATTATATCTTACTAGCTTATTTACACAATGGATATTAAAAATCATTTCAAGAAGGCTAGCACCCACTTCCCTATCATTTTTCAATCCCAGGATAGGGCACAGGTAGTGGATGGCTTACCCTAAGAATCTGGCCCTCCCTCCATGTAGAATTCTTCAGACAACATAAGCTGAGAGAATTATTCAAGCCAACTGTAGTTTGGAAAGTCGTCCAGAAGCAACCATTTCCAGAGAAAGTCCCTGCCAATCTATGCCCATTTCCTATGACAAGTCAACTGCTCCACATTCAGGTTCAAAAAAAATGGTTTCCTGGCCACTAGCATTGTTTGGTCAAGGAGGAGAAGATTGGTTAATTCACTCACCCAAGGGATCCCCACCCCTACTTCTGCAAGGATGACAACAGTAATGTTGTCTCCCAAGAAGTCTTCCTTAACAACATCAACATATCCACCTTGTCTCCTCTGAGGTCCAGAAGAGACGTGAAGAACTCGGATGTAATGTTCATGTTAACACGATATCTATTTTCATTACGCAGAAAGTCTCTATCCAGCACCATCCTCACAGCCTCATTGGTGAACATCCCAACCTCCTTACAGACTGATTGGAGAGTTGGGTCTTTAACGGAGCCCAAAAAGGCCCTTTGGTCCTCTACATAAATGCTTCTCAAGCAAATAGGAGTGTCCATCCTGAGGAATCAGATTATCAAATTAAACAACCTGAGCCTATAGACCTAAGCCAAAGGCAAAATTTAAATACCATGAGCTCTGACGATTTATCTACCAAATGGCAAAGGCTAATTGAAGATGAAAGAAGCAGATATCGTATATAAATAGTTGAAGCTCTTGATTGTAATAATTACTTTTCTAACCATATTAATTCCTTTAATTTTTTTTAAATCTTTCATATATCTCTAGAAATCTTTCCCATAAATGCATTAGTGTGCAAAATTGGAAACAACTATAAACCAGTACCAAGCTGGCAAGTACCACATTGGAAGTCGTGGGGAAAAAGTGGATTGCAGTTAGTGACTAGACATATATTAAATGGCCAACATTATCGATCATGACATTTGATACATGTCTATTGAATCTAATTCCATTCTGGGCACTTTCTGGTGAGCTATGTTCTCTTCAGAAAATTGGGCCAAAATAAAACTTCAGCCATTGATCTACGATCATCGAATGGTTTAAAATCATTGATGGATTTTAGGTACAGGTCACCCTTCACGTGTCAAAGAGGTCGTGCTTATTGATACATCGTGCAGAGTCCGGACCCAATGTGATGTACTGATGTGATGTGATGTGATGTGATGTGCCTTGTCTATTAATGGCAATGAATTCATGAAATCGCCAATAAAATATATATTTTTCCACAAATAACAAAATACTAGCCAAACAAATTAAATAATTTTCAAGCGGTGGATAAAAATTGTCAATACACTTAAATAATTTTTCCTTTGGAGTAAAATTTTTCATCCATACAATTATATATTTTTTCCTTTAAACAAAAAATATTCGCCTCCTACAATATATATTTTCCCCATAGAACAAGGTATTATTCGCCAAAAATTTGTGGAATTTTCGTACCCTAGAAAAAATTGTTAATACAAAATAAATTTTTTTCCTATTTTGAAATTTTTTTTTGCCATCAATATGAAAATTTCCCCCAAAAAATAATGTTTGATTCACCAAGATTTTACACTTTTGACCAGGGGGTGGTTTCTTAAATTTATCCCTGTACCTTCTCAAGCTCATCATCTTGCTCCATAAATTCATATAGAACTTGATCGTGGTAGGTAGCTTGGTGAGTTGTTCACAAATGGCATCACTGATCTATTTTCCCCAGAATATCTTCTCTCTATCTTGTCTAGTCACATGACTGTATTGATGCATCCATTTATAGAAGGTATTAGAGGTAGGTAGACCTTTCACTCTATTCAAAAGAGATCAAATAATTGACCTCTTCAATGAAGTCACATCTGGGAAGATTTTCTATCCATCTTGCAATGGTTGGTCTTGGGGTCTTCAACCAGTTATCATTTATATTCTTTCTGCATTTGTCATAATTTCTATCAAAATAAGTTATGGTTGATTGCATTGTAATTGTATACGGTGAAAATGGATAACAACAATATTGAAAGACTAAATAGATTCAACCACAAAACCCTAGCCTAACAACAACAAAGATCCACCATAACATATGAAGATTACCTAAGACAATGCAAATCAAATGAAATCGCAAAGATTATAACATCACATGCCCAATAGGGTTTTGATCTCCATTCTTCCTATCTCCATTGATCTTGCTTGATATATTTTCTCTCAAATTTTATATGTGCACAAGAGCTCAACAAAGAATGGAAATATGGTTGCAAGTAGGATCACATATGAAAGTTCAAAAGCCTAGTGTAGTCGAATAATCATCGGGATGCATAGTTGAGGGTTTGATAATGAAGAAAACATCTCCTTATATAGAAGACACAATAAGAAATGGAGGGATAAGATTGAAAGGTGTAAAAGATAAATGGTCGACTATGATTAGAGGGTAGGTAGAGGAAATAATAAAATAATGAAAGGGTAGGTAGTGTATGAATTAAGAGATGAATGACATGTGTCATGGGTAGAAAAGGTTAATGAATTAATTAAATAAATAAAGATTTATTTAATTAATAGAGGAAGTGGGATCAATTAAATAAATAAAATATTTATTTAATTTAGGAAAAGGATAATTTAAATAAATAAATGTATTTATTTAAATGAGAAATAAAGCTAGAAGAGGATAAATGAATTAATTAAATAAATAAAGATTTATTTAATTAATAGAAGAATTAGGCTAAAGTAATTAAATAAATACAGATATTTATTTAATTAGACTGGACAATTTTAGGTGTCTATAGTAATGTCAGTATATCTCTCAATGCTAGGACATGTGAAAACTAAGTCAAAGAATTCTTCATCTATCCTGATCAATTTCTTTCTAGCTTCATCCTTTACACTTCTACTAACGGTGTCAAAGTGATTTGCAACTATTACTACGAACTCGAGGTCTTGAGCTGACATTGGAAAGTGGCCACTAGATGAATTCCATTGTTGATAACAGCTTCCATGTCATGGTATGAGGGTGGTTTCTCAATCCTCTTAAAAAACTCAGCTAGATCAACATGACCTATCTCTTATGTGATCAATGTTTGAACTGGCTGAAGAAGGAGGAAAAATTGGATGAGGGTCTTGCTTCTTGAATTTCATCCCTCTCTTGTTTGGAGAAGCTTTTGTCATTGATACAATAATAACATTGAGAGAAAATATATTCATCGACATTATATTGATACATTTCATTAATCATTTTGTTCATATGACTTGAACAAATTTTAAAAATAATTCAATTCAGCCATTAGGGTTTCCAAACCCTCTTTGAAATCTTTGAAATCACTGAGATAGATCGATCATTAAAACTTAACATTCATGTGTGATAAGTAAAATTTCAAGATTCTAATCTAAAATATCTACTTATTAAAAAGTGTGGATGAAGATGTAATTTGGGTCCATAAACCTGAATTATACTTTGGAAAATAAATATAGGTGTAATTCAGGTTTATAAACCTAAATTGCACTTTGAAAAGTGAAATTACAAAATAGGTGTTGGGCAGGGTTACAAACCCGCCAAGCACCATGTTTGGGGATTTAAAAAATGCAATATAGGTGAGGTGAGGGTTTATAAACCCACGGAAAATATAAACGAAAAAGGAAGAACAAATGGTAGTTGGCGGGGTTACAAACCCTCCAAACACCATTTTTGGTGTATGGCGAGTTTGTAAACCTTCCATCCACCAAGCTTGGCTCGCAAGGAATAAATGGTAGTGGTCGGGGTCATTGACCTAATGAACCAATAGCCCTACCTGACACTGAGATGGTAGTTAAGCAAACAATTTTTGAAATTGGTGGTGGTGGGGGTCGTCGACATGCCACACACCACCATATGGTGTGGGGTGGGCCTATGACCCTACCCAACATCAGAATTGTATCGCAAGTAAAAATAAATGATGGTGGTGGTAATTAGAGTAGGGAAGCAGGTTTATGGTGTGAGGTGCAGGGCACAGACCCACCACGCACCACTATGTGTTGTGTGGCAGGCCTACGGCCTCTGCCTCACACCACTACATGGAAAATTATAGATAAAACATTATAAATTCAAAAATAAAAAGGGTTTTCAAAATGCTAAGAATCAGGAAAAACAACATACCCAGATTCGATGAAAACTCCTCTCCTAATTTCGAACAAGATAAAATGAATGAAGATTAGAACAAAAGGGTAGTTTTAAAGAACTAAGTAAAAGACTACTATTAGAATTACTCGAACAAGTAATTAAATAACTGAAGTGCAATAAATGAGTGCAAATCGGGTTTGTAAACCCGATTTACACTTATAAGGTGTAAATCAGGTTTACAAACACGATTTGCACCTCAATGGGCAAAACATGAAAAAGAAGTGTAACTTAGGTTCGTAAAGCCAATTTACACCAAAGGGACACACTTGGTGCAAATGGGAAAAATGAGGGAAAAGACATGCTAATGACAACAATAATGTCTCGAAAAGCATGTAATTAACATCAAAAACACGAATAAGCATAAAAATTATGGGGGACCCTCAGATTTTCAGAAAACAAAAATCGAGGATAACAATCTCTCTCATTGATTCTCTCTTGAAGGCTCTACAAGCACTATCAAGAAACTTCTATCTACAACACTCTTGCAATCATCTTGCGACAAGCACATATCTGTCATGCCCAAAATTTAGGGCAAAAACGGAATGATTTTTTTTTTTTTTTAAAAACGACTAGTTAATTAACAAAGTTTGCTATCACGACATGTGTTAACATGTTGGCCATAACAAAGATCGAACTAACTCTGATATTAACTAAGTATCGAAACTTAATTAAAATTCATTTGCGGAAACTAAAAGTTTTAATTTATTTTCTCATCAAATATAGTCGTTAGTTTAATTTATTAAACTCATTTAAATGGTAGACGTAGATAAAATTGATCTCCAATAAAGCCATATTGTCTAAATTTCATTTTAAATCATTAATTAATTTATCAGATTAAAGTGTCAAATTAATTTCTTAATGACATTATTCAAAGGAGAAAATTATTTTTCCAAAGTCAATTTTAGTTTTCAAGGGATTAATTTTCCCTTTTTTTTTTATTTAATCAAGGTTTCACAAATAGTTAATTCTAAAATTAATTAATTGGAATTAAAACTCCCACGTCTATCTAAATCGAAACCCTAACTAATTTTAAATATAAATTTTTCCACAACTTTAAAAAAACAATTTTCATGTAATCCCTAATTAGGGATTTTTTTAATTTTTTTTATAAACAAGAGTTAAACAGTTTATTTTATTTTATTACCCTAGCCCTACCCGGGCTAGGGTTTGATATATATATTTTTTTTGTTTTGTTCAACCCCGCGTTGCAGGGCCGAACTAAGAGAGAGTATACGGCGAAGGGGCGAATTCAAGGAAACACGGGGGTTTGCAATGGTGGCGGCTCGGCCATGGCCGCCCACTGTGCACTGCACAGTGTTCGGCCTTGCCACCCACTGTGCAGCGCACAGTGCGCAGCCCCGACGTTCATTGTGCACTGCACAGTGTGCAGCTCCGCCGTCCACCGTGCTTTGCACAGTGCACGGCTCCGCCGATCACTGTGCGATGCATAGTACTTCGGCCCTTCCCTTTTTTTGTTAAAATTTTTTTTTATTTTTTTTATTTTTAATTTATATATAATATAAATATATATATATATATATATATATATATATATATATATATATATTTATATATATTTCTCAATGCTAATTTTACATGCAAATTTTTTTTAAAAGAAACAAAATAACAAGTAACTCATTATGCTAAATTAATATATATATATATATATATATATATATATATATATAGTAAATAAACTTAGGCTCTCATTTTCATTTGTTTTGCAGGGTATTTATATGGCATGTTTTATATAAAAATATATATAAATATACCCATGATTTCTACATGCATATAGATATATATAAATATTTATTTATGACTAATAGTTTTAATTCTTTTTCTTAAACTAACATCGTAATCATGAAAGATTTTGATATACCATTGTAGGAAAGGAAATATGGATTGCGTCTATTTTAATGGATAAATATATATTTCCAGAACTATATCGAAATCTATATATTGTAATCTATGGGTATGCATGAAACATAATTCTAAGATTTTTTATTTTTTTTAAACTTAAGAAATACTATTTTAGGAAAGCATTATACTTTTCTGAAACAAATACATTCATTGATTTCTCAACTAATAAAACAACTAATTTATTTACATGTTAACAGCAAGTACAATTCATGATTTTCTGCAATTAAAATGGAGATAGATTTTTAGCTAAAAAGAAGAACTCATATTTAAATAAACTGATTTTTATATTGCAAAAAAAACAAGTATTGCATGCAAATAAAAAAGAAATTCCTTTTTTCTTTATAGAAAATAGAAGCATATCTAGCTTTTTACAACTCTAACGATATTCTGCAAATTTACAGGATGTTTCTTTATTTAACTACAACAACAAATCTCATGTCTATTTTCAAAATTACAACTTGCCTCTCATTTCTATGAATGAGGATGTATTTCTCCTATCAAATTTTAAAACTAATAACTGCAAATAAATTTGAAATTCTTTCAACAATATTCTTCTGCAACCTTTCACTTTTCCTAGTCTTTTCTCCTGGCATTCCTGCATAATAGAAACATAAATATGACCATGGAGTGCTCACCTCCCAGCCTAGGCTAACTGGTAGCCACCCTCGAGCTCGGAGAACCAAGCCCTAGACGGGTAACAAACATGCAAACACATAGAAGATAAAAATACACACACAGATATTCAGACACACTCCCAACTTGGCTTCACAACACCACACTTTGGTGATGACCTTTTTAAGGGTGGTAGTGGACCAATACCTTGAGGAGAACTGCAAGTATGGAAAAACAAGTAGCCACCTCATGGCATAATAAATACATCAAAAATCTCAACCCCTTATTCCTTATGCCCCCCAAAGGCATTCTAGCCTTATATCCCTCCTTATGACCTCCATTGCACAAACAGGCCATGCAGTAAGGGTCACACAAAGATCCCTTGTGATCGCTCTCAAATGAGAGTCTCTCACTCGAGGGTTGTCACTGCTACCACCCACAAGATCCTCCTCTCTCCCAAGAGTAAGAGGTCTTGAGAAAACTCCCAAAACACAACAAAACATAATGCAAAAATTCCAAGTGAAATTCTAAAAACAAGACATTCAAGAACACAGATTTCTTACACCAATCATACTCTCAAGCACAAACAAGAAAATAGACATTTTAAAGAATAATCAAACCAACCTTAATCTGCCCAACGGTAGTATAATATTTGAGGAAGAGCTGCCCAATCCACAGATCTTCTTCTTCTACCCTTAGTCAAATTTTCTATTCCAAACTATTATTTTCTTTTCAAAAATTCTCTTGTCTCCAAAAATGGAGAGTGGGTGATTACCCTCCAAATTTTCCAAATCTTGCTTAAGAAGCTCATTCTTTGAGTTCTCACAAGTTTCTAAAAACCAAAAAGGAAAGTAAAGCAGAATGCAAAAAAACTCTCATTCGAATAGGAAAAATCTCAATTAGATTTAAACTTCTAATTTTCAATTTTCGCACAACTCAAAAAAAGCCAATTTTTAAAGCGTCAAAAAAGTCACTTAAAAGTAGAAACTTGCCTAAAATTACCCCTAACCCCTACGTATACCTTATGGGCTTTAGGAAACCCTATTAAACTACCCTCAGGTGTTCATTTAACCCATTTTAAACCCCTCTGAAGTTTATTTTCGGGTCAAACATATGTTGACCACTCCAAAGATTTCTTTCCCAAGGTATTTATGACAACACGTTATATTATTTAAGAAAAAACTATAGTTAAACACTTTCCCCCAAGAGACAAACATAATACATTTAAATTTAAATCCACACGTGTCAAGTGACACAAATAAAACACTTTTACAAAATAAAACATGAAATCGTCTCTTGTGGATTTTACACATTGAATTTAAATGACACTTAACACCATGCAACATATACTGTTACGAATAAAATACAACACAAACGGGGTGTTGTCTCTCCAAATAGACAACCCCTGGCTTACAAACATACATAAGTCTAGGTTTGGTTCTCCGTAATTTTCCATGGTCACATGGTAAATTTCCTGTGCATCTCAATTTACACATTAGTACTTTCAAATATCCACATATAATATAATTCAAAGGAATAACAATACACATCATCACTTGCATACAATTTTCATCTGCACAGATTAAATACATCTTTTATCAAGCAATTTCATCCCAATTCACATAAACTTAACCATACATCATAGTTCTATTATCATAGTAAAGTCCTGCAAATTTAATAACGACATCTATCATCGCAATATCATCCTATCTAACAATCATGTAGTGTTCTATCTCATAAAGCATATAAGTAACTCATCAAAACATAGCAATGTTATCCAAATCCTGAAATCATGTAAGTTCTAAGTCTCAAAATGCATCAAAATAAAGTATCCATAATAGTCTAAATATAAAATCCACTGAATGTCAGACTGAGTCGAGGTGAGGCCTCACAATATCTTGAGCTTCATCATGCTCATATCTCAAAAAGGGGGGGTTGTCTACACGCCTTGTCTTCTCTTTATCATTTATCTATCTTTTATCATTGCATGCAATTTATCTAGCATATCTTTGTTGGCTTGATGATGATTCTAATGGATGACTTCATGTGTTGTCATACACACACATATGTTCACATTGTCATCTTAGTTAAGAAAAACCGATATTACTTCCAAAGTTACCTTTATTGTAACCGGTATTGATGTTTAGTTTAAGATGGTTTTTAAGGTGTCTAACTGGTATATGTAGACAACCGATATATGTACAAATGGCTTGACACCAGCTTGGAGATCCAGCGGAAACCATCAAAGAAGCAATGGAGGACAATCGGTTTACACATTGATAGTGGCTAACTCCTAACCAGTATTAGTGTTCCAATCAGTATTCATTGATTGTGTGATGAGTTATCACCGGTCATGATGAGTTACTCCTAACCGACAAATTTGGCGGCAATTTATGATGAATTATGTTTGATTGTCTAGATACACTGCACCTAGGAAATTGTGATATGATTTCTAAGCCGACATGAAATATAAATGTCTATACAATGATATTATGATGAACTATTTTGAGATATGGTATGATGTAAGATAGAAGTGCTAAGTTATTGAAGGCATTGCAAAATATGTTGGTGATAAAATTGGTGATGTAGTTTTGAGCAAGCAGAAGAGGATCTATTCAAGCAAGTTGTGTTACTTCTAGATCACACCACCTATTGCACTACAATGTCAAATCCCCTAACCGGGTAAGCTCTAACAAGCTTCAATATATAAATCCTCTAACAAGGTGATCCATTAGTTTGGACTCAAAAATCGTCTACCGAGGTTACTCTTAATAGGGTACTACCTTTAATAGGGTATAGCTCCTAATAGAGCTTCAGGATCTTTAACAGGATTCGATCCTAGCAGAGCATTTTTGTAGACCTTCACCGATCAGTTATCTATTACTGCAGATAGTTAACTTGTGAGTCCCATCTCACTGTGGTTTTTCCCATTTGGGTTTTCCACGTATAAACACTTGTGTTATAGTGGATGTTTTACTTATTGTGGATGCTTTAATATCATTTTGGATTGCATGCATAGTGTTTAGTAAACTTGTTAAGTATCTCAATTGATTAGTGTTTAAAGTGGTATTGTTTTCACTGTCACTGATTCACCCCTCCCTCTCAGTGCTTTATAAGTCTATCAATCTCTAAGTGTGTCTATTATCTAGGTGTATTTAGCTTATGAATACATGTCATTTTATCTACTTGCAATAGGGATTTGCTTCCATGGTGTAGTCATGGTGAGGAGGGTCCTCAAGGAGAACAATTTGGACCGTGTAGCAAGAGTAAACACAATGGAAACAAGGAAATCGGATGGAGGCAATGCAAAATGACTAAATTATATCATGAAAATCATTTACAATCTACAGGCAGCATGCAGGCTACAAGATTTGGCTCACTGACCTGAGTACATACATGCTCAATTAGAGTATCGATAAACTTCAAACCTCCTAATCTAAAGATAGATCTTCTATGTTCTAAGAACTTATTTATACAAGCTTAATTACATCAATTTATATGATCAAAAGGGATCCGTGTTGACCCAAGAAGAATCAAATGTCGATGAACAAGATGAAACGTGTAAAACCACCAGGTCGACCTCCGCAAAAGAGAATCCTCTAAAATATCTAAAGGATGAAGAGCGGACCTAAGGGAAGGTCAGCCACATGCCAAGGAACATTGGAAACAACAAATTGAATTGCTGCAAGCTATTAAAATGATCCACAAGATTCAGCAAAAGCCAAAATAGGTCCAAGTGTTTTTTGGTGATTTAAGCTAGAAAATTGTCTTAGATTCTGAAAGCAATAACTTGCTAGGAAAATATTCGAACATCTCATAGACCTGGGATAAGGTAAATGAGCATGTCCATAATCTACATCTAGCAAAGCAAGATCTGATGAATAAATTCAAAGAAACGTAGAATGAAATGCTAAAACTGCAAAACGGGAACAAACTAAAAGATAATATTTTTGGTTGATGCAAGATTTCCAAGAACTAGGGATGTTCCTACATCATTCCATAAAGCATTTTATAGTTTCTATTTGTATGTTTATCTATTATATTTTATCCAATCTATCTATCTTGCTATCCGTGGAGGTGGAAACATCAAAGCGGGGATTTGAATCAGGCAAACCCCTATACAACCCCAACATTTTCCCCCATCTTTGTGTGTGTAGGTTAAAAATAGGTTATGTGCAACTACAAAGAGTTGTTGTGTGTCTTTCATTGAATTCTGTGTTAAATAGCCGTATAGATGATAGCGTGTTGCGGTGGTGTCTGAGACCCGAGATCTTCCTTGTTTCGTGGTATAACCTACTTTTAATTTTGCACTGCACTGTTAATTTAAATTTCTATATTTCATCGGTTCTGCACTTTAATCGTTTAATTGTTCCTCTACAAGCATAGTTTTATTTTTTTGTTATCCCATAGCTCATCCTTAGTGCCAGTATAAGTGAGGTAGCAGTGAACTGACTTGTTCTCTAGGATTTATCATCTTAGAGGTGAAAAATATCCTCCTCTACATTTATACAACCACAACCATGTCTCCAATACCAAATGTTAGGAAATTTCTAGCCATAATGAAAACTTCCATATAACCCAAATAGAGAAATCTATGCAAACAAGTATTCAAATTCGATATGCAAAAAAATGGACAGCATACCATCAAATATTACATAAGAAATACCCTAGGAAAACCCTCAAGAGGAAAAAAACACAACCTCCAAAAGCATCCATCAATGGGTGAACCCGCAATAGTGGGTTACACTTTTTGGATGAATAAATTGCACTCATTGTTCTAAAACATAATTTTTACCACTTTCGATTGAATGCCATGTTCAATCAAACCAAAAAAATGATTTGATCGAACGTATTATTTTAAGATCGAATATAAAATTATTAAAAAGGGGGGTTCGATTGAACCCCCATTTTCAATATTTTTTTAAAAAGAACATGGTCATTTAAAAAAAATGCTCAAAGGGGTTCGATAGAACCCCTTTCGATAGAACAGAACCCACCTACTATAGATCTCCCCCCAAAACTCTCTTGGTTTTTGCAAATTTTTGGCCTTCGAAGCTCGAATTGGGGGCTCAAATGGATGAATTTTGACAAACCCAAATGCATGATAGTAGTACTTGAAGCAAGATTTCCAATGGTTATTATTTTAATATATATTGAGTTTATTAAGATTATTTTTTTAGGTTAACTGAACATAGGTTTCACACCAAACATCAACTTCTGAGTTCAACGCTTATGGAAAAATAGTAAACAAGTGAAAAAAAAATCTAAAAAATATTTACGCACTAGGTATTGAAGTTCTCTTTCCAACAAAAAAAAATGAATTCTGTTACATACACAAGTTATGAACGACCAAATGGACATATGTCAAAATTACAATTAACTCAACTTAAAAACTTAATAAAATATGAAATATTGAAGATAATGTTATGAAATCATTAGATATGGATGTTAAAAAACTAAATTCAAAAGAATCACATTCATGTCTAATTTAGAGAAAAAGTATGTCTGACCAAGTGAGTATCACTCTTTAAAAATGTTGGTTTTTGTAAAAACTTAGTTTTCGAGGGCGATAGAAAAATGGAAGCAAATTGATTCCAAAAAATTCAAAAAAATTATTTTAGAATCTACATACAAAATGACAGAATTCACTAGTTCACATTGTCTACAAATTCCTTATGGTTTAGTAGTAATAGGTGTCAGGATGTGAAGTTTTTTTTGAAAATGAATATTGCAGTGTCAAAGTTGGCAAAAAAGTGTAACCCACTATTGTGGGTTCACCCCAATCATATATTATTCAGTAATAAAATCATTAAAATTCATCTTCAGAGTCCTCCATGAACACTTCTAAAAGACAAACTCTCTACAATAACTCCTTGTGAACAACTATGTAACCACACATCTCATGTCATGTTTCAAACCCTCACAAATGCAACAAGAGATGCTTTTAACCCCTTCACTAAAATGGCCAGCTAGGCAACCTTAGAGATGAAGGAACACAAATGGACCACTGAGAGGGGGGGTGAATCAGTGGTAATTAAAAACATGAACTTACTTTATAATCAAAGCTTTAATAACAGAGGTCAAGAAACTATGAGCAAAGATATTAAACACATTTGTACACACACACAAGGCAAACACATAACACAATATAAACAAGGAAAACCCATAGTGGGGAAAACCCTCGGTGAGAAAAGCTTCTAGAGTCTACTACTCTAATCCAGCCTCACAAATAAAAATGTGATTACACATTTATGGGCACCAACCCAAAGGAGCACCAACCCCTAGCTTTATGAACACCAACCCTTGAGATTTATGGGCACCAACCCAAAGGAGCACCAACCCCCTATCCAAGCACCCACTCAAACAATATATAATAAGTGAATATTAATTACAATTAGGCACCTTGTTACAAATGAAATTTTGTAACTCACAATTTGTTCTCGACACTTGAGATTGACTTAAATCTTATCTACTCTCAATATTTGGCCTCTCCTCTTTGATCTCTTATTATCTTTTGCACACATCTCGTAGGTCTCTGCTTGGTTCAATCCTTTTTCTCTACTCCACCCTCTGTGAATAACCTTTTGTGTTATCTTCCTCGGCTCTCTGCTCTCTAATCTCTAATCTTTTCTCTTTGCTTCAATTTCCTTCTCTATCTTCTTCCAAGTCTTTGCTTCCTTTCTTTGAAGTTCATGTCCTTTGTCTTCTCTATGCTTCACTCAGAATGTATAACCCATTGTGTTTTCTTCTTTCAATTCTTTTCTAAACTTCTCTATTTTCTACTTTATGCACAACAACACCTTCTTTTTTGTATGCCTTTGTGTAATGCGGATGTTCCAGATTTGCTTCTGTGTGCTTAGTTTTCTATACTCCATTATGCATATTTTGTTTTTTCTTATCTTCTTCTCCTTTCTACACACCTACTCTTCACTTACATTATTCACACCCCTCTATATTTTATGCATACTGTTTCATCAACTTCTGGGGCAAGTATGTCTTGGGTGTCTGTGATAAGTACGTTTTCTCTGTGAATGTCGCACATACCTCAAATTTAGACACACGTCCTATCCTGGGATGTTTTGACTCATTCCTTCTCTACAATGTGTCTATCTTACACAAAGGGATTGCATTTTCACCCTGGCCGTCCTTGCCATGGTGCGATGCATCTGTTTTTGCCATATTAAATAAAGGTTCTCACCTACTTATGTACATTTTTTAAAGCAATATTTTTCTTCACCACTAACTCTTCTTCGTCTCATTTTTTCTTACTAACATTTCTTCCACCAGTCCTTTCAATCCTCTTGGTCTAGTCCTCATATTATTTTTGATAAATTGGCCTCTTTTCTAGATTTTCCAGCCAATTCCTCGAGGGGGCATCTAGATATGTTGTCATTGTTTGGGGAATATTTCTTGATTGTTCTTTGAAACAATGCTCATAATCGCATTGTCTCAAAGACGGGCAAAATGTAAACATCTAAAAATGGTCAATGCTTGTAGTGTCATACTTTATCATGTCTCTGTGACCTTATTTTAGGGTTTTTGCATCCTATTAACATTTCTTCTATGTCGCGCACTTGATCTTTATTATTTGTTGATATTTTGTCATTCTTACGTGTTTCTTGCATTTGTTCCATTTTCAATTAGGTCTTGTCAATATTATCATTATCAATTGAGATCTTTGATCATTATCAATGTTATTATGTCAATAGAACATCGTCAACCCTTCTCAATGTTGAATTAGGTTTTGTCCTCATCAATCATCAATTTATCAATCTCTTATCAATTTGGATCTATTAGTCAATGGTCCTCATCAATTGGTGTCTATCAATTTCATCCTTGCCAATTTTGATCAATTTATCATTGATCTTTATCAATCAACATTGACACTTTATCAATTATCCAATTTTCATCATTAAATGATGATCAAATTGACCCTACATCAATTATCTTTTGTCAAGACCTAATTGTCGTTCTTGCATTTCTAATTCATCTCCTAGGGTTTTTCTGATTTAATCATTTAATCCTATTTTGTCATTTTCTCTCTAAGTTAAATAAATTTATTTATTTTATCCTAGGTCCCCTTGTCACAATTAAATATTTCATTTAATTGGATAATTAAATCCTCTTTGTAAATTAATTAATCAATGAATATTTATTAATTAATTTCATTAAATCCTCTTTGTGAATTAATTAATGGGGGGGGTAGATTGTGTGGAAGCCGAGGGAGGCACCTGTAGGAGCCGGATGCGGGGGATATGTGGTAGGAGAGACTGTGAAGAATATTTATTAATTAATTTCACCTAATCTTTCCTATTTTCATCATTTCTAATTTTTCCTAATTTCCTAATTCCTATTTTCCACCTAATTTCTGATTTTCCTAAATTAATTTCAAACTAATTATCTCTCTTAAGGGGCTCCTATTTTTTTCCTTTGATTTGGAAGCATGTTTCCTTATTCATCGTGAGTTTGGATATGGAATCTTATCTTAACACTAGATTTGATATCTAGTCTTATATTCTTGCATGGGAAAATGTGTCATAGCATTTCTTTTTCAATTTGATTTTCCCCATTTTCGAATCAAGTTGCCTCTAATATCAATTTCTTGCTAATCGTTGTCCTCTCTCCAATTTTTCTATAAATTGGATGCATTTCTCATCAAGTTCAACCACGCTTCTAGTATCCTCATGTTGTCAAAATCAATCTTGCTTCCATACTTTGCTCTTGCACTTGTAGGTGAGATCCACAAATCCGCTATTTAGAGGAGAAAGGAAGACAATGGAGGTCATGGAAGGAGTTTTCTTCATATGGTTTGCATGTTTATGTTGAAATTTTTATTTTCCTTCTTCTATTGCATGTATTGGGATTTCTTTCATAGCTTGTTAGTTTTTGTGGTTAGCTAATATAGGTTATGAATCTTATGCTCAAATTCCCTCTTACTTTTTTGGTGAACCTGACGTGAACAACAACCTAATAATTTTTTGATTTGCATGTGATGTGTAGCTACAACTATCAAATTTCACAATCACCGAGGGACAATTTTTCATGGATCTCAAATCTAGCTTAATTAGAAACAGAATTGATATTAAAATCTAGTTTTAATTAGGAAGGAAAATGAACAACAAACTTCATCTAGATTTAATTAGGATGGTTAATTGATTCAATTTTTTCTTAATCTATCTTTAATTAGGATGGTTAATTGACCAATTTTCTTAATTTAGCTTTAATTAGGATAGGCAATTGATCTTCATCTATATTAATCTAGGAGGTGAATGAACAACAATCTAAGCCAATATACAACCAATTTGTTCAATTTCACACAAATAACTTAGTTGCTAATTGCATATAGATTTTTCTAATTGCATGTAGTTTTCTTTTTTTTCAAATTACATATAGATTTTTTATTTATTATTTATTTTTTAATTTATTCCATGTCTCTTTTTCTTGATTGCATGTTTCTTTTTGTGATTTGCATGTAGATTTTTTCATTGCATGTCACTTTTCTTTTCTTGCATGTTGCTTTTTTTTATTTGCATGTAGTTTTTTTCATTGCATGTTGATTTTTGCTTGTTGCTTTTTAGTTGTATGTTTCTTTTTTGCCAATTGCTTTTCTTAGTTTGCATGTTTCTATTTTGCATATTGCTTTTTCTACTCAACTTAGAGGTGTTATGTGTTACTAATCATTTTGTGCAGCACCTTGGCATTTGTTTGTAGAAGACAAACATTGAAACTACTGACATATTTGTTGCAGGTTGCAACCAAAGACATATTCGAAACCATGTGTTTTTGATTTCGAGCTTAGTTGCACACTTCGTTTTATAAGGGATAAATGAACACCATGTATGTCATATTTGTTTTTCATTTGCTTGTGTGTTTTAACCTTTAGATAGTGGGCTTGCCTCTCAATTTTCCTAGTACCTCGACAGGCATTGGTGAGAGGGAACGACCCTAAGTGGTGACGGGCTTAAATTTTTTGAATTCATTGCATAGAAAAAGATATAAAAAAATCTCATATACATATTAGTAAAAAAATAACTTGTTAGGTAGGGTTGAGTGTCAAATTTAAGTTAGATGTTAGGGAGACAACTAACACATTAGATATAAATTTTTACTTTAAATTATATATTTGTGTACAATTTAACAAATATATAAAGTCCAAGGGGTTGAGCTTAGTTGATTAAAGCATTTAGTTCTCAATGTGGAGACCCATGTTCAACTCCCATGAGGGACACCTTTGTGTAGAATTCTAAGTTGTGACTCTTGGTCTTCCATTGTTGTTTAAAGTGGATTTCTAAGTTGTGACCCTTGGTCTTCCAATTGTTATTTTGCTCGAAAGGAGCTGGTATTTGTAATAAGTTTGTAACGTGAATGGTCGAATGAGCAAAAATGAGCTTTGTGATTCTATGATACTTAATACCAAAAAATATATAAAATAAATAATATTAATTGATATAATATTAAAATAGATTAAATTTGATTATGAAATTAATATACTATAACATAATTAAAGTTTATATATTAAATGATTTAATATTAGTATCTATAATTAAATTACAATTAGTAATTATAAATATTTTTAGTATATATTATTAACATCCAATTTAAAATAAATTATAGTAAATAACATATATAATATTATAGTTTTTTGGGGGGTAAGTTCTACCAATATGGAGCCCTATATTCATCAATAAAATATGTACATTACGTAGTATGAAACCACAAATCACAGTAAAGATCACCCTAAACATCACACAAAGTTCTTACAAAAAGGCCTATGCCTCTACATAGGTTCATGACTGTGTGGGCTCCTCTTGTAGAGAAGGGTGTTGTATCAAAATACACCATTCTATGCAGCTTCCCATACTCATTATTCTCGTCCACATCCTAGAATTCCTTCCACAAAATGCGCAAAGGAATACAGCCTCTACCCTTCAAAGCATTGTTTGGAGGATCCTCTAAATCCCCCACTTCTTCTATCACATTCCCAAAATTGGATGACAAGGGTTTGCTCAAATTCCCCAATTCAATTTCAAAAATATAGTCTGCTACCTTTCGACCAAAAGGTAGCAACCACCAATTCATTTCCTATCTGGTATCCCATGTCTGCTAAACCCATAGTATGCACTATCAAGTAAAAGAAAGCCTTTAATATGTCCCCATCATGTTCATGCTCTCCTCTTCGGCTCGCATCAAGAATCAATTCCATGACACTAAAAACCTGATCATGCCCTATCTGGAACAACCTCCTACACTGCTCTTCCCTTGTTTTGGGGAGACATTGGCAACCAAAAGCATCAAACGCCATATTGTGAAAAAAAACTCCCAACCCAATCCTTCCTTGCCCACCTAGCTTTTTATAAATAGACTCATTGGAACTAAACCAATCCCAATCCACTATGATTAACTACAATTTCAAGAAATCTGCGAACCCGATCCCCTGTATTCACAACATATCATACACATCATTCCTTTTACAATCAATGAGCCTTTAGGAGATTATATTCTTTATTCACTGAACCACCATCCTTTCACCATCCTAGATCATGTACACATTTTTGCGAAAATTTCTGCCTTTTCCTCCTCCCTTCCACACGTAAAACCAAACAGACTCTGCTTAAGAAAATATATAGTACCACTATGAAAAAATATCCCAAACGCACGCCTTCCAATCCATGAATCTCTTCTAAAACTATATAAAGGTTAACCTATCCCTTCTCTATCAATATTGGACTTCGCCTTTATATCTGTATCCACCAGTTCTTTCAATTGAGGCCATGAACCATCCAGTCTTAGGATGACTTCATCAACCTGATGATCAATCCCTTTATTAGCTAGATAGTCGACAACCTGATTTGCTTCTCTATAAGCATGAAATATCCTATACTCAGCTAATTGGTCCAACCAAGCTTTGATTTGTTGGATCCATTACTTAAGTTTCCAATTCACTACAGCTCCCCATTGTATGGGGACATCGTTGTTCACACAACGCTCCCCACATATAGTGGGGAGCGATACCCATTGGATGGGTCAACCCCCACATATTTATCATATGTTTTTTCTTAATTTTTTTATTTAAAAATTATTTAATATTAATTATATATATATATATATATATATATATATATATATGTTTAGTTTTATTTTTTAGTGGTTAGAAAAAAAAATATTCAATTTGGAAAAAGATTAGAATAGATATTTTATTTTGAAAAAAAAATGGAAATGATTAATTAATTAATTTTGGGAAAAATAAATATCAATATTTTTTTATTTTTTTTTATTAGTAAAAGGTTGAAGCCAAAATTTTATTATTAAAAATGAGTAATACACCTGCATTCTATGTGGGTACCAATAGGAAAGAATGGAGGGAAGAAAACCTTCGGTCTAGCCTAGATCCTATAATGGATCAGAAAATCCAATTCATAATTTACCTATACTAATGCTTACTTTCCAGGAGACATGCATTCCTTGTTACATATGTTTCAAAGATAAAATGGAATTATCTTAAGATCAAACTTTATCCATTGAGGATCAAACCTCTTTAGATTGCTTTGCTAAGATAAACCATGCCATATGCTTCATAGAGTACTATATTATGCCATTGCCAAAGCCTTGTTGCTCCTTCTAGCTAATTTTAGAAGTAGCCGAGTTCCTTAGTTCTGCAAAAAAGAGCACCTTACCACACCTTACAACCAAGACCATTGTCATTAGCTCTAGAAAGCCTTGCTAATCAATAAAATGTAAATAATTAAATTTAAACTTCCATACTAAGTAGTTGAAATCCCCTTCTCATGAAGGATATTGTACCCTGATTCATCTCTTATTTTGGGACCATACGCTACTATTGTTATAATATCAATATAAGAGATTATCAAGGCTACAACAACCTGAATGAAGGGTGAAATAACCAAATATTTCATAGTAGAAAGACACCATGATTATAATGTCAAAACTAGTATCAAAGACATATTTTTTTCTCCTATATGTAATCGAACCTTTGCAATGCTTGCATAGATCATGATGTTAAATCTAGTGTACTAATAGAAAAAAGATGCCCCTGTCCTCCTCCATAACCTAGAACGACAGAGCATATAACAATAATGACATATTCATATCAGAAAAATAGTCAATTGTCATGCTATTTTAAGCCTAACACAGGAGATCGAATCTATAGAGCTTCAGTCAAAGTAAAGAGTAGCACCAAAGGTCTATGATTAACCTGACCAAAGATCTTAGCAAAGAAACGAAAACATCACACAGTTCTCAGCCCTTCTACTGATTTGGGAACCTTGCCTTATAAATGCCTACTTTTATCTATATAACAAAA